>NC_143515.1:70112122-70427622 GCF_031878675.1 Megascapheus bottae | reverse complement strand
GAAGGTTGGTAAAGTTCCTATATAAAATTGATTAAAATTACATATATGAGTTAAAGTACCTGAACATAGCTTTTAAATATATATATATATATATATATTTCTGTTTTAAATGTCTATCTTCAAGTGGTTGAGTGCTAGCCTTGAGTAAAGAAAAAAAACAAACTAATGCCCAGGACCTGAGTTCAAGGTCCAGTACTATCACAAAAAAAAACAAACAAAAAACCCCATAGAAATGATCAAAAACAAAAACCAAAGATTAGACTTCTCATGTTTACATTTATACTTGTCCCTTAACTTCAGTATTATTTGTGTCTTTCCTTTAATAGATGAGAAAATTAGTCATTTCTTCAACCCTTCTGGACTTTTCCTTCCCCTTCATCTCATTGAGTTTTAGTTTAGATTTTGTCAAACAATAGAGAATAATATTTATTCTCTTTTATCTTAGTTTGAAAGGAAACTACATTCTTTGCTAAAATTGTAAATTAGTCTTTTTCTGCGGGTTGTAGCATCTTCATTCTTCTTTTCATTGATATATTACCCCCGAGAGTATTTTTCAAGGCGAAATTTTGTGGTTTATTTTCCAAAAATATGTCCTTCCTAGGTTTTTTCTTTTATTTATCCACATTATTCTTTTCTTTCTTCTTTTCCTTCCCTTTCTTCTTCCTTTCTTCCTCCCTTATTTTTCTTTCTTCTCTTTTTTCTCTTTCCTTCTTTCCTTTTTTTGTATCCCTCCCCCTCTCCCTTTCTTTATCTCTTTTATTCATTCTTTCTCTCTTTCTTGGTGGTATCTGCTGAAACAAAATTGGACAGAAGGATTAGAGTCATGGCCTTGTATAATAAACAGATACCCAAATTGTGTACCTGGCCTCATATTGTCACAGGAAGGAGGTGAGGTTTAATGAAACTTCCCTTTAAATGTAAGAACTCTTCACAGGGTCCTTGATGTCACAGAATAAGACTTTCTGGACAAGTCACTATGGTAAGAAAACTTGGCAGTGCTTTATTGAGTAAATAAACAAACAGGCAATCAGAAAAAATAGACAAAAAGCAGACAAACAGAAAGGCACTGGGCACACTCTCACAGGGATATTGACAGAGAAGCACACAACTCCTGGAGCTGGTGGGGTATTTATAGGGTAAAGGCAGGGGATCTGGCTTCAGTGGCTTATAAAGATAGGTGCTTCTGTCTTTGCTGTAATTACACCTGGTGTTATTTTGAACTTCCAAGCAAGAATTCATCCTGCTATAAAACAAGCTAATCCTTGAAACAAAGAAAGCACTTCTAAATATCATATATTTTGAGTTGTCTTTACCAGGTCTCAGTTTCTTTCAGTTATCCTGTTTCAATTCCCATAAAATGACTTTTGTTCCCTTAATCTTAAGGGAAGTTCATGAAGGTATATCTTCTGTATTTTCTGTAAGCTCACTGTACCTCATTTCCCTTAGTCTATCTGGCTTTCTTACCCTTATGTATTTGTGGTTATGAAGCTAACTTCTAGAGTCTAAACATCCTGCATGATTTGTGGAAATGTGTGTGTATGTTCATTGTTTTTCATGTGTTTTAGGAATGATATTTCATTACTAATCTTACTTGATGGCTTCTGGACCCTTCAGTGTGAAACTTAACAATTCTGTTTGCTATTCTAGAGAATTTGATCACCATGAACTTTGTAAATGCTTCCCTTTCTGTGTTCTCTCTGATTCTGATAAAGAAGTTGAAAATTCTACTTGTTGGCTTTGCTCTTTCATATCTTATAATCTTTGTCCTTGTTTTGTTTGTTCTGAGAATTTCTTAGTCTGATCATTATGCTTGCTCATTCATTCTTCAATTATACTTACTCTATTTAGACTATTCAAAATTCTCAGCTTCTTTGTTCTGTATGTTTATTATTTTCAACTCTTTGAAATGACTTCATGTCCCAGCTTTATATTATTCATACCCTTTCTTTTATCTTTGAGAGTATTTATTATGCTTATTTTATATTCTTTGACCATCTGTTTCAATAATTCTGCATATGCTGTTTTGGTTTATAGATTTTTCTTGGATAGTTATAATATTCTGCAAGTGTGTAAAATTTGGGCTTTCAGTTCATAATTTCCTGGGTAATAATTGCCTTTTATGATAATGGCCCATGCCCAAATTTGAGTTCAGCTTGCAAGTCTGAAGGACAAGAGAGAAAGTGCTAGACACTTGTGTTGAATATAACATACTTACAAAGTCCTGTGGAACACTGTCTCCTTCAGTGCAGACAAGGTCTGGAGAGATCAAAATGGTACCTGAAATACATTGGGTGCTAATAAATATTACCTATCATCTGACTCTTAGTGCCTCACATTTTGCACATTTTAAATAAATGTCATTAGTCATTAAGTAACTAATAGTGACCCAGAATACCCTCACGGATCTAGAGATATCAACAAAGATGCACATGCATTTCAAGTGATCAAGGGTTTTATAAGCTTTTACTCATCAATTTCTCTAGCTGTGCTGGAAAGATGGCACAATTCCTTTGCCCTAGGGTTGATTTCCCAACCCTGGAATCAAAATAAAACAAAACACCAATAAAAGAATATAAAGTATATAACTAAGAAGGTGTTTTTTTTTTTGTTTTGTTTTGTTTTTTTGCCAGTCTTGGGCTTGGGCTCAGGGCCTGAGCACTGTCCTTGGACTGTCTCAAGGCTAGAACTCTACCACTTGAGCCTCAGCACCACTTTCAGCTTTTTTTTTATATGTATGAGGTACCGAGGAATCGAACCCGGGTATTCGTGCATGCTAGGCAAGCACTCTACCACAAGGCCAAACTCCCAGCCCAAACTAAGAAGTTTTTGAAATTGATAATAACTTTTACCTCACTGATTTCCTGTAATACATCAGGGATTCGTAGGAAATCTGTGAACACAGACTCATGTATACCCCTTCTCAGACTGGAAAGAAATTCCATACCCATTACTTCATTGTTCCTCTGTCATTTTTTTTTAAGTAGGATTACTGAACCTGTCATATGAGGAAACAAATTTTCGGACTCAGAGAAATGACCAACTGAATGCAAAGATCTTGAAAGCGACAGGCATGTGATACCAACACAGATGCTCTGATTTCTATGCAGTGTCCATTCCCTCTCCTCCAATATCTTTAGAGAAATCTGTGAGACAACTTCTGAAATCTGGAGTTACTCTTGAAATCATAGAGGATGCTTTATCATTAGCTTGATATAGTTTAGTTGGTACTGGGCAGTGATGTAAATGATCAGAATAATGCATATCTAAGTTGAGAACTCTTTCTTATTGTTCTAGCTCTCATCAAACCATCTAAAGGTGTATACTCCATAATGTTTTTTAGTAGTAATGCAGATCTGGTATCCAGGTACTGAGTGATATAATGAATGTGATTGCTCAGAATTAAGCCCTTCTGTTATTACTCTATAGTTAGGTTTCATATGCACAGTTGATATTCAAGTGTGCTTTCTATTTACTGGAGACATTAATGTTATGTACTCTGAGAGTACGCATGTAAGCATTCTTGGATAGGTCTAATATTCTGCAAGTGTGTAAAAATTGGGCTTCCAGTTCATAATTTCCTGGATAATATTGCCCTTTATGATAATAGCCTATGCCTAAATTTCATTGAATACTGAATCTGTGCCCAGTCCTATGAAAGACAGTATTTAGGAGGCCAAAGAATAATAGGACATGTAGCAAGTAACACATATCCATAGACTACATGTGTTTCTTAATGAGTGTGTGTGTGTGTGTGTGTGTGTGTGTGTGTGTGTGATAGTTTGTATTCCCTCTTTACCTAAAGAGCTATTTGTTACATACATTCATTAGGGAATATATCCTGAATAAAAATAGAAAAATCAGTCTGGGCAGGTAATTCTATCTGAATCAAGTTTTCTGAAAGATGGTAAGGTGTAAGACACTCAAAGTATGACTGAGGAAGAGGGAAGATATCCTATGTGTGTTGCAGAATGAAAACAAGAAGAGATTTAAAAAAAGAAGGTGAAAAATGTGGGCAGAATAGCATCTATTATCAGAATATAGGCATTGTATAAAGCACCATTAAATTTACAATAGTCACATAATAACTTCTCAGAATCTGTAAGCCATCCTACTCCTCATAGATTTTTGAAGAAATGACTAAGCCCTTTCATGCTGACAAAATATAGCCACTTCTTTTTTCATCTCTGACAACTTAAAACTAATTCTTTTTATAGCAAGGCATATATATTATTGGGAAGACAGCTATTTTTTTGTCCCCTGTATATTCTATTACATATGGTGAATGGGTTATTTTGAGAAACATTGATTTGAAATAACATATAGAAATGCAGGTTTCTTTAGTCTAATATCTAATATACCCAGGGACACTTGAAATGTGACATAATGGAAGGAACCGAAGTTTGCTCATTGCACAGTGCCTCTGGTGATACCTGGAGAGGCAAACAATAGCTGTAGCTTATGGTTCATGTGAGAGGAACCAATTCTAACTAGATGCATTTTGTATTGTGTTTTGTTGCTTGTATGTATATGTGTGCATGTGGAATTGTGGGCAACATGGAACAGTTACATGGAACATGAAACATGTCCTAGTGACACTAATGTGAGTTTGATTAATCTTGAAGAACAGATCACACAATACAACCTAAATCAAGGACCTTCGTCAATTCCAGAATGAGTGTCTTTGAGTTTCATATGCCTTTGGGATATGATATTGTCAAGAGCTATCAGAGGAAAATTGGAGTCTTCTTTGGAAACAGTCTGAGTTTAAGTTAGAAGTAGTTTGCTGGTCCTGGGGCTTGAACTTGTCTCATACATTTCTCCTTGCTTGCTTATCAAGTGCCCTAGCACTTGAACATCACCACACCAGTGGGACATTTTGCTGATTATTTGTGAGATGGTATCTTGCAGTATTTTTTTTTTCTGCACAGGTTGGTCTTGCATGGTGATCCACTAGGTCTCAGACTTCTGAAAAGGCAATGTCAGCTATGAGTGGCCAGAAGAAATATTGGAATCTTGATGAAGTGTTTTTAGTATTGCCGACCCTTGCACTTTTTCTTCTTTTTTTCTTCCTCCTGTCGTGTGTGTGTGTGTGTGTGTGTGTGTGTGTGTGTGTGTACTGTTGTTGTTGGTGATGGTTTGGCTGTTAAGCCCTAGGTCTTATACTCAGTTGACAAACACTCTACCACGTAAGCTATGCTCCCCACAATTGATTTAAATTAGGTTTTGAGATAAAGACTCACTATTAGGGCTGTTTCTAACTTACAATTGCCTTTTGCTACTTCTTAAGTAAGTAAGATTACACGTCTGTACTACCAAGCCCAGCCGACAAGTTTGGTATTATCTAGTTGAAAGCTCAAAGTGAAAGTTCTTGAGAAATGAACAATAAACCATTGTGAATGTGACTTCAGTTTAATATTTAATTAATTTATTATGATGCAAACAGAGAAAATCAAGATAATGTTATTTATCTTCTTAAACACTTTACTTACTATACTGACTGCCTTATACTCTGTTGAATTTCAAAGGATATCTTCTCTTGTTGATGAATATCAGGCACAAGTAGGCTGTCTCTAAGTCAGGTGATCTTATTTTGGGGTGTATATTTGAGTATAGTTGTAGCTGTGGAATTCGGGGATCTTAGTTTTGTTTTTCGTTTTTCAGAGTAAGGGGAGAGCTGGGGCGGAGGACATAGTATAGGCTCATGGGTCATCATCAGGCTTTTAGCCGAAGACCTCTGGCTTTATTAGTACTAAGATACTGACGATAGGAGAGATTGTCTTACTTGAAGAAATGCATGGATGTCAGCTCTACCATGGAACCAACTATTGATTTTAGATCTTGTCAGTTCATTCATTCTAAATCAGATTTCAAATGAAATTGTTTTCTTTCCATTGGTAACAGCAATTGGCAGCATGTGGCAATATTAAGGCACCATCTGAGACAAAGTATTGACTTAGTTTGCAAAGATAACTCAAATAGCTGAGGGAAGAGAAGGCTCAATATAGTATTTGAAGCTTTCTATCCATTTTGTCAAGGGTAGAGTTACAATAAAGCCAAGATGGTGGGCCAGATGCAGCTTCTCTTTAGGTTTAGGTTGTAACATCCTCCCATTGCAGTTTATACTGAGAATTCACCCAGACTGCTTTTGTGATTTTTTTTGCGTATGATTTTTTTTTCCTTGAATAAGGTTGGCTCAGGGCCTAGAAGCTATGCATTTTTTCTCATTCTGGCAACTTTGGAAGAGAAGGTATTTTGCAACTTAGCTCAGTTGTTTCTTAATGTTTGGAAAGAAATATGTCTCTTTGTAGATTTTTTTTAAGTTGAACAGAAACATACTTTCCCAATGTACAGAAATGCCTATTCCATATTCATACTAGATTCGCATTTGAGTCCAAAGGAGATTTAATGATTTTGTTCCCTGACCTTCATAATATGCAAGCTCAAAAAATTAGTGTGAGACACATTTCCAGTGGGATTCCCAGTCAAAATTGGATTTGCAATTACTAGGGTAAAATACAATAAAAACTTCAAGATAGAAAGAAAAGATGTACACTCTCTATTTACCTTTAGTGTACGTCCTGGGGAATAATCATCTTTGACATTTGTAAATTACCCTTCATGCAACAATCCTGAAGGACTCCCTCATTGAGGAGCAGTTCTCAGAATGTCACTTTTTATTCAATGACATATTATTATACCATGGTGGGAGGCCAAGGCCTTTAAACCAGAGGGGACAGTGTGATATGCCTAAAGCTAAAATTGAAAAACATCCCTCAGGGGAAACATCTCCGGTATTTAGACTTCTTATGGGTATAGAATACACTGCCAGCCTGTATATCTGGATGAGAGAATGTGCCTTGAAAGGTTGAGTCACTCCCAATGAACTATTAAGTATGTCTTTGGGTAATACCAAGTCTTTGGGAAGATTCCCTTAAAAAAGCTGGTTCAAGTAAACTTCAGGGCTGATGTCAGCAGATTAATAGACAGTGGTTTACAATGGATCAAGAGTTTCTTAAAATCACAATCCCTTTTTAAACATGAAATTATACATGATAACTGTTACTAGCAGATCTGCTTTGAAAGCAGCTTCCAATGTTATGAATACAAATGACAACAACTATTTTCCTAGCATATTGGTGGTATGTTGCACTGTCCTGAGAAGCTACAGTTATGGAAATCAAGAGAATACTACTTAATATTACTATTAATAAATTACATGCTAGAGTGATAGTGGCAGTAGCTCACCATTGATGTAACAATATAAGTATGCAGATGATTCATATTCTATAGGACCCAATATTACTTTTAAGTAATTTGCCATAAAAGATGTCCAATGATAATTTTCTTTTTCATGTGCTTTTCAATTATATCTGCTTAACTCTAGATTTTCCAACTTAGAATGCTATATAGGCATGCATATACAGTACATCATTTTATTTTTTCCCTTAAGTTGCTTTAACTAAACAATAAAAATAGAAATATCTATTTCAATCATTGTGCTAGTGGATTTAGTATGTCCTTGCTTCTGGATGATTGGGAAAATGCCAAGTAGTGGAATTGCTGGGTCATAGGGAAGTTCTATGTTTAGTCTTTTGAGGCACTGCCATACTGCTTTCCCTAGTGGTTGAACGAGTTTGCACTCCCACTAACAATGTAATAGCGGTCCCTCCTGGCCACATCCCCACCAGCATCTGTTGTTACTAGATTTCATGATCCTGGCCATTCTAACTGGAGTGAGGTGGAACCTTAGAGTGGTTTTGATTTGCATTTCTTTTATGGCAAGAGATGTCGAGCATTTCTTCATGTGTCTATAGGCCATTCTTATTTCTTCTTCAGAGAAAACTCTCTTTAAGTCTTTGACCCATCTTTTAATGAGATGATTGTTTCTTGGGAGATTAGTTTTGGAATGATTCAATTTTTTGAGCTGTTGATATATTTTAGATATGAGGCCTTTGTCGGTTGTATGGTTAGTGAAGATCTTCTCCCACTCTGTAGGGTTTCTAGTTAGTTTGCTATTTATGCCCTTTGCCATACAGAAGCTCTGCAGTTTAATGCAGACCCACTCATCCACACTTTCTTTGACTTGTTGTGTTTCTGGGTCCGTATAAAAAAAGTTTTGACCTGTGCCAGGGAGACCTAGTGTATCTCCTATTCCTTCTTGTAAAGTTTTCAGTGTATCTGCTTTTACCTCCAGGTCTTTGGTCCATTTGGAGTTAATCCTGTTGCAGGGTGACAAAGAACGTCCAACTTTCATTGCAGCACTATTTACCATAGCGAAAATATGGAACCAACCAAGACGCCCCTCAGTTGATGAGTGGATCAACAAGATGCGGTATTTATACACAATGGAATTCTATGCTGGTGTCAAAAAGAACAACATCCCCACATTTGTAAGGAAATGGAAAGACAGAAAAAATCATATTAAGTGAAGTAAGTCAGACTCAAAGGAACATAGGCTCAATGGTTTCCCTCATTTGTCATAATCAGTAGAAACCTTGGGCTCTCCTAGCAGAGATTTACAACAGAGCAAAACCTGGATACATAAGGCCATATGGAATGATGCTAAATGAAAGGACCTTCAGGATATAGACACAAAAGCCATATAATGAATGATTGTTGTTCTTTAGGTACTATGTTATCTCTCATTTCTTTTGCTGTCCCTTGGTTATTGTCACAGTATTTCACCTTGGTATCTGATATATTGTATATACGCTTATTTGATTATTTATAGGGAAGGGTGGAAAACAAGTTGAAGGGTAAGGGTGGGAGGAGGGAAATGGGGACCAAGACATGAGAAAGGGTATCAATGTTTGTGAAGTAATGCACTTTCTATCTGGTGAATATAATGTAACCCTTCTAATAATTACAATAAAAATTATATGATTAAAATAAATATCTAGTTCCAGGTTCTCGTTTTTTTCTCTATGGCTCTTAAGGCAAAGGTTTTCTTCAGTGCCCGTGGTTTCAGTGTATAGAGGAACTTTTTTTTTCCTAAACTTTCACTCCGATTCTCAAACTCTTAAAAGGTAGAAGAAAAAGATTGCTTTTGAAATGGTGTAATTTAAAGATATATTTTTTCAACTTTTCAAATGTCAGATGTACCCTCCATTTCCTATATTCAATTTTTGCTGTTCAGATGAATCCAAATCTATAGCGTGATTTGATTTGAAACTTCGTAAACAAGCCCAAACATCTCTCTTACTTATGATAGAGCAATGAGAACAATTAACATAGAAGCATTTTTGTTTATATTTATTTGTAATAACATCAGGACAATTTAATTTTAGTGACTGAGTTTAGAAAATAGTAATAAAATTATGTTCAAGTTAGGTTTTCAGTTGTTTGAAAATGATTTCCAGTGTGCATTCCGTTGTTTGAAAATGGTTTAAAAATTACTTTCACTATTTTTATTAGTTTTAGTTTGCATAGAAAGTTGCAGAACGAGGTCTCAATTCACTCCAATTGTGCGTAAACTGCATGTTGATTAAGGTTACTCTTGTTGTCACTCTTTCCCACAGTGGTGCTACTTTAAAACATGGAGTAGAGCATCATAGATTAATTGACTTATTTAGTTATAGAAGCTCTCCACATTTGGAAAAGAGGGAAAAGTCTCATCTACACTATAGAATTAATAGTTTTATGTAGCCTAAATTATCTGAAATTATCTGATGCTATAAGCCATGGAGAAATAGCTGGGCAAGTAATTGCTTTCTTGTTTATGTCCTATTAAAACAAACCTGAACTAACATGGAGTAACTTCTAGAAATTCATTATTCATAGCTCTTTAGTATTTAAATATATATATAAGCTAAAAATGTAAAGATTCTAATATATGAAAAAGTAAATTTGTGTAACCAAAATTATATGATGATTAGGAAGGTGAAGAGAATGTATGGTATTGGAAGTTCATGAGAAATTACTACTGTACCTTAACAATAGATATGATAGATAAGAGCTATGACAATCTTTTGTGATTTTGTTTCAAGATCTATAAATCTTGATTCCAAATATACATTTAACTTGGTTAACATGTAAGAATTCTCCCAGGAGTGCATAGTCTACGAAACACAGTAGCTTTACTGCAAAGAATAAAGGCCTCTGTAAGTAGGAGCAAAATGTGGATGAATTATACCCATAACAATTTTTATAGTGACAGAAAAACACAGTGATAAATAAAATGAAAAGGTAACTGCTGAATTAAGCCTCAGCTTACAGCCATGTTGCAGGAAAACATTAGACCAATTGACTAAGTAAAAATGAGCATTGGTTTGTTCACTTACTAGTATGTGTACAATTTTCTCTATATTTTTAAATTAGATCACTAGTAGAATAAAATCCTAACATGCATGTGGACCTACATTTGATCAAGTCATTAAATCTTCTCAGTCTGTCATACGTTTTGTATCATATTAATAGCCTTGAGATGTGGAATACCTTTGCTCATTTTTTATTGTTACTGTTTTTTTTTTTTCTGGTCCTGGAGATTGAATTCTGGTCCTGGGCTCTGCCCCAGAACTTCTTTTGCTCAAATTAGCCTTCTATCACTTGAACCAGAGAACCACTTCTGGCTTTTTCTGAGTAGTTTATTGGAGATATGGGTCACTGCTTTTCCTGCCTGGTCTAGCTTCAACCTCTGATCCTCAGATATCAGCCTCTTGAGTAGCTAGTATTTATTGCAGGCATGAGCTACTGGCACCCAACTATTGTTTCTTTCTCTATAGGGAAATGTTTTCTGGGCCCTAAGTTAGATAGCTTCATCTCTGCTTTTTAAGTAGTAAGACTAAAAATTGCAAAAGATGCCACCTGGTATATACATTGCTTGTCAGCTTTTGAAAGAATTTTAAGAATTTTACTCTTCAGGTGTGTTACTAGAATTTACTCTAGTGGAATGAATAATGATCAGGTTTCAACTTTGATGGGTGTAAGAACTTTCATTTTTCTGGGAACTGTGGGAAAGAACCCAGACTTTACCTGAGACAATGCTTATATAAATCCCAATCGCGATTATCCATTGTATTTACAAACATCAGAAAATAGCCCAAGTATATAAAACATCCAAAGATTTTTCCATCTCCAAGGAAACAATAATCAGGTCCCCTCTCTCTTCCCGTCTCTCTCTTTTCATGTCAGGGTCAGTCTGGCTTTCCTGGGGCTGATTCTGTTCATGGTCAGGGAATATGTCCCTTCTGTGGGAAATAATCTTTCTAGGGACACTTCCAAAGATTTATGAGTTCAATCATTCTTTGGTGTGCGCATCCCAGTCTCGTACACTGTGTCCTTCTCTTGGGAGCGGCAACTTATTATTTTTAACTATTCAGCACTTCTGAAAACTGACTCTGAAACTGTCACCTAACTCTGTGGCCTTTTGTAAAATTGTTGAGAGCATTTGTCAGGTATGTTCTTCAAATTTCTTTAGAATGACAGGATATGCATCCACCTTTTTGCTGTCTGAATATTTGTGGGTAAATAGAAAGAAACTGGTCCCTGATAATGGATATTTGAAAGACAGACCATTTTCTTATATGTAGCTCATGCTTTTGTCATCCCTTTGTTTAACATTTCTTTGCAGATATCATTGTGTATCTACCATTTCCTGGACTCACCATTACATTATCCTGAAATTTTTCTTTGTGAGTTTTCTAGTTTTACTTTTTCATCTATTTTGGTTCTTCACCTTGTATGGCATCATAACTGCCAACAGTAGAAACACAGTGATAGACTTGTGACTCACAGATATTCACAGATGTCATGGTTCTGGTTTTATTTCACTTTAAGTCTTACTATAGAGATAAACAAATCAAAGCCACATTTTGAGCTCCTATATTTTGGGGAGTCTAATTTCTTATAGTCCATAAGAATAAGTTCTATAATTACCAGCCCACATTGTTACTAAAGAATAAGTAATATAGACAGTCACAGAGCATGCATTTATTCATACCCACAGTCATGTACATTGTTCTCATTAAGAGTACAGGGGACAGACAAGTGTGCAAAGAGAGAAGTCATATTATTTCATTCAACTGTATTAACACCAAATATATTTTGTGGACACCTTGTCACCTGAATACATTCAAATATGACTGTTTTGTAATCACATGTAAGAAAGTCCCATCATTTTTTACTAAAGAATGCATATTTTCCTCTGTTTGTTCTTAATATCTGTCCTCCTATTATTTATCTTGTATAAATTCTTTGCTAAAAGAGGTGGAAGTTCTCTTTTTAAAGTTGTCACTATAATATTAGATAGATGCTGACGTAGTGGCTTATTAGCTGAATATATAAATCTCATCTGAATGGAACGATTCCAGTGGGATTGGAAAGAAAAAGTTTATTTCCTTTGTAAGGTGAGCAGAGGGACTCCACCACAGGCAAGAAAATTTCATATTTTGATTGGGCAAAGAAGAGGTCACATTTCATGCTCTCTGGGGATTATTAAAGAAATGAACAGAACAATGACTATTCTCTTGTTCTTAATTCCAAGGGATATAAGAGCAATAAAACATGTTTAAATCTGAAAAAAGTACAAGTCCAGGGCTGAGAGTTTGTCCTAGTGGTAGCGTGCTTGCTTAGCATTCATGAAGACTCAGGTTCAATTCCTCAGTACCACATACAGAGAAAAAGCCAGAAATGGTGCTGCAACTCAAGTTGCTCTAGCCTTGAGAAAGCCCAAAGATAGCACTCAGGACCTGAATTCAAGCCCTAAGACCAGCAAAAAAAAGTACAAGTCCAAAAATTTTCTAATGCCTTATACTATAACTTATAGTGAAATCAGAGTAAGCACACATGCATTCATGCACTCATATGCACACCTACATGAAACCTTTAAATTTCTTAAAAATTATGTGTATTGTAGTTTGCAACTCTGTCCCATTTTTCCCTTTTCCAATGAGAAACAATGAGTTCTGGTAAGTTTAGTGCATACAACATGAGGTTAAATTTTACATAATTTTATTGGCAGGTTTAATGGCTGGCTTCATAAAAAAATTGCTTCAACAGTTCACTCAATCTCTTTAAATCTCAGATTCCAAACTGAAAATGGAAAATGATAATAGTTGATTTGATGTTACAAGGTTAGGTCTATAAGCTGAAACCTGTTATCTGGTCCTATTCTAGGTGTGCAAATATGCCTGGAACTTTGTTGCTTGTTCCATCGTTAATGGTAAAACATGAAACTTAAAAGACAGAGGCTTTATATGAAGAATATTGAATCTTTGAGAAACAAGATCTTTCAAGATGTAATAAAGCAGTTTTCATCCCGTGAGTGTAGTAGAAGTCATCGAAGGGTGAAAGAGTTATTACAAAACAGCAATAACCAATATACTGGAGAATGGCTGACAACAAGGGGATGCCTAAAACACTCAAAACCCCAGGAAAGAAAGGAGGTAGGAGCCAGCCAAGATTTCTTGTAGAATGAATAATTGAGAGCTCAAGGCCACCACTTTGTCCTGTAATCCTTGTGGAGGGGAAGAAGCCAGGAGCAAATGGCATTATTCCCTTTTCTTCTGTTTGTCCCCATTTAGTTGCTTCCTAAGGTCAGTCTTCAGAGAGGGAGTCAGATGGGTTTGGGATTTAGTGGTGGATACTATTCTTAGGACGATTCTGATTCTGTTGGCCTGTCTCAGTCTATAGGCAAACCCAGCAACATTCACATTCAGAGAGATGGAAGAAGTCAACATCTGCAGGTGCTAAATGGCAATGGAGCCAATACTTTGTTAATCTTAAAACAAACAAACTTAAATATCCATCCAGTGATATTTTACCCAGCTCAATTGTAAAGCCATTCCTCAATGACTTTGTGTGTCATAAAATGTCTATCAGCATCTCTGACATATATTGAAAAGATACCTTGATAAAACATGGAACCTGTTCAAACACCATGTTAGTAACTACGAGAGGTAGAAAACAAAGCAAACCTTTCACTACTGTTGAAAATATCTTTGCTTTGTTTGGATTATAATGGATATGTTGGCATCGTCTCCTTAAATAATTATTACATTGAAGAAAGCAAAGCCAAAGCATTATGTTTATTCTGTACTCTTCATTGGTGAGGGTTGAATGATTCTTAGACGCACAATGAAAACCTTCTATCTATCTCTGAGCAAATATTTCCCCTCATTAGCAGTACTTACAGAAATCTTTTACTAGTTTTGATTCATTTAGAGGTACTAGCAAGGATGCTAACAGTTGTCATGGGAATTAGCCTCTAGGCATTTTGGAACATTGTTTATCACTTGTCCACAGCCAAAGTTATTCTAATGTATTTTGATCTATTTTACTTAACAAGAATTTCCTTTAGGTACAAAAGCTACCAACACCAATTTGTTGTTGTTGTTTTTTTTTTTTTTTACCAAAGCCAAACTCTAAAAGACTTTCCATATCGGACAGCTATTTTCCCTTTAGTAGGTAATGAAAATCAAGAAAATTTAAAGTGACTAACTACTCAACAGCTCTATGGTTGGTTATCTGATTACTGTGAATGATGCATAAGTGCTAGAAATGAGTGAGGGAAGTTATGTTGCAAGGATTAAGTGTCTTTTAATGTACAGATTAGTGGGACTAAAAAAGGCACAGATAGAGGGCATGCTACCTCACTGGGGAAAAGAGGATTGGAACAAACACATGGAAGCATAAATGTTTGTGCATCTAAACAGATCAGCAACAACCTCTAGGCACTTCTATAGGAGCCAGCCACCGACACATTGATCATTTTAGAATTTAGTCACTCATCTTCTGCAAGTTTCTCAGGCTGTTCATGCCGTTCTTCTTTCTGCTTTGTCAGACCACACTTGACGCTGACTCCTACTAGAGAGATTGTAGTGGACTCAGAGACCTATGTCTGCTTTCAGGAATGGAACATTTTCATTCTTTTCAAATAGGTACCATGAGCCAGGCTACTGTTTGGACAATGTCAAATGAGAGAAAAAACTCAGAGAAAAAACTCACAGAAACTCGGAGTCTACTGAAAGAGATGGAAACATGACCTCTTCAGTTTATCAGAAAAATATTAGTAAAAAACTGTTTGCATACAAAGATATTATATGTGAGTTTGGGAAAGAACTCAAGGAAGACAGTTCAGAGAATCATTATGGGCTTTGTGAGGAGAGTTTTCAGAGTTAGGTTTAGTTATGTGTGTTTAAGAGATAAAGTACTGCCGAAGAGAATTACAGATTGGAAAGCTCCCACATATACCATCAGGGAAAAACTGAGAATAGAAAAAGATAACTTTTTCCCATAATATTTTAGACTGCATATATTCAGGTGAGACACATGGACATGAATGTCAGCACTA
This sequence comes from Megascapheus bottae, assembly GCF_031878675.1. Taxonomy (NCBI): domain Eukaryota; kingdom Metazoa; phylum Chordata; class Mammalia; order Rodentia; family Geomyidae; genus Megascapheus; species Megascapheus bottae. The sequence continues at coordinate 70,412,333 of NC_143515.1, read as the reverse complement.
TACATTACAGCCATATTGAAATTCCTTTTGAATTCCATCCTGTTCTTTCACGTTCCATCTGCTTCCTACAGCACTCCAGAGACCCTCTCCTGATGTTTATACTTAGCATTCTCTTGATATTTTAAAAGATTTTTATAACTAATACTTATTAGTGCATGTATGCACTGCTCAGAAAACCTTGTCTATGCTCTATATACTTGAAAAATTATATCTATGGGATCCCACTACATTTTTTTGGCTAGTCCTGGAGCTTGAACTCAGGGCTTGGGCACTGTCCTTGGGTTTTCTCAAGGCTCGCACTCTACCACTTGAGCCACAGAACCACCTGACTTTTTCTGTGTATTTGGTATTGAGAAATTGAACCCTGGGCTTCATGTATGTTAGGCATGCACTTGACTATTAGGCCACTCCCCTGGCCATAAATACTACATGTTTTTGTGCCATTATGTTCCAGTTTATGATTTTGTATATTGTTGATGACATTCAGTTTTAGAAAATATTTATTCCCTTTAATAGGTACTTTGTTTCCACTAGATAGAGATTACCTATCAGGCTGTTATGATTATTCTAAGATGAGGTTTTTCTCATACCACATGTATAGAAGTGTGACTTGGGCTCAGTGGTGGTACTTGTATCACTGAACTGGACTGGGCAATATGGACTTGTATTCCAAAATATTCTTATCTGTTTGTATTCCCACCAGGCAGATGTGAGAGATTTTACCGATTAAAAGTTTTTGCTTCTGATTTGTAGAAAGAGTTAAATCTAGCCACTATACCTTGATGATGAATGATGTGTACAACATTACAGTCTATGCCTATGAGGTTTTGAATATTTTATTACACTGTACTCTGATTTTCATTGTTGCACTTCATAAATCAGTTATCCTTCCAATAATAGTTACTCTGTCAGTAATCTTTCTACTATGGATTTTTCCAGAGTGAACCCTTTATCACTGGTATTTAACAGTTCACTAAAGTATAAAATAGGTGCATGAGTGTTATAGCTCTTGAATATTTTCAGACATTGTCTTCAAAAATCCTTTAGATGCTTTATTTATTCATATCTAGGGATCATATTAAATACTTGTGAGAGATTCTTGTCTTGTATTCACATCTCCTCAACTCTTTAACTTGCTTCCCATCTCTTTAGGCTACATTTAGTGTAATTTCTGTAAGTTCCTCTTCAATCATGCTTTATATACCTCTAACAATTCCATTGCATTTTCTGCAACGTTTCTACTACTACTTTTTTTTAATTTGGGAAAAGCACATTTTGTTCTTCAAAAGGTTTGTCATTTTAGACTTTCTTACATTTAAATTTTTCTTTGCAGTACATTAAGCAGTCTTATTTTATGTTCAGTGTCTCATAATTCCAAGAGTGTATTTACACCTGCAATACTATGATCATTTTATTCTCTGTTTTCTGTCATTATGCCTGGTTTTTTGTGTATGTTTTTGTGATTTTCACTATTCTTTTGTAAACTAAAAGCTACATATTTAAATTTGTGTTGTGGGATCATAGTTGAAAGATTTGAGTCAAAATAATTTGGACTTGTATTTGTGAGTGCCTAGAGTATTATCAAACTGGGACTTTATTATTTAATATGTTTTGCTGTACTGCAGAAAATAAAATGCTTTAAAATGGTAACATTCATAGCAAGGTGAGTCAAAGAAAGCAAGACATGCTGGAAATAGGAAACATCATTTAAACAGTTAATAGCATTATACAGATGTTAAAGAAGAATATATGGTTGGGCGCAATGGCTCACGTCTGTAATCCTAGCTACTCAGGAGGCTGAGATCTGAGGATCAAGGTTCAAAGCAAGACCGGCTACAAAAGGACTTGAGACTCTTACCTCCACTTAACCTCGAAAAAATGATAAGTGGGGCTTGGCTCAAGGGTAGGGCCATAGCCTTGAGCTGAAAAGCTCAGGGACAGCATCCAGGCCGAGTTCAAGCCCCATGACCCACAAAAAAAAAAAAGAAGAAAGAAAGAAAGAAAGAAGGAAAGAAAAGAAGAAAGAAAGAAAGAAGGAAGGAAGGAAAGAAAGAAAGAAAGGAAGGAAGGAAGGAAGGAAGAAAGAAGAAAAGAATAGATGGCATGTTTATCTCATGGATTTTAGGTAGATTCTCTTGATAATAATGTGGCCACTAAATTTAAGGCAAGGGAAAGCCATAGTTAAGATTCATTAGGTGCCTATAACTACAATATTTTAGGGAAAAAGTGATGAACTCTAAACTAGGTAAGTGGAGGTAAAATAGCAAGAAGTGAGTGTGTTTTGGAAACAGAAGGAACTAAGTAGGTTTTGATATGGTTAAGGATGATGACATAGAAAGAAGACCGTGAACTGACTTCCAAATTCTTGGTTTGGGATACTGACAATACATAGTCACTATTCATGTAGTGAGAATGGCAATATAAAGAAAGCTTACTTCTCTTGAGACTTCTTCTTGAGTTAGTTATGGCCTTCCAGGACGCTATGGGTTATGAAATACTGAGATGGACAGAAATATTTGTTTATTTATCTGCAGCTATATATTTTGTTCATATGTTCTAGACTCTATGCTAGGTTGGTGTGATGTGTAGGGTTCTGGCCAAATACCATAGGCAAAATGAAAATAGTATGAAGTTGACTAATGACTATTTTCTGATAGAAAAACAACAGCCACTGAAAATGAGTAACAAAGATGCTGAAGCTTGTAGTTGGTGGAGAAGGAATCAAAGAAGGAAAATGTAATTTTCAGCTACATTTACATAGACAATAGAATGAAGAATTATAGACTCCAGGGGTTATAGATTTTAGGAAAGAGCAACCAAGTAAAATTGATGTAAGCAACAAAAAAATCATTCATTATGATGAGTACCACGCTGAACAACACAACAAGTTGATGCTCATATAATTAGGCACAAGAGATTTCAGTGAACTTGACTGAGTAAGGACTCATACCCATGTCTCTGGTCAGCACGTTTAAATACTTGGTAGATGATTCCACATCTGGAAGACAGAGAAATCACTGAATTGTCCTTGGTGGCAACATGTGGAGCTGAAGAGTGACAGAGGTGATCCTGACCTGATAACCATGCTCTGAAACCCTTTGTACATGGGGACATCCCTCACCTTCATCACAGTCAAAACAGCAGAGTCCAAACAGTTGGTATCACTGAAACTCCATGGCACCTGTCTTAGCTCAGGTCCAGCAGATGATCCTGGTTGAGGGCTTTAACCAGGCATTGAACCATGCACCAAGGCTGAACCAGGACAGTTCAGGGCCCAGAGGGTTTACAAAGCTCAGGAGACAGCTGTGAGAAACTTACACTTTGAGAAGAAATGCTCCTAAATAGAGATCTGAAGAAATACCAAAAACAGATGGATGCGTGTGTGCGTGTGTGTGTGTGTGTGTGTGTGTGTGTGTGTGTGTGTGTGTGTACATGAGCACTACCAATCTTGGGCTGTAAAAGAAATTTAATTTCCAAATTAATTGGAATGAAAAGAATCACATTAATCAGATTAGGACCCCAAGCAATATACTCCAATAACTATACTCTAAATGTGAGACACAATTGATGTGCCACAATTTCAGTCATTTCTCAAACTAACTCTAGAGGATTCCAGTTTTCTTTTCTCTTGACTGCTCTTTAGCTACTGTTTCTAAAATGTTCCAGCACAGAAAGGTCTTCATACCCTAAGAACACATAGATCTTCTGTATTTTAGGAAATATTCGCTCATCATAATTTCTGAAGGGAGCACAAACCTATTACTTTATAGACTTTCTTCACTGCTCATAATTTGTCTTTTTGAAGGACAAAGATTCTGATCATTTAGGACAGAAAGTACTAGGAAAGAATCAAGAGAAAATTAAGGTGTGAGGTAGGATCTTGTTAAGAATGCAATTCTATGAGAGGGAGAAATGTACAATTGAAATGGAAATTATTAGAGAATAAATACTAGGGAAATGTGAACTGATTTTTTATGAGAATGAAAAAATAAATTACATGTCGTATAAATACTTTAATTACCAAGGATCACATGTAGCAAACTTATAATAAATAAAAAGGGGATTGCTTTCACTGTTACTGCTATTTATTTATTTATTTGTTGGTTGTGGGACTTGAACTTGAGCTCTTCAGCTCAAGGCTAGTGCTCTACCACTTTAGACACAGCATTACTTCTGGTTTTCTAGGGGTTAATTGAAGATAACAGTCTTATGGGGCTTTCATGCCTAGGCTGGCTTTGAACCACAATCCTCAGTTCTCAGCCTCTTGAATAGCTAGGATTATAGCCCTGAGCGGCCATGTCTGGCCAGTTGCATTTACTTGAATGCATTATGCGTAGTCTCTATAAATGGAACTGCTGGATTGTCAAAATGTACTAACTAGTAAATGTCCCATTAACATTGAACACATTAGTTTTTCTTTTCTTTCTTTATAATATTGTAGTTACCATTATTATCAACAAATCGATTTAAACATTTGAGTCTATATTGTTATTTTTCTAGGAAAAATGCACTTAAAGATGATGATTAGCTTGTCCTTAATGTAGTATGTGAAGTTATTTCTTTTCTCTTTTTTTCCACTTATGGTTAATCTCATGTGTGGTTACTGTATCTGAGTTTGTTATCGGGTATATTGTATACTTTTTGTTTTCCAGTCCTGGGCTTGAGCTCAGGGCCTGAGCAATGTCCTTGGACTTTCTCAAAGCTAGAGCTCTACCACTTGAGCCTCAGCACCATTTCTGGCTTTTTTCTATGTATGTGGTACCAAGGAATCGAACCCAGGTCATCATGCATGCTGGGCAAGCATACTTTTTATTTGTCTATTTGAAAGGAAGGGAAGGGAATGGGTGAAGCAAGATGATTTCAAGGGGTTGGAAGAGGGGAAAGGGGCAAAAATATGAGAATGGGTATTAAGGTTCGAGAAGTAATTACCCATTACTTGACAAATGTAACTGTAACCTATCTATACATTATCCTGACAATAAAATACTATAAAGAAAACAAGAAAAAAAAGATGATGATTAGGTTAGAGACAATTCATACTTTGATGTTTTTGTTACAGGCTAAACAACTGTAATGTTTAAATTCTATTAGATTTATTTAAATTGATTTGCATTTTACTTACAGTTGAAAATATACTTCATATTTATTGGAAAAGACCAAGAGGCAAAAAAAAATCATGGGCTATTGTGCTGCTATAAGAAAATTCTGAGACCAAAGCAGAAGCAGGGAAGAAAAGGAAGAGAGAAAATTCCCTAATTTTCTTGTACTGAGTTTCTCACTTTTGAATCTTGCATCAGAAATATTCACCCACTTAAAAGGCTGGTATTTTGGGACATGGAAAAAGGGATGGCAGATGCTTATCTCCAGGTCTGTGGATGGGTTTTCAAAAACGAGCAAGGATTTTTTTCTTGATGAAAGAGTGATTTCCATTGGCAGTCTTCTCACATATTTTGACATAATCTATGTACTCCCATGAAATGTTTTATAGTTAAACACTAAAATATCACTTAATGGCAGAGCCTGGCTCATTACTTCTACCTTCTCTTATCCTTACCCCACTCTCCTTACCAATCAGCTTAGTGAATCTGAGAAACCCATTGGATAATAGAGAGAAGGTTTTGAATATGGTGACAGTCTATGAAGAGAGAAGAAGCAGCTTCCTGCTTAAAATCCTCAAAGCTGGGGACAAGACTGGAAGTCACTTCTGTTGGTCACACCACATTTTTGCAGTTTCACAGCAAGCATTCCAATGGCCATGGTTTATAATAGTAATGAGAATAAATCCACAGGACTATACTGAAGTTCTCAGTTAGCTCTAACTTGTGTTAGAATGTCGAACTAAATCTTTAAGGAGCATAGGATCTGATTCTGGCTTTTGGGTTTTTTATTGTGTGAGCTGTGGGCATGGAAACACAATCCATTTGTGGTTTTTTTTTGAATTTTCCATTTATTTCAAAACAACCTGAAAGATATGCATTGCAGTAACCCAAAAGAAACTCATAATTTTGCTGAGATAAAATATGTTGGCCATCTTGTCTACAAACACAGTCCTTCTGCTTTTTCTTATTGTCAGGTTTTTAATACTGGCTCCTCTGGCACAGTTACATGGCCAAAGTGACGAGGTTCAAAATGTATGGCCATGGCTTCTATACCATTAAACACTTTACTAGTGCAATATGAAAAGTCTGAGTTTAATTTCTGTAAAGCTGCAAGAGACAAAGGACTGTGAAATCCCCCATGGATGGTTGTTCAAATGTGACTCTGGAGACAACCACCTCACATGGAGCGAGCTCTGCCTAGGGTGATTAAGCTGGCATTTAATTTTATTTAAATGTATGAATACTTTTAATAAGGCTCTAGAGGTATTATGAAGTTTGCAGAATCTTTTTATTAGGAAAAATGTTTTATTTTGCTTGATAACACATGGAAAAGCCCTTATTGTGATTAGCATTTGAATAGCAGGATCATCTTAATACTCTTGTTATTAATATGACAGATTTGATTTTCCCAAAGGTGACAATTGAACCTCATTCTTAGATCAGTTAATCCATGTATTTATGTAAATTGAACCTTACCACCTTGTAATTTGGTTCTGGAGTACATTGGATCCCATCCTGCCCTGTGGGGCTCATATACCAATTTAAATCCCTAAGTTATTGACTTCTATTCTACAGAATATGAAGATGTAGAATTCTGATGACTGTCCACAGATTGTATACTGGCAGTGACTAAGTGGTAATGCTATTTGTGCGTGCTTGAAGCTTTGTGGTGTATGATGCTGCACATCATACTTTGAAGACTCATTTGAATTCAAGTTGCTTTCAATTAAGACTGGAAATGAACTTCACAATGTGGGGGGTATTGGAGAGGAGGAATAATGGGAGAAAAACAAGCGAGGGATAAGCAATGTTAGACAAGAATTGCATTCACTACCAGATATATGTACCTGAAACCTCTCTGTATATCACCTTGACAATAACATTTTAAAAAATTAAAAAAATAAAAACAAACATACCCACAGCAAAAACACAAGAGAAAACAAAAGGACTAGAGCCTATTTGGGATTCTAGTGGGAAAAAGAATCAATGAAAGAAAAATGATGAAATGTCTTCCTTCTAGTACTTGTCTCTGGTGTTGGAGCTCCGATCTTCCTGTTTTAGGACAGCCCATTCCTTCGAGTTGTCCTACCAATTCTAGTTGCTTTCCCTGCTCATTTCCATGACTTTCCATCTTTCTCTCTCTTGTATTGATCCAAAGGTTTGGCCTCACCGAGGCCCCATTCTGGAGCATTGCTGCAGGCCCAGGTTGATCTGGGTTGGATATGTTGTATTACCCAAAGTTTCCCAGTGCCTGACGGATTTTCTTGGCTGCTTCATCCTCTTAGTGCAAAGTGATTGGATTCTGAGTGTTTATCTTACCTCCTGCCATTTCTTTTCTTTATCTGTACTCCCTGTGTAACACGAGATGGAAACTTCCTCTATCACACACTTCAAACCCAAATCAATGGAACGGGATGATATCTGAAACCTAGAACCAAAGTTAACCTTTGAGCTATTCTTTATTTTTCAGATATTTTATTCATACTGATGGTAAAAATGACTAATGCTCAAGTGTGTGGGCCCCGAATTTGCCCTGTGTTTTAGTGCAAAGTCAAATTCCTGTGTTTCTTGGGGGAAAGATATTTCCTGTGTATCTATTTTATTTGGAAGTTACCAGGCACAGATGTATACCACTGAGGCACAAATCTCAAGTGCCTATGGGGTAAAAATTCAGATTCATGGAAAAGCCACAATGTCTGTCACTGCATAGGGGCCTGTGTCTTGGCCACTTACTTTAGGTTCTAACTTAAGTCCATTTCATTCACTTTTCATCTCCTCCCCAGTATATCTTCAAAAGCCCCACACTGACTTCTGATTTTTTTCATATATTTTTATTGCAATTAATACATTGTACATTATATTTGCCAGATAGAAGGTGCATTAATTCACATGCATTGATACACTTTCTCATGTCTTGGTCCCCATTTCCCTCCCCCCACCCCACCCCTCATCTTGTTTTCCCCCCTTCCCTATCCAATTTCAAATATATCCAATATATCAGATAACAAAGTGAGATATTGTAACAATATGAGATAACCAAGGGACAGCAAAAGAGATGAGAGATAACATAGTACATTAAGGACAACAATCACTCATTATATGGCTTTTGTTTCTATATGCTAGAGGTCCTTTCATTTAGCGTCATACTATATAGCCTTATGTATCTAGGTTTTGCTCTATTGAATGACTTCTGATTTTGTAGTCTTTATTCCCACTTGCCTTCAAATAAATGATATAGTTATTACCCTTCAAATGTACCCACTCCTTGGTCTTCTGGAACCATTCCTAGAGCTCTTTTACTTCTCCTGGTATACATGAGTATTACACATTCTTAAAAGTTTAACTTACCAGCCTCTAGCTACTTCACATCAAAGTAAAAATCTCTTTTTATTCTTGATAACATGTTCCTAGGTAATGTTTGACCATCTTTAGGAAAACAAAACCACAACACTTCCAAGGAATATCAGTTGTCACAATGAAAATATATTATGGAATACTTTTTAGCATCAAGAAGAGTATATCACTGCAGTCAAACATTTTCAAGGTTAGAATTGAGTAAGAAATTAATTAAGGATTAGAAAATCTAGACTTTAACCACTTCTCAGAAACAAAGAAGATCTATGACCTGAGGAAGTCTGATTCTTTTATTTGCATGGCAGATTTATTTATTTACTTACTCATTCACCATTCATTTACACTTTGCAAAAGAGAATGATATATGAATAAGTTCTTTTCATATAAAATAGCCATTAGAAATCTGCATTTGTTTAATTTTAGAATAATTGTATTTCATATTCTACCAGATTTTATATATAAAATAGAGTGCATCCCCTAAGCATAGCAAATATAATAAAATTATTAGTCAAAGCATATTAAGAGAATCAAAATAAGAAACATAAGGAAGTATTTATAAACTAACTTGAATAACGGTCTCAATATTTTAAAACCAGAGAGTATGTTCGTCCTTAACATATATGGCACTTTCCTACTATTTTGACAGTAAACATCTTTTTTTCTCTTTAATTTTACTTCAACAAATAAATTTTTGCCATGCTTGCATATAAAATGGAAGCTCACCTAAATACAAAAATTTTAAAGGGAAGTTGCATTAGTAAAAAAAATACTGTAAAATTTGTATAAACAAGATGTTGTCAGGTTTAGTTTTTCCCAACAAATTTTGGCATAACCATTCAAAACTATTAGAGAGGTGATTGTAAAAAGTGAGAATACTATTATTTTAATCTAGATCTTCCAGGAAAGTATACATTACTATTTTAGAATCTGAGAGTTGGTGCTGTCTTTTGCAGTCTTTCTTCAGTTCTTTGTCCTGTGAAGATATGGAGAAACATATGTGTTGATGTTAGAAGGGGCATTGAGGAGAGAAATAGCCTTTGCTCTGAAGTTTTGATAAAAAATGACAGTTGCAAACAGCCAGGAGCAATTCTTCTAGGCCTGGGGAGAAGCAGGTGGAGCTAGCTTTCAAACATTCAGGGAAGAGTGAAGTCTTTCTTCTAGGTTGTTCTGTTTTTTTTTTTTTTGGAATTTTACACTATAGAATTCTTTATTTCTTTTTAAATATATTTTTATTATAATTAATAGAAGGGTTATATGATATTTGCCAGATAGATGGTGCATTAATCCCCATACATTGATAGCCTTTCACATGTCTTGGTCCCTATTTCCCTCCCCCCACCCCCACCCCTCATCTTGTTTTGCCCCGTTCCCTATCCAATTTCAAATAAGCAAATACAAATATATCCGATATATCAGGTAACAAAGTGAGATTATATCAGGTAACAATATGAGATACCCAAGGGACAGCAAAAGAGATGAGAGATAACATAGTACCTTAAGAACAACAATCATTCATTACATGGCTTATGTTTCTATATCCTAGAGATCCTTTCATTTAGCGTCCTACTATATGGCCTTTGGTATCAAGGTTTTGCTCTATTGCAAATCTCTGCTAGGAGAGCCCAAGGTTTCTACTGATTATGACAAATGAGGGAAACCATTGAGCCTAAGTTCCTTTGAGTCTGGCTTACTTCACTTTGTTGTTCTGAAGGGAGAGTGAGATGACTTGGTTATGGCTACAGAGGCAGGGCCACAGTCTATTGTTGACAATGAGAGCTAACAGGCTGGTACTTTCCTCACATTACATTATAACCTGACTGTTAACAAACCTCTGGTATACCTGACTCACTAAAATAATGAAAGACTGAAAGGAAATGCATTTTATATAATGTAAAGTGTGTGTGTGTGTGTGTGTGTGTGTGTGTGTGTGTGTTATACATAATAAAAAATTTTGTCCTGCCTGGCAGGGCCAAGTGTAACCAAAGTGCAAGCCCTTAGGCAATAAGATAGATGCTGCACTGTAGGAGTTTTTAGTCTTTCTGGCATTTCTGAAACTCTTCTTAGAGCAGAACAGGAAATACAATAGACAAGAAGAGATTTAGTGTTAGAAGACACACATATGATTACCATATGCACTTGGTTTTTCTGCAGCTCAGTTGGTCATATATAAAATTAGGGCAATATTCTTATGGGGAGGGGTGTTGAATGAAATAACAATATAAGTGATTGCTAAGTGGCTATCAGTCTGTTTTTTTATCGATTTAAAAATTCTTTCAAATCACAATATCCTATATCTATTATCAGTCGAATCTAGATCTCCCAGGGAACTCACATTAAAAAGACATTAGGAGCACATCGGTTTCCATAGAGGAAAGTTTTGTGTGAAAGGGAATAGGGAAGAACACTGGAGAGGTCAGGAGAGCCCATGACCTTTGATGCTAGAGTGACCTTGAATGAAGTGGAGAAGAAGGAAATGTGAGTGAATGTGCTACAGATTGTTAGGTATTCTAACAATTCTTTCTGGCAACATTTTTCTAAGAGTATATATATATAAAAGAACTTTTGTGAAGGATTCAGTGTCTCCTAAGAAGTGGAGAGGTCCTTTACTTTACCATCTCTGCCAACCTTGATCACTGGCTGACAGGGCCATGGCCTTTTGTGCAGAACAGCAACAGATACCAGAATGTGGCAGCTGGTCAAGTACATATTTTCAGAACTCTAAGAAGAGCATTTGCATGGAAGCTGCATCCATTTTACACATATTGTTTCAGAAGTCCTGACCTGGATGACAGCCAGCTATAAAAACATGAAGGGAATCAAGAGCTTCTATAATGTTTCCAAGACCAAATGGACCTTATGTTTGATGTCGATACAGGTGAGGTATAGCAAAAGGAGGGGAGAGCTGCGGGAAGAGAAGTGGGAGCAGTGATCAGAGACCAGGAGACCTAGAGCCTTATTGTGTAGATGTGGAATTTAGTTTGGGGTTTTGGACGTAGAGTGCAAAAAGAAATCATCGTATTTTACATAAGAGAATTGCCTGATTTGCCTTAACTTTTTACCATGATTAGTATATCTGACTATGAAAAATAGATTGCATGGTTTAGGAGTTCCAGTTGAAGATAGGAGACAAGACCAAATCTTTCATCCAGGTGGGAGAAGATGAGTCAGGACTACCGCTAGTGTGATAACGGAAGTTAGTGTAAGTTCACTCATGTGGGACATGTTTGGACTTCTACTCACAAAAGTATGTAATGGATTAGATGGAGGAAGGAGGAAAGCACCAGGATTATGTCTACACGTTTGTCTTTCAGAACACTAGTTTTGGTATGCTATTTTTTTTAAATGGGAGGGGAAGGGGAAGGAAAGTAAATTTGGAGATAGGGAACATAATCTTTTTGAGGAAGATATGTTTATTCTGAGAGGCCTGCTAAACATTCAAGTAAAATATATTACAAATGTGATTAAATAAAACGGAATTCACAGAGAAAGTGGGATCTGGAGTTATTCTTTGAGGGATCAAGAACATACTGAATATGTCTGAATCTGAGATCTAAGTTTGGTTAAAATGCAGAATAAGTGTAGATAGAGAACAAAAGATACCTTAGGCTTAAGTCCTAAAAAGGGCTAATATTAAATAAAACTAAATTTTAAAAATAGCTATTGAAATAAATTTGTAAAATGCACAATTTATAAGAAAAATTAATTATTTGGGTTAAGTGGTCCTTCAAAAAGTATAATAATAAAAATTTTAAAAATAATAAATGACATGTAGGAGAGATGCAAAAAATAGGTAATTGTACTATGAGGGAGTATTTATTGAGGTAGAAGATTATTATGGCTCAGAAACAGACCCGTTTCAAGAAGGGAGAAATCACTGCTATCCCTTGAGTCACTGAAATTAAGAAAGAAAAAGAAGGGGCCATTTATTACTACAATATTCTTAGTTCCTGCTATAAACCTTTAGAAATTTAGCAATTGGTCCAGTACCATGTATAGTGTTTATAGTAATGTTTATAGTACTCCACTGAAAATGTTAAGCCTGTATTGTGATTGTTCACTTTATATTAATCCTGTTGAAGTTTTAGGGTTTTGCCCTTCAAAAGCTCTGTAAGCATAGCATGGTGCTTATCATTGGCTGGTTTGTTGAACCACAGTTGTGTTTTATGGTGATAAATCATGCTGGCAGTGCAGCTAGTGTGATTTATCACCATAGAAAAAGTGCAAGGAAAGCATTGATTCTCACTAGTGAATTGAATTGTGCATATGGGTTGAAAAGTATGGCACTACTTTTTTTTTCCAATTCCATACCTTACGTGGTGGGCCCAGGTTTGGGCACATGCAGAAGTTACTAGGGACATTCAGTATTGTTTGGCTCTCTTTGAGAGTCTTTTCTTCCCAGTTTGTAAGGTAGAATCTTGGATTTTAAATGCCTTATGTTTATGACAGTATATGATCTTTAGAGATTTTATTATTAAATTGATTTGAACTACAATGCTGAGAAAAGTTTTGTGAATAATAGTTTTTTTCACAGAACTATAATTGTGATTGTTTTGCATCTGTGTAAGTATAAATACATATGCATGGAATATGTGTGTATACATATATATACACACAATGTGTGTGTGTGTGTGTGTGTGTGTGTGTGTGAAATGTGCTCTTTGAATAGCAGAGATGGCACAGTGACTATTGGTACAGTGGAACAAATTTGAGGATTATCATCTGCTTCTCCATATGTAGCCCTGTCTTATTACATGCCAGGGATCCCCAGGGGTAAAGGCTGACCATGAATTTATTTCTTTTACTACCGTTTAGTATCTGAAACAGGTGTTCATGGCTTTGAAAATGAAGGATCCATCATCTGCGTTGCCATACTCTGTCGATTCCAAGACAGCTAGGACCTGAGGGAGTTTGGCCTGGAAACAAACACTGATGACATGCGAACTGTCAATAAATATTTGATGTGCTGTCATGTGGAACAGGATGCAGGCTTGTTCTGCTTGGATCCAACCAGAAGAACTGGGAGTAATATAAGCGAGTTGTATGCAACAATGTTGAACAGATTAGAAAGAACTTTCTAGGAGTTGGAATCGTTTGGAATTGAAGAGGGCAATTGCACACATTGCATTCAGGCCCTCATTTCTTGAGTATCAAAGAATATCCTGAAAGATTTCTTTCCAAGAGTGTTTTAGAAGAGTTCTTTATGTACATGTCAGGGGTTGATGGTCTCCAATGTGTCTTCCCTGATAAAAGTGACTCAGATCTCGTGTGGTTTATAGATGATTGAACGTATGTTATTAGGAGCAGAAAACATTTTTCACTATTTCTGTCCTGTTCTGCACACACATGTCTCTCAGAATATGATCATTTTGAAGTCTATTGAAAATAAATCTCACAATCGGAATAATGCAGGCCTACTCACAGGATTAAGATTTCCTCAGAGTCCCAGTTATTATTGGTGATGTCTGTTCCTTTCTTTGTTCCTTCCCTCTTCCTTGTTTTTTTTTATTGGTTCTTTAGCCTTACTTCTTGAACTCTTCTACCAATTTTCAAATTTAATATACATGGGGACACAGATTATGTGGTTAAAAAAATGCGACCTGTATTTCTAAATGTGTTACCACATTTCTATTCTGTCGATTTTTTCCAAGAAAAATAAAGTTCTAGGCTAGGTGCCTGAGGCTCATGCCTGCAACACTAACTATTCAAGAGCTGAATGATGGGGTTCAAAGACAAGCCATGCAGAAAAGTTTATGAGACTCCATCACCAATTAACCAGCAAAAAGTTGAGCTAGAGGCATGGCTCCAGCTCAAGTGACAGCTAGCCATGTAGTAACTAAAGCCAATGTTTGCATAAGTAAACTCAGGCCAAGTTAGAGCATGAGGTCTTGATTCATTCCCTAACACTGCCACAACAAACACATAAGCAAACAAATAAAACCATTAAAGCTTTATCCTGTGTCATTTGCCTTGTACTCTTCTGAAGTAAGAAAGGCTCATTTATCACACAATTTTTTAGCAGAAAAATTGAAGCAGGAATTATTATTGCTTTTCAGTTCTCTTGGATGCTTCAATTTGTGTACGTCCCTGAAAATGCTGCTTATCAGCTTTTCTGTTCTTTGTTTATGTTAGCTCACAATCTTTCTCAAATTTTTGCCTTTTTTACAATGACCAACTAATAACCATTTAAGTAATTTTATGTATCTCTTTTGTGTATGTTCTTAGTAGATTTATGAGTAATATGCTACTTTCATTTTAACTTTTTTTAAAAGAATTTATTAACGTTGATTTTTACAACATATTTTAAATGACAAGTTTAACATACAAGTGTTCAAGGAGGGAATCTCTATTTACAATCACTGGGACTTAGTATTTAGAACTTAATCACAATTAGGCTAAGGGTTTGTATGTCATAGAAACATACTAATTTATGAAATAAAACATTATGTCTATAGAGTCATAGGTTTTTATGTCTAAATAGTTATGCTTGTATTTCCATTACCATGTCCATAGCTTTGGGTATGCAATTATTGAGTCCTCGCTCTTGTACTCTTTGGATTTAATAGCCACATATTAGGGATACCATGCACCTTTTGTTCCTTAGGTCTTGACTTGTCTCACTCAACAAGATTCGCTCTAGATTCATCCACTTCCCTTGTGAATGCCATTATTTTATCTTGTCTGTTGGCTATGTAGAATTCCATTGTGTATATATACCACATTTTCTGTATCCATTCATCTGCAGTAGGGCATCTGGATTGTTTCCATCGCCTGGCTATTGTGAATAGTGCAGAGATGAACATAGCTGAGCAGGTGTCCTTATCATATCTTGGGTTATGATGTTCAGGGTAGATGCCCAGAAGTGGTATGGTGGGATCCTAGTGAAAGTCTATTTTCAGTTCTTTAAGAAACCTCCACACTGCTTTCCAGAGTGGCTGAACTAGTTTACATTCCCACTAGCATTGCAGTAGGGTTCCCTTTTCTCCACAATCCCACCAGCAACTGTCATTGTCTGGGTTCAAAATCTTGGCCATTCTTGTTGGGGTAAGGTGGTCTCTTAGGCTTGTTTTTATTTGCATTTCCTTTATGACCATAGATGATGAACATTTTCTCATATGATTTTCTGCCATTTTAATCTCTTCTTCTGATAAATCTCTCTTTAGTTCCCTTGCCCATTTAGTGAATGATTTATTGGGTTTTGGGGGGATTAGTTTCTTGAGTTCCCTGTAGATACTGGATATTAAGCATTTGTCAGATGTATTGTTGGTGAATGCCTTTTCCCAGTTGGTTGGCTGTCTCTCTACTTTTGCGACTATGTTTTTATCTGTACAGAAACTTTTTATTTTTAGGTAGTCCCATTTATTGAGTCTCTCTCCTCTGTTGTGACCCTGGGATTCTGTTCAGGAATCTTTTGCCTGTGCCTATGAGTTCCAGTGTCTCTCCTACTTTATCATGTAGCAATTTCATGGTTTTCGGTCTGACGTTGAGGTCTTGGATCCACTTTGAGTTAATGCTTGTGCATGGTGAAAGGCTAGGGTCAATTTTTAGTTTTCTGCATGTGGCTGCCCAGTTTTGCCAACACCAATAATTGAATAGACTGTGTTTGTTCCAGTGTATATCTTTGGCTACTTTGTCAAATACAAGTTGCCTATAGATATGTGATTCTATTTCTGGGTCTTCTATTCTGTTCCAATAATCTTCTGGTCTGTTTTTGTGCCAATACCAAGCAGTTTTTTTTATTATGGCTCTATAGTAGAGTTTGAAGTCTGGTATTATATTACCATCAACATTGCTCTTTTTGCCTAGAATTGTTTTGGCTATTCTAGGACATTTCTTGTTCCATATGAATCTTTGGATTATATCTTCTATTTCCATAAAGAATGTCTTTGGGATTTTGATGGGGATTGCATTGAATTTGTATATCAATTTTGGCAGTATAGCCATTTTCACTATGTTAGTTCTCTCTAGCCATGAGCATGGGATGTCTTCCCATTTCCTAGTGTCCTCTTTAATTTCTTTCATTAGGCTTTTGTAGTTTTCATTGAATAATTCCTTTACATCTTTGGTTAAGTATATTCCTAAGTATTTTATTCTTTTGGGGGCTGTTGCGAATGGGATCATTTTCTTGATTTGGCCTTCTGTTTGTGTATTGTTGGTGTACAAGAAGGCTACTGACTTCTGAAGTTTAATTTTGTATCCTACCACTTTGCTAAAGTAGTTTATTAATTCTAGAAGTTTGGGAGTGGAGTTTGTTAGGTCACTCAGGTAGAGGATCATGTCATCTGTGAATAGGGATAGTTTAATTTCTTCTTTCCCTATGTGGATCCCTTTGATGTCCTTTTCTTGCCTTATTGCTCTAGCTAAGGGTTCCAGCACTATATTGAAGAGAAGTGGAGAGAGGGGGCATCCCTGTCTAGTTCCTGATTTTAAGGTGAATGGTTCCAGTCTTTCATCATTTAGTATAATACTGGCTGTAAGTTTTTCATATATGGCTTTAACTATTTTGAGGAATGTACCTCTTATTCCTATTTTTTCTAGTGCTTTCAACATGAATGGATGTTGTATTTTGTCAAATGCCTTCTCTGCGTCCAGAGAAATTATCATATGATTCTTATCCTTAGCCCTAGACTTTTTCCATACATCTTCTCCAAGATTTTTTCAGAATTGAAGTTTTATATCTTGGTTTGATTTATACCCAAAGGTTTTTTTTTTTTTTCAGTTGTGGGGCTTGAACTTTGGGCCTGAGTGCTATCCCTGAGCTCTTCAGCTCAAGTCCACTGCCCTACCCCTTGAGTGAAACACCACTTCCCATTTTCTAGAGGTTAATTGGAGATAAGAGCCTCAAGTTCTTTAGTGCCTGGTCTGGCTTTGAACCATGATCCTCAGATCTCAGCCTCCTGAGTAGCTAGGATTACATGCATGAGCCACCACACCTGGCAAGCATTTTCAATGTATAAGACTATCATGAGGAAATGGAAGCAATTTTATTTCTTTCTTTTACATTTGTATACACTTATCTCTATTTATTTTCCAACTGTTCTGGCAATGGCACACAATTCTACCTTAAAAATGTAGCAAAAAGCCTGGGATGTAGCTCAATTGCAAAGCGCTTACCTAGCAAGCACAACAACCTGGGTTCAAACCCCAGAACCAAAAAAGAAAAGACAAAAAAAAAGACAATTAAAAACAAAACCCAAACAATGGGATGGGCATTTGGACTAGTGATAGAGTGCAGGCCTAGCATGCACAAAGACCTGGGTTCGATTCCTTCATGCCACACAAATAGAAAAAGCCAGAAGTGGTGCTGTGGCTCAAGTAGGAGAGTGCTAGCTTTGAGGGAAAAAGACAGTGCTCAGGCTCTGAATTCAAGCCCCAGGACTGGCAAAATAGGACTGTTTATCTTGGTTTTATATTAGGAGCACTTAGCTTTTAACTATTGAGTACGGTATTAGCTTGGAGCTGGTCAAATATGGCATGCATTATATTATGGTAGCATCTTTTTACATTATAATTTTACATTTTTACTGTTATGAAATTTTATACATCTATTGAGATGAATGTATGTATTTTATTCTGTTAAGAAAATGTACCACACTTATTGAAAGCTCATCTTGAACCATCCTTGCATCCCAGCGATGACTTCCATTTTATGGTAAATGGACATTTTAATGTGTTATGAATTTGGTAGCAACACACATAATGTGTATCAATTGTGATATCACTTATACCAATGAAATACAGACGCAGTGATTAAACGTAGATTTGTCAGCTTAAAACAGACTTTTAACTTGAAGATGCTTTATGTATTCCTCACGATCATCACAAAAAAAATTCTGTTAGATCCACAACGATAAGGAGAAATGAGTCAAATCCTCACACTATGAAAAATCTCATCATAAGAGAAGAGAGGACAGGAGGAAGAAATTATAGGACAGTCAGAAAACAATATACAGAAACAGCAGTAGTAATTCCTTATCTAGGCTCCATTTTTTCCAACGCATCATTATTATCATTATCAATTCTTTTTTTAGGGGTAAGGAAGTGGGTTGGCTATGGGGCTTTAACTTAAGGGCTGGGCACAGTCCCTGAGGTATTTTGCTCAAGGCCACTTCTTCTTTTCTGATATTCAATTGGACATAAGAGACTATCGGACTTTCTTGACCAGGCTGGCTTTGACTCCTGATCATCAGATCTCAGCCTCGTGAGTAGCTGGAATTAGAGGCGTGAGCCAGCAGTGCCTGTCTTGAAGCATTAGTAATACATCCATGTGTTAGCATAATCATGCACTTAAGAGACTGGAAAATGTGTTTTGTGAAGGCCTAGCTAATAAATACTTTAAACTTGAGGATCCTATGACTTTATCTTTACTTAACCTGTCATCATAGCACAGAAACACTCATAGGAATCACATGAACAAGTAGGTGTGATTGTTTTCCAAGAAAAAGGCCATCATTTTACAATCCTTGATGTGCCTCATCTTTTGTATTTGTCTTATCAGCTCAGCCATCTTGCCTCTTTATGTATCTAAAAATTTGCAATGATAAGATAAACATTGTACATAAAAGAGCTCTTGATGCCTTGCAGTGAAACTTACAATCAACTTACAACAAAACAAGATGGTTTTCTTTGTTGTTATTATTCAGATTGAATAGTTAATTTTTTCATTTCATTTAGAAAGATTCTATCTAGTTTTGATCTACTTCTATTCCTGTGGAGTTATTTCTCCCATGATAATGCTCCTTAAATGCTTTGGGGATAATTGGGGTTTATTGACCCTTTGAAAACTTCATTAATTTATTCAGTATCTTCTGGGGGTTCCAGCATAAATGTTTACTCCCGTTGCAAATGAGCTTCAGAATTTCAGTGTTCTGAGGAGCAGAATGATGGTGCTTGCTTCTTCGGAGCATCCTTTTTAGGCCTAAATAAAATAAAATAGCAATAACGTCACTCTTTGTTGTTTAAAAAGTTTTGATCCTATCTCTCCAGTCTCTGTGCAGCATCAATATTCAATATAAATTATATGGAAGAACAAGCAATACACATAAAACTTCTTGAGATTTTAAGGCATTTTATATCCTTGTCAGAATCAAAGCTTTTCTAGGTTTTTTTCCCCCTTACTAGATGCCTTCTTCTTGGTTCAATACTGACCAGATGCCTAGAACTGCTTCTGAGGAGCAAAGGGAATTGTAGCCATCATTAATTTAATATAATTATATGACATAATCTGTTTCTCATTGTTCCATATATTTGATATCTTTAGAAGTATTGTATGTTTATATAACCAACTTTGGAAAACAAATAAGAATCTTCAACTTGTTAAGAATTCTATTTTCTATATGGAAAAAAAGAATTCAATTTTCTAAGGTGGTCTTTATAAATAAAGACTTAAATTGAAAGTCAGACTCTTTTATGTTTACATAAATGTTGAAATGCGTCTGGAGATGGTTCATGATTGCTCATGCCTGGAATTCTAGCTACTCAGGAGGCTGAAATCAGAGGATTGAGTCTGGAAGCCCTCCACGGAAAGCAAATGTCGTAGACTTATCTCTAATTAACCAGAAAAAGGTGGATTTGGAGCTCTAGTCCAAATGATAAGAGTATTGCTTCTGAGCCAAAAAGCAAGCAAGTTTCCAAGCCCTGAGTTCAAGCTCCAGAACCAGAAATGTATATATGATATAAATGAATATACAATGTTCAAAACATGCATGAATATTCAGAACTTTAAATTGGCACTGAAGTAAATGTTTAGACACTATGATAAAAAAGGTGAAAGCAATTCTGACTTTCACGAAATTTACTTTCTAATGGAAGAAGAAAATACTTTTTACATATTTTGTGTATTTTTATCTAAACTAAATGCCTCTTGTTTCTTACATTACTACTAGATAGGTCTTTCTCTAGTGATTATGATTTCTGTGAGGTTTTCAAGCATTGTTATTTCTACACTTTGTATTGGGATTATGCTTGGAAAACTTTCATGCCAAGATTTAAAAAGACAAATGTTTATATTATTGTTGGCACTTTTGTGTTTAAATTTACATTTAAATACATAATCATCACTTTGATAATAATTCAGGTTTCTTCTCCTTACCTAAATGGCTAATTGGCCTAGCATAATAAGTAAATAGATTATTTTTATGCACTGGTTTGAAATGCCTTTATCATTACTTTTATTTTTAATTTGGGTATATAATGCAGTGTTATTAAGCCCACCATATTCTTTATTTCTTGGTTTTCTCAGACTTTTTAAACAATGGCCATAGATTTATGACAGACTTTAACAACATTGGCCGAGTTATTAAAAATGAATTAGGCTTTTGAATGGTATTGCATTTTAATTGTCTGTGATACATTCTGAGAGAGCCAATAAAGAGAATTGGCAGAATCAATACTCTAGGTATAATTGGATGAATATTTTTATTCAGGTAACAGTGAAAAGTAGCATTAGGGAAGTCACCCGCTGGTGTGAAGTTGCACAGTAGTGTGGCTAGAGCTCACAATAGTTGCCACAGTCCAGCTGACAGGGTGCGAATCTTGCTGTCCACCTTTCAGAGAAGTAATGATGACAGTTTTCCCCTAGCTCATTAGCCTAAGCTTAAGAATATACAATGTTAGCTCTGATTTAGGAAATGTCCCCTGCTGGACACCCTTGCTTGTTTGGTGAGGATAGAAAATGTACTAGTGTTTAAGCACTGAGTGCAGCTTTGCAGACTACCTCTTGAGACATGATATATATATATATATATATATGTACTCATATATATTTATACACACATATATGTATATATTTTTGCTTTATTATATTTCAGGTAATCTCATATTTTTGCCCATACTGGCCACAGACTGCAGTCTTCTCTCTGGCATTCATCCTGGTAGCTAGCTCATACTCTTAACACTTAGATTATTTGTTGAAATGGTTCTTACTACCATTTTGATTGGGGCCTGGCCTAGAATTGTTAATTTCATGATGTCTGCCTAAAGTGGCTAGAATTGTAGATGAGAGTCACCATGCCTGACCACATGGATATTTTTGAGGATTTTTCTCTAACTAGTGAATTTGGCAATCCAAGCTTTTTTCATTTGTTTATCATGCCATCCAGGATCAGTAAGCGACTCCAATATGGTAAATGGAAGAGAAGATGAAATATTCCCAAGGAATATTAATGATCATGTGTATAAAAGATACATGTATTCATGTCTCAGTGATTTATTAGGGAGAAGATTAAATGAAATATTTACCTAACACATAATCTTATCAAATTTAAGGAAATTTGTTGATAGATCAAAGTTTTAGTACAAATGAAATAAAAGTTTCTAAATTCCTAATCTTAATACTGTTATCATTTCTGAATAGGAAGACACACTTCTAGGACAGCAATATGCCACATACAACTCCGAGTAGTATTGGCATGTACCCCTTTAGACAATTTCTCATTATCTAGAAAATAATAACATCATCTCAGCATACTGCAAGAGAATCTAGGAAATGTTTCTTTTGTGGTCAGAGGGAAAAAATAGATTGCTGTGCATCAAATTCATTTCTGCCACAGAGCTGCAATGAATTTAAATTGAATTTGTTGCATGCATTGTTAATGTCCTTTGTTGATAAACTATTACCTAGATAATACAAACTGAATATTTTAGGCTGAAAAACTTAGTCAAAATTTGATGTGTTTCTATCTTCCTGTTGTTCATTATTTTCTGATTAAAGTACCTGATATGCAATGTTTTAGCTACTTCTTATATATGAAATTTTCCAGTAATTTACCAAAAGCCAGGATCCTTCCAAATAATAGGGCATTATTGTCTGGTACATAGAAAGCTCTCTAGAAGCATTTTAAAATTGAATTAATTACCATGGTATATGGTGTTGGTGACATTGAGCATGATGCTTGAATGTATACAGTGATCCCCTTATCAGATTGAAAGATCTGTTGAAAATATCTGAAGATTAGTTTGGTAAGTATGAGCAAATAAATTTTAGGAGTCCCAAATTAAAAATGTTAAAGGCCTTAATTAAAAGACTGTGAAGATGGATTGGGGTACTGTAGTGGCTCGTGCCTGTTATCCTATTTATTAAGAAGGCCAAGATAGGAGGATCACTGTTCCAAGCCAGGCTGGACAGAAAAGTCCATGATATTCTTATCTCTAATTAAACAGCAAAACCTGGAAGTAAAGGTATAGCGAAAGTGGTAGAGTTCCAGTCTTGAGGGAAAAAGCCATGTAAGATTGTAAGGCCCCAAGGTCAAGTCCCAGTAATGGCACACACACACACACACACACACACACACACACACACACACACACACACACACACGCAAACTACTATGGAGATAAAAAGCTTAACATCATATTCCACCAACATTTTAGAATGAGGGAATGAAGAACTCTTCACTGATGGATGAGGTAAAATGAAGGATGGCTTTGAGATTTCTGTTTTGTAGGATAAAGTGCCCTTGATAGCACTGATACAATGTGGAACTAGAGGTGAATGAGCATGTTCAAGTGGGGAGAAAGGGCTGTGTCCAGTATGGGGAAATGCTGAGATGAAGGGAGCTGCAGAATAATACATTGTAATTTCTGTGATTATGCTGTGAAATCTGTTTGGTTCTTTGAGCAACAACATGAATGATTAACATAAAAAGCAAGAGGTAACCTGTCTCCTTAATTTTGGTATGGAAAGACTTCTCACCTGCCCAGTTAGAGCTAAGAAAGAAAAAATTATAAATTCTAGGCAGCCATTTCTTTTGGCAGTATTGCAGATAAAACTTGGGATCTCACATTTGTTCTACAACTTGAGCCATGCCTCCAACTTGAGAAATGATAATTCTTCAGTATATCTATGGATCTCTGCCCCTTGGAAGGGAAGAGCCAAGCTGGGGAGGAGTTCGGGACAATAATGAATCTATCATGTAAGGCCTTCTGTGGCCTTCCATGCTCTACTTCCAGTAATCCAGGACCAAATAAAGGAGTTTTTGTTCCTCAGTCTGTCTGGTCTGTTCCCTTTCCAATGATTACCTTCTTCATGTCTTTGTCTGATTTCAACCAATCTCAAAACTTGTGTTTCCTATTCTCTTACACTCCTATTTTTCCTACTCTCCTTTCTACTCTTCCTCTCAATTCACCTTCAAATCATCCCTATATATCTTCTTTGTGTGCACATTATTTTATTTTGAGTTCTAGCTATTTATGTGCTTATCTAATATAATTAGATAAATAGATTGTAATGATTTTTTTAAATCACCTGTCTGTTACAGGAAACCATTGTGTTAGATATCCATGCATACTCAGAAATATTGATCAGATTGTATAAACATGTGTTGCCTCTCAATGATTATAATCTCAATTGACTTTGATTATTCAGAAATTTATTACATAGAGGCCTAGCAGGAAAATATTTGGAATGAGACTAGAAGAGTACTGATTAGATTCAAATAGCATGTGTTGGAAATAACGGTAGGCAATTATGATTGTTGGTTTTGTATATTTACTTGAAGGTACTTGTCATGGAGTAAAAAATATCTACTTTCCCTTTTTTCATCTCTCTCATATCAAGAAAAGTCATTATTCTATTGATGGATTTTGAAAAACACAACAAAATGAGGCTAAATGATTGAATCTTAAAAAGTAATTGTATTTTATTATCAGGATGATATATAGAGGGGTTACAGTTAACAGTTACATTTGTCAGATAGTGATAGAAGTAAAGTACTCACTACATTAAAAAAAATTGTTCTTGTTTTCCACATCTTCCAATCTTTGGCTGGCTACAGAAAAGTTGAATGTTAGTTTACGTTCTGATATGAGGTACCTTATCAACTCGATACTTCCTTGGCTAGAGAAGGCAAGTGAATCTCTGTGTTATATCACGAAAGAAGGAAATAAGGTGTTCTGATTTGATGAAGGAATGTCTTCATGCTAATTAGCCACAGTCCAAAAAACACCTTTTCTAATCAGCTTCATGAGAAATGGAGTATAAAATGCTAAAAAGCATACCCTGGATTTTCTTTTTATTGAGTCCAAAGTCAGAGGGAGGACCATTCTAAAGTGGCCTAAAAAATCCCACTTATATTTCTGCTCTCAGAACTTAAACGTGCTAGGGTTTGCTCCGCTATTTTGCTTATCCTGTGTGACATTAATATCCCCGGGTAAGGAGGTTTTCCAGATGACCATAATTAAATACCATTAGACTTCTAAAAGCAGAGCGGTTTTTCTAATCAGTAGTAGAAAAGAAATCAAGATATTCAAAAACTGACAAAGATCAATGTGTTGTGTCACTTGCTGAAAGTTGAAAGGATGCATGTATTAAGAATAAGAGGCTGTCCTGAATTTATAGCCACAGGAAACTAGAGGCTAGCTCCACAACTGAAAGAGTGATTTATGTCAACAAGAAAGAGACTCAGGAGGGCCTTCCTTCCCTAATTCTTCAAATACAAACCAAGTAAAAGCGGTGTATATACATGGGCATGGTGAATCTACAGATCGTACCATAATATTAGGAACATTCAGCTTATGATTGTCTTATTTCTATATGTACAGTGTTTCAAAGCAGGAGAAAAATTTAAAAACAAATTGATTCTGGGGGCAAATAAGCTAGAGTACATAAGAGAATCTTCTCTGTTGCACCAAAACGTATCAGAGAAAAATCAGATTCATGAACAGTATTTTTAATAATCTAGGTAACAGAATCATTGTCTGTGAATGCAAATGCAAATAATGATAAAATATAAACTCTTTTTTTTCTTTTATGGGCCATCAGGCTTAAATCCTAGGCTTGGGCACTGTCCCTGAGCTCAAGGATACTGCTCTACCCTTGAGCCACATCCTCTTCCTGTTTTCTAGTGGTTAACTGGAGATAAGAGTCTCACATTGTTCAGTGCTCAGGCTGGCTTTGAACCACAATCCTCAGATCTTAGCCTCCTAAATAGCTAAGATTATAGTTGTGAGCCACTGTGCCTGGCATATAAACCCTTAAGTTCTACCTGCAAGTGTGCTTATTTTTGATGCCTTGCTACAGAATAAAATATGGCCAAATGAGAGTCACAAAGAGACTTTTAAAATATGTTGCCCCAGAATATAGGGAGAAAGCAACTTCTCTCAAAACTCATTTCTGCACAAAAAATATGTATGCAGGGCCTATTTGTTGTGTCTTTCCATTGTCTGCTTTTATCCAACAAACTCTTCACATGGATGTAATCATAAATTCTGATACAGCCTTTTCTTGAAGGTTCTAATAACAAAGCATGATTACCTTTAAGAGGTCTAATAGGTGGTCTGTGCATGGGTTGGGGAGTGGATATTGGTGGTGGCATTGTAGTGTATGTATTTATTACATACTTCATTCATGTGGTTAAAATAGTAAAAAGATTAATTTAACATTAGGTATTTATTTAATGGCAAAAGGGAAGAAAAGTAATAGAAAGGAAGGAAATTATTAGTTGATAAGACACAGGCATATTTAAGTATCACTCTATCCAGTTCATTAGAGTGATACGGAAGAGGAGGGACACAGTGTCAAAAAAGATCAAAGATCACTATTGTCTTCTACTTTACTTTATTTGAATAGCATTGGCTGTCCCTGATCCTGACATCTACCATTTTTCTCCTTTCTAACTAAGCTTTGCTCATGTCTCTGCTAAATACCAATGAAATTCATAGATCTTTGCAACTTTAAGATGTAACAAATTCAGTGCAAAAGCCTGGCTTATACAACTTTGAATTCAGACCTTGACAACGAGACAGGATTTATCTCATGCATATGTATTAATTTTAAGTGCTTTTCTGTAACAGTCATTTGACATTTAATATACCATAATTGTATTATTAAATTTAAATACATATTTGCAATTCTAAAAGCACTACTGAACTTTATGGGTGAAAAATATATTCTCCTTCACCTTGGTTTCTTAGAATCCTCTCACTCTTCTCTGTGTCTCATTTTCATTGCTAGACCTACCTGCATGATGGCGCTTTTGCTTTCATCCATTTCAGATAACCAGACTGCTTTATTTTTTTTCCATTTCTTAGCATTTTTTCATCTATTTCTTCATTTAACTCTCTGCTGCATCTATCTTCCTCCAATGTGGAACTGTACAAATGTCAATTGCTTCTCTCTTTGTCATCAGTTTCTCGTGCGGCCAAGCACTCACTCACTCACGCACTCATTCACTCACATCATTTCTGGAGGTTGAAGTGACTTCAGCTCTTCATCTGTGAGCTTCCAGCCATGTTTGAGGCAGTGTTTTCCAAACATTTAACTGTTGAGTTTCTACAAAGGCTGTCTCATTTCGTTAGGAAGGGAATAAAAGGAATACTGAGTGACAGAAGTTGGATATAAACTTGTGTATTCTAGCAGCTAACTAAAGCAAGTGTCTAGGTCTCTCTAACCCTGTACTAATAAATCTTTACGGAAACATTTCATGTCGTTAAATGACCGCATGGTACCATTATTTCAACACCTTCCTTTTTCTAAGACCTCTAATAGAGGCCCATAAACGTTTCTCAGTTTAACTTTCAATAGATGATTAACAGATCTGCAACATGGACACAATACTGAGTGTTCTGTTTTCATTCCCCCTCATTCTACAACTCTCTAGATAACTTTAGTCTCATTCCACAGTTTTGCCCCCATCTGTTTTCTGCCCTCCCAGGGACAACTTTTCCTTTTCTATTCGAGTTCTTTTTATTTTTCAACCAGAAACTCAAACATCCGCATCCCAGGAAATCTTTCATGATCTTTCTGCATTACTTTTCACCCCTGGCTTGGTTTAGGAAGCATTCTTTTGTTCTCTCAGCACTGTGAATATGTTTATGTTTGCATTTAATCACATAGTATTTATTTGCCCGATTATTAATACTCTATCACCTATGTTAGTACATAAATTCCTTTAGATTGATGGTGTGTACAACTCAATTTCCTTCCCCACATTCTGTCACAAAACCTGCTAGGGAGGTATTAGAAAATGTTTCTTGAACATTTCTCCAATTCTCATAAACCGCTCCTCAAATTTCTTTACTTTTCCAGTTTTCAGTATCTTCTGTATAGTATTTGTGTTCACCCACTCTCGGTGGCTGCTTTTCTGTTGGGAAGGAAAATGTGGACCTTAGTTCCTCTAAAGCATCTCTGTCATTCACACACAGAGAACATTCTTTCATGAGAGACGGCTCATCTTTTACTTTTTGATCTTCAAGATGGAAAAGTTTATTTTTCCTAGAACTGGGACTCTGATGTTATTGATGTCTGTCATCCTGTACAAAAGCTATTGCAGAAGGGTTCTTGGAAGAAGATAGGTTGAACCATTCACTACCTTCTTCTTGCTTTACCCCTCCCCCACCATTCTTGGCCCAAGTACCTGCTAAGGATATTGTTAATCAGAATAATTATGTTCTTCCTTCTTTCTCGAAATGTTCAGCAATTCTATTCCTTGCAAATATATTCTTCATAATTATTTCTCCCACAGATAAATTCTACCCATTGATCATTTGTTGGCTGTCACTTTGCACTGACTTTATTGTGTCTCCCACTTGTGAGTCAAGGTTTAAGTTCTCTGGCATAGAAAACACTGTATTTTCACTATAGATGGTGCATCTCCGTAGAGGAAGAGAATACTTCCCAAGGATCTCACTGGCTAAAGAAATGTGGCCAAAGTTATATACATTTAGGTATACATCTTCATAGTTTATCATCACTTCTTTTAATTCCATCAGAAGAAGGAAAACAAGGGCTGGAGTAAAGATTATCCACCCGGTTGTAGGAGTAAAGATGACAAATTCAGAGTTCCAATGATTCATGAAAACCATTCACCTTGAGCAAAATATATTTTTTGTGAAGGTAAAGTACTGTCTTGATGGCCATACACAATCCTATTCTGACACCAACACATGGAAAGGATGAAAGCATATACTAGCTGATATGACTACAGGGTACAGTTGTGCAATGCACATTCATTCAACGTGCATGAGGCTTTGGATTCCTAGAGAGGCCACCGCACACACTACTGAAGGTGTCTGAGCAATTGTTTCTTGTAGTCATCCTGCCTGACAGCTTGGACATCTCCAGGTGAAAGCTTGTAGAGAGTCTTGTACTCCTGTCTCCAAGATACACTTAACGTTTAAGAAAAGAAGACAATTAAAGGATGACAGCTGGCTTAAGAGGAAGTTATGGTACCAACTCAATAATTATCAAGACCAGAGAAACAGGCTTCCACAAATATCTAACAAGTGCAATTTAATTTCCCTTGTCTAGTTTTTAAAATCTGTGCTATAAAAATGTAAAATAGATTCCTCCGGACAAATGAAGCAGCCTGATACTATATACAGTTTCTCTATTGAGTAATTTAGATGAAATCATCTACAAAACACATAGAACTCTAATGAAGATCCGTGAAATTCCATAACTGACAAATGCTCCGATAGATAGTGAATAAGAAACAACAGGAAAAATTCATGAGTTCTGGAATAGGATCAACAAACTCAGTTTAGGCACTCTAGGTGAGATGGTATAAACTCCACTGGGTAGATATTGAGTTAAAGTTAGAGTGGCATTTATGCTCTCCTTTAATAGCAAAAGGGTTTGTCATTCAACTGGTAGCAGGTTTTCTTTTTCCTTTGCACTTGCCACATGAAAGCTGCCTTTATGTGAGTGTCACCAGTCTGTTTTTTATAAATCACTGCAGCCTTGCCAAATAGATACTTGCACTGGTAAGACTGTCCTTTTTTGCATAAGTCTCATAAATCAACATCACTGAACAATTCCTAGCATAGGTAGTCTTTTAAATTTAAAATTGGAAAACATAAATAGTCTATGATATGGAGAAAAAAATCTTTAAAGAAATTCTATGTGTTTGTTTGTTTGGGAGAGTGAATGAAAAGGAGAAAGAGCAAGAGAGAGAGCTAGAGAGAGACAGAGACAGAGACAGAGAGAGACAGAGAGAGAGACAGAGAGACAGAGACAGAGAGAGAGAGAGAGAGAGAGAGACAGAGAGAGACAGAGAGAGACAGAGAGAGAGACAGAGAGAGAGAGAGAGAAAGAGAGAGAGACTGAGCCACAAGGTATTGCTCATTCAGATGCCCTAAGTCATGAGCCAGAAGGCACAGCAGTACGTGGAAAGGTACAAAGAGAGTGCTCTCCTTTGTAACTCTGTAAAGGTTCACATCTTGTGAACTCTGGACGATGGGTGATCTTTGATGTGGCTTTAAGTATTACTGAACTCACCGGTCTTTCCTACAAGGCATATTCAAGGGCAAAAGAACAGGATGAGTTTGATGTCCAAACACAGATAAATAGTTTAGTTTCAACTGAAATGATGGTAGTTTGTTCCTGAGTGTGCTCACCCTTGATGCTGGGCTCTTTCTAAACACTTTACTTTTAGGAGTACACACCATCCTTCCAGGAGACCCCTCACATATGCATGGTTTACTTTCATGGAAACACCACCTGAGGCCCAGAGGTGTTAATAAACTGGGCAAGGTGGCATGCAGGAACATGAACATGACAGTTTCAGAGTCGAAACTTCTTCAGCAGCAGATATACAACTCACCTGTAGATACTTTCAAGGTAAATGATGAACTCTCTGACAGGTTCCTATTGGTTTGTTCATTTTTAACTTATCTTTATGATGAGTATTGTATTCTTACATCTTTGCTTCAAATTTAGTAATATGTTTCATCTTGCTTTGGACTGCTTATAAAAATAGGTTCTCTCTGATGGGAAATATGATTTATTAATTTAAAGGCAATGTACAGAGGGGTCCCAGGTAAGATAATGAGTATATTCCTTGTCGAGTAGTGTTACCCCCTCTCCCATTTTCTCCCACTTTCCCTCCTCTCAACTTCCCTTCTTCTCAAGTTGTAAAGTTCATTCCTACATAGTGTGGTGTGAGTATCACGGTTGCATCAGCTTATCCTTTGTCCTTGGGTGGTGAGAAACATTGGAGGGAACAGAACAAGCCATGCCTTTCAATAGGTGTAAGTGAGTTAGCTCAAGTGAAGTTCAATAAATGACTGGAGAAATCTATAACCTACGGAAGAATACTCTTTAAAGTCAGAAATAGAACAATGGTCCTGGAAGCAAGCTTTGAGAGAAGACTCTAAAATTTGGGTGAAGGACAAATGGGGAAATTGCTTTTCCTCTCCTAGACTAGAAAGGTATAAGTGAAATGGAACTTATTAAACACCAACAAATGAAAGTTATTGCTAACACCCCATCCCATCATCCCATCCTTTCCCATATGGACCCCTCCTAGGATTAGTTTTGAAGAGGTCCATGGAAAACCTACTTGTAATGCAATGGAGTGTTACCAAAGACCCAACTCAATTCAGAAGAAGGAAGAAGACTTACTTGAATGCTTTTTTTTCTTTTTAACACGGAAGGGCTCTGTTTTTGCTAGTACTTGGAGTTTCTCTTTTTGGCTCAAGGCTAGCACACTACCATTTGAATCACACTTTCAGTTCCACCAACTCTGCTTTTTGATTATTTATAACATTTAAGTCTAACTGGAAATAAAGATTTCTAAAATGATTTTAGTAGCTA
This sequence comes from Megascapheus bottae, assembly GCF_031878675.1. Taxonomy (NCBI): domain Eukaryota; kingdom Metazoa; phylum Chordata; class Mammalia; order Rodentia; family Geomyidae; genus Megascapheus; species Megascapheus bottae. The sequence goes on along the minus strand of NC_143515.1, from coordinate 70,381,352 downwards.
GTACAATAAGGAGCCACTGGAAGCAAGATTGTGCCGGTTAGTGAGTCACAGGGAGTCCAGGATAGCACTGTTACCGGCATCCATCCACTGGATGCCCAGATCAGATACCGACACCAAGTTTAAGGGCAGCAAGACTGCTTTCACTGGCCATCCCCTCAATGGCCCTGCTTTTCCTGCTGTTGGAGCAGGTTCTGTCCTAGAGAAGGTCACAGAAGTTAAAGGTTTGTTCTGAATATATTCCTGAGAATGGATTGTTTTACTATTCTCCTTCTATTGTAATTTTCTTAGAGATGTTTGCAAAATACCTCATACTAATTCTAAGATGCGACTTTCCCTGTGCTGAACACAAAGGTGTCCTCCGAGCCTTCATAATCACCTACCAACAGAGGTGGCATATTTGAGACAGGATGGCTCTCAGAAGCACTAGTATAGGTAATTTGCATGCATGTCACCGTTTCTTTCTCATGCTTATACAGATAAAGTTATTTAACTATATTTAAGTATATCTTAGAGTTTACTTCCAGTAAAATAATTGTTCCTCTTAATTATCTACTATGCCTCTTCTTAAGTATTAATAATTAAATAATCTATGAATCTCTCTATACATATATGTGTTATATGTACACACACACACATATATGTATGTGGTTCCTTTTTTTCATTGGATTTTTTAATGTTTTTGCTTTGCCTACCAGGAAGCTGAATGCAATGCTTCGTCACTGAACTATGATGACTCCTGTTTTGGATATATTTATATTCTTCTCTGTTTCTGATTCTATCTGTGCCGATCACTGAATCACTAACAGACCTCAAACCATCATTAGAAGTGGGTTATGTGGAAACAATTTACTAACAGAAGGGATAGGTGTTTTTTTTTTAATTCCCATTAGAAATGCCTAACCAGATTATGTGGCAATTTCACATAGGCTTCTTAGGTAAGTGGGCATGTATTCAGAGCTAAGTGCCCCAGGCTTCTTCCTCATTCATCTTGTAATAATAACATATAACAAACATTAATCCAGAAGGCCTCTGTCTTGCCTTAAAGTGGATTTTTTTTCAAGTAGGTTCATTTGAAAGGACTTAGATGTTATGTGCTATGTCATAGTTTTTCACATAACAGCTCTGAAGATAATCATTTCTGAGAAAAAGATGAAAGAGACCCAACACGTGAGGACTGAGAAATAATGACAAGTCTGGAGAGGAGGCCAGATAAAAGGAGGGGAAAAGGGCATTGTCAGCGTGCCACACAGAGCCTTTGGTTCTATCAGAACACACAAAAATGATGAAAAAAAAACCCACAGAGAGCACAGTGAGCCTTTGTTCTCCCCAGGGCCCCGGTAAACAGCGGGCAGGAAGAGGAAGGATTCAGGCCCCAGAGAATGCACGGCACAGGCCGATTCCTTCCTCTCCCTCTGCTTGCTCACTTCCCTTTCTCTTTCTTCACCCATTCCTTTTTCACATTCTCCAAAGCATCATGATTTCTTTATTGCTGGCACATTTCTGAGATTTCCATTTCATTTCTATCCCACTATGTCTGTTTTTATTTTTTATTTTTGCTAAACTTGCTGTGTGTGTGTGTGTGTATGTGCGAGAGAGAGAGAGAGAGAGAGAGAGAGAGAGAGAGAGAGAGAGAAGAGGAGAAGAGACAGAGACAGAGACAGAGACAGAGACAAAGAGAGAGGGATCTCACATCTGGTAGCGTTTTGTCTCTGTATATTTCAGCTTCTCCTTTTCTGATACACACAAGACAACTCCAGTCACCCACACCTAGGATTCTCAGGTTTGTGCCCATGATACTCCAAGCTCAAGCCTCCTGTGAATGACAAACAGGGGATCCAGATTCCATGATTCACCTGGAAAACCTCAAATCCCCATTCCTCTTTTGCATTTCCTAGGCCTCTCTGGAGAAACCCTGACAGCCCCTTCCTCTGTTTCTGGAACAATCCAGGCAGCGCTCCATCCCTGGAAAACACCAGATGGAGTGGATGGAGGCAATTTTGCAGAATGCTTTGAGAGTGGCTTCCTCAGTGGTCTTTCCAGCTGGAAGCAGAGCGGCCAGAAAGCATTCCATTTCAGCCCAGTTTCATCGCCTCAAGAGCTACAGATGGCTTCCCTAAGCACCTGAAGTCTGTGCTGCCACCCTGATGGATAAGCTCAAAGGTGCACCATCTCCTTTGGCTTTCTACGGTGCCACTCTGACTCCAGTTTCTTTCTGCCTTGAGAGCAAAAGCAAGGAGAGGCAGTACACAGAGGAGGGGGAAAAAGCCAGGGAGTAGCATAATTCATGTGTGATACTGGATTCTCCCCGGGTCTGACCAACCGCTCAACAAAGGTATATGGGATATTTGTAGTACTACTTCCTGTGGGAACAGCTAAAGGAGGTACAGGTACCATCCTCCACTGCTAGATCCTTTCCTGGACTTACTAGTTGAGTTTGAATTCATTGCATGACTCTGGCATATTAGCAGAAGCAGCACGTTTTCTAAAAATATTTTAAGGGGGGGTAGAGGTGGACTTGGGAGGGAGGTAGTGGGACAGAATGAAGGAACAGATGACGCTATGGGAAAGGAAATGCACTTATTACCTGACATATGCAAATGTAACCCCGAGGTATATCACCTCTAAAACAACAATAAAGTGCATTTTTAAGTAGCACTTTTTCTTGTTTTCTATTTTGATTTCATTCTTTGATATTTTTTTTCTTTGAATCACACTCCATCAGGCAGTTCTATTAATTTTAGCCAGTGGTCAAAATTGATTGTGATCGGGCTGGGAGTTTGGCCTAGTGGTAGAGTGCTTGCCTGGCATGCACGAAGACCCGGGTTCGATTCCTCAGTACCACATAATAGAAAAAAGCCGGAAATGGTGCTGAGGCTCAAGTGGTAGAGCTCTAACCTTGAGAAAGTCCAAGGACAGTGCTCAGGCCCTGAGCTCAAGCCCAGGACTGGCAAAAAAAAATTGATTGTGATCATGGTATTGTCACAAAGAAGTACTGCCATTGAGAGCTTTCTGTGATGCTTAATAATTCTTCTCTTTGGTTTGCATTTACACCTAGTGTTCAGTCCTGGGACTGAGGGTAACTTGCAGGTGTGGCATGAACAAAGATTTGGAATGAATATTATTACTGGGCTAGGTGTCAGAAAATCAAACAGTGATCTTTGTTTCTTCAAAGCTACCTGCATAGGTTACCTTGTTTTAGGTCCAGTCAGTCAAGACCTCACAGTTGTTACCCTCAGGACAGTGATCTGGACAAACTCAATATTTTTCTGCTTGCAGTACAATTTCCATCCTTTCCATCTAAAACCTGGTGTTGAGCTCCATGTTCTCTCTTTCCACCCTGATTTCCATGTCTGCAAACTCCAGGCAAGCACCACTGCAGAATCTAGCCAGGTAAAGAATCCCAGAAGGCAAGGTTTGACCTTCTATCCTTCATCATTTCTCAGCCACAGGGCTTCAGGAATAAGATAATGGAGGTGTATCTGTAATTCTAAAGTTGAAACCCTTAAAACCCAGAGGCCAGGAGGTTACAGAGAAACAAAGCAAGTAGTAAACAAAGGTGCTTTATTCTTCAAGCTGGCTTGTGGAAAGGGGCCAACACACAACCCTCCTTCCTGTCATGGCCTACACTACACGGAGAATTCTGGTCAGGAAACCACATGTAACCACAGCTAATGATCAGACAAAAGAAAAGTATAGACCAACCTTGTAACAGAGTAATCTCTACACTGACATAGAAACAGGAGTTAAGTAGTAAGAGTAAAGTTAGGTAATATAGTGTAAAAGACTTGCAAACTGTTGGAGTCTTATATTTGTTTATTTATTTCCTTCATTTCTTTGCTTTAAATTTAAATTTTATTGTAACAGTGATGTACAGAAGAGGGGTTACAGTTATGTAAGTCAGGTAATGAGTACAGTGTTTTTTGAACAGTGTTACCCCCTCCCTCATTTTCTCTGTTTACTCTCCTGGACCCCCTCTCCCCAAGTTGAAAAGTTCATTTCCAACACAGCCTATAGTGTGTATCATTGCTGAATTGTTTCACACTTTATCTCATTGTTTCTTCCCCAAATCAGATAACCTTACCTACAAGACAAAGGATAGAGAAATCAAAAACAGTGACATTAGAGAATAAACCAAAGGGCTAAAACGATGAAAAAAAAAAAAGAAAGAACGGCATCTAGTACAATAAAACAACTCAACTCTTGTTTTCATTTCTTGGAGTTCCTTTCAATAAGCATCATTTTACATGGTCATATGCACATAGCTATTAAGCTGTGATCCTCTGTAAGAATGGCCATTGTCAAGAAAACTAATAATAACAGATGCTGGCAGCAAGCTGACCAGAAGGGAACATTAGCTACTGCATTCATTCCTATGTGGCAATATAACCAATCTTAGAATCTCTCTATTTTCTATCTGAAGCCTTAGATTTTCATGTAGCCTTGCTGTGTTATCCAGAAACTCAAGATCAGCACTCAGATATGTCTGCATAGTGTGGTTTGAATAGTCTGAGTGCCTTTAGCATGTGTAGAACTGAACACTATAGTTTGGGGTAGCTGATGATGAAAATAAAGTAACCAATTGTGATAAGGAATAAAGTAAAAAACGTGGTTCTTCTACTTATTTACTGGTGAATCTGGTTCTACATACTATTTGATAGTGAAATATTATTGAATTTGAGTCTAACAATCTTACGTTAAGGTATTGTGCATGCTTGCATGCGTTCATACATCTGTGCATGTACGTGTGTGTGTGCTATTGCATGTTATTATTGATTTCTTTTTCCATTCAAGGGTGACACCCTATTCCTTGAGATATATTCTCACTTCCAGTATTTTGCTTGGAGATAAGGATGAAGCTAAGAGTATCTGGGATTTGTCTTCCTTGGGCTGCTGTCTATCTGAGATCCTCAGATCTCAACCACCAATGTAGCTAGTTATTCCACAGTAATAAGTGAATACTCATACATACACTGGTAATTCTCTAAGACCATATTAGTCAATGCCAATGCCATAGTTTTAATCCCTGTGTAAATGACTACAAATTATGCACTGACTTTGTCATATACGGCTTTCCCTAAGGAATATTCAAACAATATTTTATCCCTTAAAAATATGTCAATCTGTGATTTTTCTTTTTGCTGTGATCCTGCTTGAACGCAGGATCAAAGTACTCTTTTTGGGCTTTCTCAAGGCTAGAGCTCTACCACTTGAGCCACATCAACTTCTGTTTTTTGCTGTGTATTGTGGTAGTGAGGAATCTCAGATCCAGGGCTTCCTGAATACTAGGTAAACACTCTACCACTAGGTCACACTCCTGGCCCTCATTTATGATCTTATCAGCTCTGTTTGAGTCAACAAAGTAACTCATGCTTGCTTACTTAATTCTCATTTATTACAGCGTGAGCAACTAGTAGACTTAGAACTCCACTGAATTGCCTTTTGAATTGTTTTTACTCCGCTGCACATCTTCCTCATAAATAATATCCCCAAATCATTATTTATTCAGTGATTACATTCTCCAAGATATTATTCACTTGTATTCTCCCATGTAGCCTTCGACATAATGAAGTAAGGTTTGTTATCACCTGATTATCACCCTGATTTCAGGAGAGAAAAAAATGGAGTATTTTTCTAAGGTTACATAGCAAGTAAGTGGTAGGTAAGAATGGGATATTTTTTTATCAGATAAGCACTCAAATTTCAGTTTCCAAATGTTACCACACACTAGACTGCCTCTCCACCAGCTTCATTTTGCATCGCTATTTGCTGTGTTGCACACTGGAGGCACACACTTATAGGAGAGTCCAGAGGAAGGGCATATTGATTCCAGCTAAAGAGACCTAGACATGCTTTATGAAAGTAGTGATATTTGAGCTTTTCCTTAAGAGATTAAGTATCTAAAGAACAGATAGGCTTAGTCGCTGTTTAAATTTTCATAAGTTCTTCAAATAGAGGCTTTCTGGTACTCAGTTTCAGACTCTTCAAAGAATGTATAATAAAGACCAATCTAGTTGTCCCTTCTCCTCTCTATGAAGCTTACTGCTATTTTCTTGACTTGGATATAGAAATATAGGAAATGTAGAAGTCTAAGAACCTCTGCAATGATCGTGCATAAAAATATACCAATGCCATTTATATCAAATCAAAGACAAGTGGTACAAATTAAAAGCATATATCCATGTTGAAATTAACTCAGATACTTTTCATAATACATATAGCTTACATTTGCTACATTGGTCTGTGGAATATAAACTACACCTGCATATTAATCCAAAAGTGAGAAATACTCTACAAAGAGTTTCATTCCAGAAATGATATAAAGCAGAAATAAAACCTGACTGAATAGTCAAGTTATTTAAAGCTATATTTCCATATAGTTTTCAAACACATGTAAAACATTTTTTTCATGTAAAATAAATATAAGTCCTCCATCGTTTTAATTAGTGATCTTGGAGACACACCGCACCTGTTCCAATTCAACTGTAAAGATGAAAATCCTTCACCCTTTTCATTTGCTGACAAGTTAATAGACATTTCCAGCTCATGCTATCACACAGAGTTTTGCAGCTTCTTTTGACAGATGAATAATAGAGCTACACCAGAATATGGTGACAGTACACTGGAAAACCTCTGGGAGTGTTAGTTCCTGTCCAGTACACACATGTCTTCCCATTGTTCTGTTTGCTTTGGCCTGGATAGTTTTGTCTTTATTAACAGATTCATGAGGATCAAATTTAATCTATTAATTGAAATGGAACAACTAATTTTTTAGTATACTTACAAGTGGTATAAAGTGTCATTACAATCTAATTGGAGAATATAGCCATTACTCCCCAAAAGATGGCTTTTGAGCCAGTTACAGTGACTTCCAATTCACGATATGTTTTACCTATAGGCAACCAGCACCATGCACATTTTGTCTCAATTTTAATTAAGAAGATAATGAGTCTTCCATACATTTGCTGTTTTGCACATAGAGGCAAGGAATAGCTGAATGATAGTTATGGGTTCAGTGATACTGACATGATATGGAATGTCTTCCATGGATGTGTGTGTGTGTGTGTGTGTGTGTGTGTGTGTGTGTGTGTGTGTGTGAGAGAGAGAGAGAGAGAGAGAGAGAGAGAGAGAGAGAGAGAGTGAAAGCTTTATGTATCTCAGCACATATATAAATGCAAATGCAAGAAATCACTCGTGAAACAGAGGTTGAAAGGCATATTGTACTTTGATAGAAAAAACTGTCAGCAGAAATATTCAAATAGGTATAACAAGATGCATTTTGCAGGGAAAAGAACAAAAATACAATTACAGTGGATTCTCATTATTGGGGAATTCTCTATTTGCAATTTTTCTTCTCACGGAGATTTATTTGTAACTTCAAAACCAATAGTCATGGATTGCATGTATTTTTCCCAGGTTTCCACAGAGAAAGTAAAAAAAAGAAATATATATATATATATATATATATCCTTCTTGCTCACCTACCCTGTATCCTGCTGAGGCCTTAGGTGACTCCTGCTTTCTTGCTTCAGCTCTCAAGCAGAGATGACCAGAGGATGGAGACAATGAAGATGATGTGGCAAGAGATCTTGGCCTAGGGGACAAGATGGATAGGAATTAAATCCAATTCTGGTTTCTGCTAGCCACCGGCTTCAGGCAAGCCATATAAAACGTCTGAATTTTATTTAATCTTAAAACAATGAAAATAAAATCTACCAGGATGAGTTACGTTTATGATTAAAGGTTCTAATCTATAGGAGAAATGCATTTATCTCCCCTAGGCACAGGGCTTCAGTGTTCATTAGATCAGCGTTGCTGGGAATTGTATAGAATAGAACTACCATGGGTAAGTAGAATCCAGTGAACTGTTCTGCATGTATTGATTTTTAGGAGGAAGGGAGGAGGAAGATTTCTTCCTAGAAAGTTGAAAGTATCTGTGGATATTTTAGATCCCTTGAAAATGCAGCCGTTGTCCTCAAATTTCTTTACAACTTAGTATTTTGCTAATGTACATCAAAGTTGTCCCTAAAGTTCAAAAGTGAAATCCTTAGAAGCCTCCCACTTAGGAATGAACTTCCATAGCTGTAAAAACTAGAAACCTGATAGAAAGAACACATGGGTTTGTTATTCTCATATACAAGCAGATTAAGGTGTCAGTTTAGCTATTCAGGGTAGAATCAGTTATCCTCAGTTAATGTCCTTCATGGTTATTTTTTGTTTTGCACGTTTTCCCTCCTGGACACAGAGCAGCTTTAGTTTCAGACCTCATAGGAAGAGACATAGGGAATATGAGTAAGAAACTAGTCTATTAAATTTTCTTCTGGAATAAGAATCAGAAAAGATACTTTTATTTGGGAAAAAAATGACTCTCGGTTACCTTTCCGTGGATCCCAGACATATATATGAGATGATTATCTTAAACTGATTGGATTTGATGCATGCAAGGATTATCCTGGACTTATCCCAAACAGAACCAGATTTCATTATCTATGAGGAAGAAGGACGGTCAGAGGTCCAGAATCTAAGTGGGACTAAATATAGTTTCTGTGAACAAGCTTCTTGTGCCCCTTTGTTTCCCTGCCAAGCTCTCCTAGGGTGTGGCTCAGGTGCATGAATTGCTGTGGTCTTGAGTTCATGCCACAGAACGAATGCAAGACCAGTATTCTAAGAATAGGATTTTGCTGAGCCTTCATTCCATTACAGTTCAGGGAGTTTCTATTATGGCTATTCTGTCTAAGATTTTGTTCTCTGAAAAAAAAGTAATGTCTATTGCAAGGATACAAAGGTGAAGAAATATTTGTACAAGGCGAATAGCTTGTTAAAATAAGTAAAAGAGATATTTTCAAATAAAAATGTCACTCAGCCAGAGGATGAGAAGTTCAAAATTTTCATTTCCCCATGTGTATTTATAACTCTCAAGCCAAAGTAGGATATCAGGGCCATTCTGTGAAAAGGTTTTATATTACTCTGAAAAATTGCAATTTTCTAACCAGATTTAAAATATTCCAGAATTATGCTACGTTTCACATTAAAACAGTTACTATTTCATTAAAATACAATGTTTAATTAAAATAATGGTTTTATTTCAATACAAAGAATCAATTTCATTGGTAACTAATATTTTCTTGATGAAAAACATTTACAGTTATAAAACCAAAAATATATTCAAAAGCAAATACTAGATTTTAAAACTTAATATGCAGATCTTCACCAACCAAACAACGGACAAAGGCCTCATATCTAAAATATATCAACAACTCAAAAAATTGAATCACTCCAAATCTAATCTCCAAAGTAACAACCATCCCATTAAAAAGTGGGCCAAAGACTTAAAGAGAGTCTTCTCTGAAGAAGAAACAAAAATGGCCTCTAGACACATGAAGAAATGCTCAACATTTCTGGTCATAAAAGAAATGCAATCAAAACAACTCTAAGATTCCACCTCACTCCAGTTAGAATGGCCAGGATCAAGAAAACGAATAACAACAGATGCTGGAGGGGATGTGGCCAGGAGGGATCACTACTACACTGTTGGTGGGAGTGCAAACTCGTTCAACCACTATGGAAAGCAGTATGGCAGTGCCTCAAAAGGCTAAACATAGAGCTCCCCTATGACCCAGCAATTCCACTACTTGGCATTTACCCAACCATCCAGAAACTAGGGCATACTAAATCCACTAGCACAACAATGTTCATTGCAGCACTATTCACCATAGCAAAGATATGGAGCCAACCTAGATGTCCCTCAGTTGATGAGTGGATCAACAAGATGTGGTATTTGTACACAATGGAATTCTATGCTGCTGTCAGAAAAAACGACATTGCCCCATTTGTTAGGAAATGGAAAGACTTAGAAAAGATCATATTAAGTGAAGTAAGCCAGACTCAAAGGAACTTAGGCTCAATGGTTTCCCTCATTTGTCATAATCAGTAGAAACCGTGAGCTCTACTAGCAGAGATCTGCAATAGAGCAAAACCTTGATACATAAGGCCATACAGTATGAAGCTAATTGAAAAGACCTCCAGGATATTGAAACAAAAGCCATATAATGAATGATTGTTGTCCTTAATGTACTATGTTATCTCTCATTTCTTTTGCTGTCCTTTGGTTATCTCATATTGTTACAGTATCTCACTTTGTTATATGATATATTAGATTTATTTGTATTTGGTTATTTAAAATTGGATAGGGAAGGGGGGAAAACCAAGATGGGGGGTGGTGGAGGGGAGGGTAATGGGGACCAAGACATGTGAAAGGGTATCAGTATATCTGAATTAATGCACCTTCTGTCTGGCAAATATCATGTAACACTTTTATTAATTACAATAAAAAATATAAAAATAAATAAAACTTAATATGCAAATTATTAAATGCTAACATAACCTCATTCAAGTTTTCATAAAAATATTTATTTGTATGTCATATATAAAATATGCATGATATATTACATATAACAAAATATGTAATACACAATATATATGTGAATGCGTATATAGTATATCTTTGTTAGCCTGTGATTAAAACATATATATGAAGATACACATATATCAATATGATTTTTAAATCTTAATAAATCTCAGGATTTAAAGGATAAAAGAGAATTATTCCCAAAACATAAAGTGCTTATTATCTAATTAGCAGATAAATTCATTTGGCTTGAAACTAGTTTCGATTCTTACCACATTTTGGGATTGCTCTATTGCCCGAAGTGAAATATGCATTCATCCAGAGATATTTAAGAAAGCTTGCTGGCAATCATTAAAGTGGAAAGCTAAGAATTCCTATAGTCCCCCTTTAAATTCCTTCACATCCTCACAGTTAAATCCTGGTCTTAAAGAAATCCTTGTGAAAATAACATGGTAGACAGGAGACAGTGTCTTGGGTTCAGAGAACTATATTTTAAGCCTAGATCCACCACTAATTAGCTAACCTCTGTTAATTTTCTGAGTATTTTATGAACTATTAAAAAGGTCAGAGTTATGATATGTAAATAAAGCAGCAAATTATTGCACTGGATTCATAAAACTGTAACATATATCAGTTATATGTGCTATGTAGTTATATAAGTTACATCTGCTATATAAGAATAATTTTTAAAAATAAATAAATAAATAAATAAACAAAACAATACAACTGCCACTGTAGATGCAAGAATCTACATATAGAATTGCTTCCTGTTACATTTCCCCAAGTACTCAACAAAATAAAAAGATTAGAAGGCAAAAGATAGAAGGAGAGACATGGTGAAGGAGAGAGAGAAGATTGAGTGAACGAAGTTAGAGAGTATATAAACTGCAACCAGATTGACAGGATTAAATTATAATGTGGTCTAAAAAGTGGAATATTATATGATTGGAAATGTGTCAATGTTTTCTTATGTGCTAAGCAAAACTCTACCTTCAAAGTAAGTTTCAATATAAATCATTTATACCATAAGAATAAAAAAAGACTCAGTTACAGACTGATGCATAGAAATAGAAAGGTACAAAATTATGCATATCAAGCAATGGGACTGAACAGTAATGAAATCTTCAATAAAAAAGAGTCCAGGAATCAATACATTCACTATTGAATTCTATCAGAACATTAAGACGTGATGCAAATACTCAGAATTCCCATAAAATAGAAAGAAAAGGAAGAAAAAAAGTAGACAATTTCACTATGAAATGTATAGATTTCTCAATAAAATATTTGAAAACCAAACACAACAGCCTATCAAAATGATTATATACCCCATCAAAGTTAGTTTTATTTCAATGAAACAAGAATAGTTTCCTCTAAAGTTAAGAATGAGAGAAGGATGGTCACTCCATCTATTGTTGTTCAATATGTCATTTGAAATACTATCCAAAGCAATAAGGCAAGAGAAAGAAATAAGTGATTCAGTTGTGGATAACATTAAATTATCTTCCTTTGTTGATATGATTCTATAATGAAAAGACTCCTAACATTCCATCAAAAGTTCAAATCTGAACAGTTTCAGCAATGGAGCAGGTTATGAAATCAGTATAATTAAATCAATAGTTTATCTCCTATACAATAACAATGAATAGGTTGAGAAATAAATCAGGCAAAAAATTAGTTACAATTGCCACAAAATAGCAACAGCAACAACAATTACCCAGGTACAGACTTAAACAAAGAGGGGAAAGAGGTGAAAGACTTCAAAAAATATATACACTGTTGTAGAAGAGCATTCAAGATAGGAGAATATAAAATATCACCCATATTTATGAATTAGAGTTCTAGTGATAGAAATTGCTATTCTCCCCAAAGCAAATTCATAGATTTGATTCAATATCTGTCAAAGCCCTAACTTGTTCTCTGTAGAAATAGCAAAACTAAACTTTTAATGAATTCTCCTGGAAGCATAATGGATCCTAAATAGCTAGTATAATTCCAATTAAAACTAATAGTGCTAAAAATATCATTGAGGATCTTAAAGTTACACTGTAGAACTATAATAAAACAAAAACCATAGAACCAGTACAAAAAAGAGACATGAAGATCAATAGAACAGAATAGACAGAAACAAATTTACATGACTAGAGAATTTTTTTGTGGCAAAGGGAACAAAAACATTTAGTGGAGAAAAGTTTCTTCAACCAATGGTTCTGGGAAAACCAGTTACCAGTACACATAAAACTGACACTAAAATTTTACCTCTCACCCGAAAGTAAATCAACTCCAAATCTATCAACTATCATAATGTATGATCAAAATCTGATAATTATTTTTCAGAAAATAATTCAAATTTTATAGGAAATAAAAACAATTAACAAATTGAACTACATTAAAAAAATTAAAAATTCTCTGTATAAGAAAAGACATTATTATCAGAATCAAGAGTCAATCTACAGTATGGGAGAAAAGTAATCATTACCTATTCAATGTATAAAGGATTCATATTAAGCATACTGCACAGTGATAAAGTAAATACAAATCATCCAATTAATAAATGGACTAGTGGATTAGTTACATAAAGTACAATATCTGATAAAGATGAAGAAATGCTCAATATATTTTGCTGCAAAATTTGAGTTCAATGCTCTCTATATAATTAAAATTATAAATATATACATATATAATATATTTATATGTTATATATACATATATATTTCTCAAAACAACAAATGTGAAAAAGAGTATGGGAAAACATAGGCCTCATATACTATTGGTAGCCAAGTAAATATTGCAACTGGTAAGGAAATTAGTTTGTAGGCTTCTCAAAAATTTGAATAGACATCATCCTTATAATCTCAGCATAACACTTTTTAGCCCATACATGAAGGAGGTCAAATCAATATACAAAACAGATTCTTTCATGTCTATGTTTACTGCAGCATTATACACAATAGCCAAGTTATGGAATCAATGTACCCAACAACTAGTGAATGAAGAAAATGTACACATACATATACATATACATATACACATGCATATACATACACATATATATACAAATATACATACACACCACAGGAGTATTAGGCAATATCTTTTGACATTTTTGTAGTCACAACTAAATGGCTACTACTGTTGTGTAGTAGGTATGGACTAGAAATCTAGTTAAAATTAGCCAAATAAGCCCCATGTTACCAAATGAACATGAGGTCAACAATATTGAGAAACACTAAAGAATACTGAAGGTAAAACTCAGATAGTGATCATCTGGCAGGAAAACTCTCAGAACATGGAATCATGAATAATGAGATGAAAAAATTCTCTCCATTCAATTAGATGGCAAATAGAAATAAGAAAATTGCTAGAAAGAAAATGTTTATATAGTTGACATGAGATCTAAGCAATGTAAAATAGGCATGATGGAGGAAAAAAGTAATTTAAAACATGAAGTTTATAATGCCTGAAAAATTTACTTAAGTTAAAGATCAGTTTTGTGTACAGAAAAATGAAGATATTTTCCTCTTTGCAACAAAATGTGTTTAAAACTTTAGCTGTAAAATTAGGATGATTTTTAAATGGATGAAAATCAAGCTGATCTCAGAGTTCTCCTGTCCAAGGTAAAAATACCAAAATAAATAGCACACAGAGAAACAAACAAAAAGCCCTAGAGCAATGTCTATAGAAACTTAAGGAGAGGATCCAGCAAAATAAATATGTACCTAATAAGAATTATTCCTAGATACACAAGGAGAGAAAATATAAAGCGATATTTTCAACTAAAATTACTAATAATCATAGGCAACAAGAAAAACTGGAAAGTAATATCTTAATATCACAAACTCATTATATAACAATTTTTACCACTAATAACATGTGCATTTATAATTATTTGAACTTTGGTATTAAATTATAATTCAAATCCAAAGCCTATATAGATGCATATTTTACCCCTAATGTGAATACTTTTATGTACACAAAAACCTTAAAATAAAATAACAAAGACTAATGTGACTTGCTGAAATGTGGAGAGGGAGCAATCTTTTGCTCATAACAGTACATATTACCATCAGGATAATTTTTGCTAATCAAATTGTCACTGCCTACTGCATTTTAAAAACTTGTTATTCTTTCAAAATCACTAGTCCTTTTTTGTATAAATCCAGCAACATACTGTACATAGCAAGACAACAAAGAGACTGAACAAGTGATTTTTAAAGTCTAAATTGTAAAACTCTATATTAGAACTCAGTTGAAATTGGTAAAAATTATTTTTGTGAGCTGACCTAGGGTCTTGCATGGGTTACTAAGGAGCTGTACATTTTGAGCCAAGTGCCAAATTGTTTCAATATTAGAGAGTACCACATGGGAAAAATAATTACAACCATATGTGAAGATACATCTTCATTCATGGAGTATTTTTTTCTAATGAATTATATACAATGAAGCCTGTTTTTAATTCAGCATTAAGTTAATAGAAATACTCAACTCCTTAACTGACAAGCAGATTTTTAAAATGATGAATTCCTAAAAATTTTAAAAGCATTTACCAATGGCCAGGCTTGGTGCGACATTGGTGTAAGCCCAGCTACATATGAATTAGAGACTCAAATATTATGGTCCCTGTTGAGTTGAGATAACCAATACAGCTGAAAAAACAGAGGAAAAAACAAAACAAAACAAAACAAAATACTGGAAGTCTGATTGAATACAGAGCATTTGCATCTGACCTTGAGTTTATTCTGTGAAAAGAAAATATAAAATATTTTAAAATTCGGAATTTTATAAACAAAATATAGGTTATAGAGTACAGGATTATTCATGCAGAAAGACATACTCAGCATACTTTAAAAAAAACTAATTGTATACTTATTCAAAAATCAGCTGTGGCTCATGCCTAGCTAGTAATCCTAGCTATTCAGGAGGCTGAGATCTGAGGATCACAGTTCAAAGCCAGCCAAGACACTAAAATCTTTGAGACTCTTATCTCCAGTTAACCTCCAGAAAACAGGAAGTGGCACTGTGGTTCAAGGGGCGTAGTGTTAACCTTGAGTTGAAGAGCTCATGGACAGTGCCCAGGCCCAGAGATCAAGCCCCATGACTGACAAAAAAAAAAAATCACCTTTGTAGACCACAAGTTACAAATCATTTAAAACATTATAAATATCTAAAAATGATTGTATAAAACTCTCACTTCCAATATTACTGGGGCCCATTTCTAGAAAGTATTAATAAAAGTTTATAGAAGTTAATAAAACATCAGTTTTCATTATATTTAACTCTTAAATAAGAGAAGTGGAAAGTTTTTAGTTACAATTTAGCCATACCAAAAATTCTTTTAATTAGAATTTATAAAGTACCTCCAAAGCTATGCTCAGAGGCAAATGTACAGCTTTAAATGCTTTTATTATTCATTAACAAAAATGAACATCATTAATCGAGGCTTTTCTCTTTTAAAATGATGCAACAAGCCTTAGGGCTGCCTAAGATAAATATTAAAATGAATTTATTTGATATAGTCAAAATAGAGCATTTGAAAAATAAATTGAGGAGTTGATTCTGTGGAAGTAATGAAGAATATAATAAATTAATTAAATAAGCAAATCACTTACATTTTTTAATGAAGAGAAAAGTAAAGTCCTATATATGTATCATTAAATTGAAAGGTTATATTTCAGTCAATAGAATGGTGACTAAAATGTCATATTTTCTATGTAAAAACTGGTAATAAATGTGAAACCTCAATGAGAAGCTATATTAATGGGCATATTTACCTACTGAAGAGTAATTTAAAAAATCTCAGGGAAGAAAAATATAGAATACTTACTGAGAAAAATAAAAAATAATCACATATACCATTTCTGTTTGTTTCACTAAATATTTCTGTTAGATTGTAATATTTTTTGCCAGTCTTAGGTCTTGAACAAAGGGCCTGAGCTCTGTCCTTGGGCTTTCTCAAGGCTAGATCTCTACCACTTGAGCCATAACACCATTTCCAGCTTTTTTCTATGTATGTGGTACTGAGGAATAGAACCTGGGTCTTCATGCATGCTAGGCAAGCACTCTACCACTAGACCAAACTCCAGGCTAAGATTGTAATTATTTTTTTGCCAGTCTTGGGCTTGTTCTCAGGGCCTGAGCACTGTCCTTGGACTTTCTCAAGGCTAGAGCTCTACCACTTGAGCCTCAGCCACTTCTGGCTTTTTTCTATGTATGTGGTACTGAGGAATTGAACCCGGGTCTTTGTGAATGCTAGGCAAGCACTCTACCACTAGGCCAAACTCCTGGCCCTGTAATTTTTTTTTGAAGTCCAGAGTCTAGAGAATATTTCAAAAGCTAGAAAAAGATAGAAAACTAGTCAATTATTTTATCAACTTATACTGTCTTGAAGGAAAACCAAAATTAACATAACAAATGTAAGTCAATCAATTTCATCAAGATAGCTTCAGAAATTCCAAATAAACTATAAATATTATATCCATAGAAGAATTAATGACTTGGGGCCAGGAGTTTGTCCTAGTGGTAGAGTGCTTACAAATCATGCACAAAGACCCAGGTTCAATTCCTTGATACCACATACATAGAAATAACTGGAAGTGGAGCTGTAGCTCAAGTGGTAAAGCTCTAGCCTTGAGAAAGCCCAAGGACAGTGCTCAGGCTCTGAGCTTAAGGCCCAGGACTAGCCAAAAAAAAAAAAAGAATTAATGACTCTCAATTAGGATTATTTATAAATATTCTAGATGTATCATTTGTCACACCTATGTAGGATCATTATATTATTATTATAAAGAACGTTTCGATGACCTTAGAAACACTTTTCCAAAATAACACCGGAGTTTAATCTTACATACTACAAGATTTATACATAATAGAAAATATGGAAGGCTTTTTTAACCTACATGGCGATCTTATTTTTCATTGTTAATTTACCTGTTATTAATAGAGGTGATGTACAGAGAGATTTTGATTACATGACCCAGGTGATGAGTACATTTCCTTTGGTATAGTGTCTTTCCTTCTCTCACTCTCTCCTAGTTCTTCCCTTTCATCTCCACAAAGTTGTAGAATTTACTTTAATCAGTGCCCAATGAGCTCCACTGCTGCCCCTTTACACACTTTTTAACTTGAGTTCTGTACCCTCCTCCCACACTCCGAAGATATGCACAGGAATACACCATGCATAAGGTAAGAAGAGAGAATCATCAAAACAAAAAAAGAAAGAAAGAGAGAAAGAAAGAAAGAAAAAAGAATTATTTTTATGCATCTTGGAGTTCATTTCAGTATGTATATTATTTTATTTAAATATAAAGAGTATTTAGGCATCAACCATTTGTGATTCTCTCCTAATTGTATCCTCTTTTGGCCTCACTGCATGAGTATCTAAATTCCTGTATAATTTGTCTTATCCCAGTGCATTTTAGGTATAACTTATACATAATAGAGAGAACATTTATATGAGGATTTTAATAAAATATCTTCCTATCCCTATTACTGTCTTACATTGTTTTAAATCTTTGACTAAGATAAACAAATTTGAAACACATATTAAGAAATTAGTAATGGTAAGCGGAGCATGGTGGTTCACACCTGTAATCCTGTCTACTCAGGAGGCTGAGATCTGAGGATCAAGGTTCAAAGCCAGCCAAGGCACAAAAGGGCCTGAGACTCTTATCTCCAATTAACCTCTAGAGAATGAGAAGTGGGGCTTAGCTCAAGAGTAGGATGGTAGCCCTGAATTGAGGAGCTCCGGGACAGTGCCCAGGCTGAGTTCAAACCCCATGACCTCCAACCCCCGCCACACACAAAAGAAATTAGTAATGGTAATAAGATGTATCAATTTGTGGAATCATAAGATTGTGAACTGAGACAAGTGTCAACATATTATGAAGTTAATAAAAATATTTGTAATACATTAGCCTAAGCAATTAGAAGATGAAATAGAAAAATGAACTATGTATATACACCAAAATGAAGAATAATTTGTGATATGTGGAGATTAAGCCATAGGTAAAACTAGTGGACATACCACATGAGACATACTACGTTTCTTGATAAATATCCTATCTCATGAAGATATATGCCCACTAACATCAATATAGAGTATGAAAATAATCTTCATCACATTTCAGTTAGAGTGTTTTGATTTGTTTCTGGAAGGACAATGGGTATTTGATTTTTTAAAAACTTGGATAGATTTTTTACTATATTTCTTCTTTAATATATTTTATTCTAATTAATAGAAGGGTTACATTAGATTATATTCACCAGATAGAATGTGCATTGCTTCAAATACATTGATAGTTTTGTTTGAAGTAAAGATGATATTGAAGAATAATTAACAAATTCTTAAAAAATTACTCAGATTTCTGTAGACAAGTAATTATAAAGATTAAAAAAAACTAAACAACTAAACTCAGTGCAAAAATCAGAGAATATATTAATTATATATACTACTTAGCTTGAAACTGTAATACAGAATTTCCTGGAAAGTAACTATGATGAAGAAAAGAACACACACATATGAAAGTCAAATATTATCCAAAATATGTTGTTGAGAAAATGGTTAAGTATATTAGTTACCAATGATTTATATCTTCCTATACAAATTGTTAACATAGTGTCCACATGACTAAAGAGTTTCTAGAAACAAAAAACATAAAAATCTAGTAAAAATATTCATTGTACATATATGTACATGTGTTGTATTACGTGTACAAAGAGAGTCCAAGAATAAACCAGCCAAAAGTTATCTAAGATATTAAGGGCAGCAAAACATAAGTTGTAAAATAGATTTCTTATCCCAATTATATTGAAATGTAAAAGAAAGCAATATATTCTTTCACATGCATATATAATAATATTTATTAATAATAACATTTAGAAATAATATTTAAAAAGAAAATAATAAGATTCACTAAAAGTTAAGTTTGAATTTTTCTTTTACTTTTAGATTTCAAGATTTTTTCAGTGAGAAAAGTTATTTTCAATGGGATAAGTAAGTTAATTTAATTAAAAAAATGGAAAGCATCAAACCAAGATCATTATATTGAATATATAGTATCAAAGTTATAGCTAACAACAGAGATAAATAAATAGACCAAATGGCAAAACAACACAACATGGTGTTATACTTTGTTATATTTTCACCTTGTAAAGACTTTATAAGAAACAATTTTGAAGAACACCTCAGTACCGAAATGAACCAACACTGAACAAATTACGAAGGCCATAAAATGTTTTCCAAAGATCATGCTCACAAAGAATCAGTGGTGCACATTAAAGCAATATTGACTTTTGACTTATCACAATGAAATAGATTTTGAAGAGCATATTTTCATGTCACAGAGAATGAACTTTATGAACATTTTCTTGCACTTTTCTTAGGACAGTGAATTGTGACCCAAATATAGCCTAATTTTTAACAGTTACCAGAAACATTGATAGGAACTGATCCTTTTCTGTAACAGTTTGACTTGATATTATCTAAAGGATCATTAGATATAAAGAATGATAAGAGAATCTTTGTAAAACAAAATGTTTATGGAATTAAAATTTATTATTGTGAAACAAATGACAACTTTTACCCAAAGGAAAAAGGGATGCTTTGGTGTCCCGTGTGTGTGCGTGTGTGTGTGTTTTTTTTTGTTTTTTTTTTTGCCAGTCCTGGGCTTGAGCTCAGGGCCTGAGCACTGTCCTTGGACTTTCTCAAGGCTAGAGCTCTACCACTTGAGCCTCAGCACCATTTCTGGCTTTTTTCTAAGTAGGTGGTACAGAGGAATGGAACCCGGGTCTTCAGGCATGCTAGGCAAGTACTCTACCACTAGGCCAAACTCCCGCCCCCCCACCATGTGTTTTTAAGGAAGAAAAACTGCAAATTCTCAAGTTCCAATCCTGTCCCCATTTTGGTGAGAGATCAGATACCAACCCTCCCCCCTCACTTTGAATTCATGAAGTAAATATCTATTAACTGCAAGATGCTTGGAATTTAGCAGTAAAATCAATAAAAATTAAATAAGACAATCAAAGTTTCTGATGCCAAATGTCTCACAATTTCCTTTCTACTCTGTCTCTAAATCTATGAATGCCCCTCCTGTTTTAGGTTCTTTTAAATTCTCAGGTCAAGATGGATCTAAAGTAAGACTCATATAAGCAAACACATATGAAGGACCTACATTTAAACATAATTGGAAGGTTTTCTACAATGATTGACTCAATTTCTACCTTACATGTGCCTGGCCACTGTAACCTTATGCATTCCCACTTCCAATCAATCTCTCAACCTCATCTTTCTGTATATATCCAAATCCATCTGTGAACTACATGTCAGCATTCAAATTAGTGTTCATTTCTTGGTCATACAGGTCACCTTTCTTCAAATGTTCAGTGGCCATCTGGGTCATGGCAATTGGACTGGACAGTACAGACATGAAACCTAACGCCTTTCATGTGTTTTATTGTTTGAAGGTTTTTAACTACCACCCAGCGCTTCTTCCAAGATCATGACTCCTTCTCAGATAGAACTTCTCTCCTACAAACCACCGCCTTCTGCTCCATTTTCTGCTTCAGCTTATTTAATCTCTTACCAAACAATTTTGTTGTTGGTGGGCTTCCGCTGGCCCCCTTAAAAGTGATTCCCAGTGAGCCATAATAAATACCAGAATCTTAATGTAAAGCTGTTTTGTGAAATAGTTCTTTCACTCAAATAGGTCTCCTTTGTAGGTCACCTCACATCAGGGAAATGGAAACCCATGCTGTAGAAAAGGAGGCCTACCTCATGGCCTAGTGCTCATTTCCTGGTTTTGGGACCCAACCTGCCTGTCCCCTGGTTGGAAGGCGTGGCTGTGGTTTTGTGATGTAAAGTAAGGCTACCTCTGGGATTGGCCCAGAACACTTCCGCCCTCTCAGACAGCACCTGATTCCCCTTCTTACCTACCTCCCACCGCCCTGCCCACCTTTGTGCTGATAGGCTCTTGCATTCTATACTAACTGAATGTACTTCCTCAGTTAACTAGTTTCTGCCTGAGGGGTCTCCCTGATGCATCTGATTGTCCTCCGACAAGGGAGGGCTGGGGGCCTTCAGCTGACCCTTCCTCTCTCTGCGGCTAGTCCTGGTGGGGCCTTGTTCTCTATCCCTCTTACAGGTCGGGAGGGACTAAGGACTAAAAACCCCTGACACTCCCTTTCCCTGCCCTTCCCTGCCCTGCCCTGCCCTCTCCTCTCCTCCCCTTCCCTTCCCTCCCCTTCCCATTCTTTCCCTTCTTTTCTAAAGATCATACTGGCAAAGAGGAATTTCTTTTTCCCCAATAGTTTGCTATAATCTAATGAAAACATACAGGCTCTGGGTCTCTCTGTTGATGCCAAACTCTAAGGCTCAATCATAATATTTTGTGCAGAAAGACAGAAACGTTCACCTGGATAGTGTGTGACCCTCAATGATTAAATCATGGCAGTAAGGAAACAGAAACTGCCCTGGTGGCTCTAGCTGTGGTGTTAAACATGCAAAGTCAAGCGCCAGTGTGTGCTTTCCTTACACTGCCAAGGATAAAATCTCAATATTTTCAATGCTTATCAACATTGCCTTGCTATTCATCCAGGTTTGTGGCAGTAATGTGGAATGGAATGTTTTTCTGCATTGATAGAATGCCTAAAGATATTTACACTAAACAACTGAAAAGCCTTGGGTAAGACTGTAAAATTTAAAGTCATGCCCAACTTTCCCAATGAGAGCAAGTAAGTATATATTCTCTTTACTTAAATGAAGGAATGGTAAACACAGACAAAACACATTAGTTACCATTAGCAACTGTATCAGAATTAGCAAATTCAGGCTATATTAAAAATATATGTCATATTTTAATAATCATTCTCCTAGTATGAAATCTGAATGCAGCTTGATAGGAAGCTCTAAAAGTAGACACTTGCTTAGCATAAAAATTATTTGCAATGGATTAATTTTAAGCTGAGAAATCTTAATATAGAGCTTGTAGTACAATATAAGCATGATTTGATTTTACTTTCAAAATACTATTTTCTATATTGTAAGTCTTAAATGTATTGGTTATAAACCTTACTAAACTTGGTTTCTTTAATTTCACTTTGATAAATTGTTTTGACTTTAACTATTACAGGGTTCGACCGACAGATTATGAAAAAGATTTAGCTCTCTGCATCTGCATTAGCAAAGAGATTGAAATTTAGTGTTGACAAATCACTTATATTTTATACATATTCACTCATATGTAAGTACATAGGAAGATGTTAGCACTTTCTTACATATATTTATTTTGACTAATAAGAGAAATTCATAACTGTGACTTTTATGTGTTTAAATAGCAGAGGTTTTAGTGAAAAATCTTTCACATTTCAAAGCTGTGAATGATATTACTTTATTCCATTAACATAGTCTAATTAATATAAGTGACTTTTTTGGCTAGATTTTAGACTAATATACTCTGACAACATATATGTTCAAATCTGCTAGTTTTTGCTGCACAATGCTAATCATTTTCTTTTCTTCTTCATCTTTCCTCCTCCTCCTCCTCCTCCTCCTCCTCCTCCTCTTCCTCCTCCTCTTCCTCCTCCTCTTCCTCCTCCTTCTCCTCCTCCTCCATCCTCTTCTTCCTTCTTCTTGCCACTCTTGGGTCTTGAACTCAGGGGCTGAACACTATCCTTGAGCTTTCTCAAGACTAGCGCTCTACCACTTGGACCACAGCACCACTTTGGGCTCTTTCTTTGTATGTGGTACCAAGAAACTGAACCCAGAACTTCGTGCATGCTAGGCAAGCACTCTACCACTAGACCAAACTCCCAGCTCAGGACAATGCTCATCTTCAGAGTGAATCTAAACTAAAACAATCATGAGGTTTGGGGATTGGGGATAGTTTATTATCATTCATACTCTTAGGTGTGGCTCTGGAAGACTTAAGACCAATCAAGTCATGCAATGCAGTTTGCCTGAAATTTTGCCAGCATCATAGTGTTGGCCATAATTTCTTCTGATCATTATTCTCATTCACTTTGAATGAGTAGCTAATGAATTACAGTTGACTTTTACTTCTATCCCTCAAAATTGGATGTCAAATAGCATGAATTCCTGAACACACCTTTATATCATTTAATGGAATGTCAACAGTGCATTTTACCAAGTACTCTACTTTGGGAAATAATCCTCAGAATTCTCACTTTCTTAATTCATACAACACCATCAATTCAGTAGGACCATGTTGTCAAAATGCATTCAATTCTGCTATTTTGATTTATTCAGCATTTAGGAAATACAATAAGGCAAATCTGTAAATAAATATGTGTTCAAGGGAGGAAAAATATCACATATCAATTGAATACAAGCTACAGGAAATATATGGCAGTAGGTTATTTCACTTAACTGCAAATATTTACTGAACTCTGGATGATACAGTTGTGATTAGTTTCTTCCATTATTTGTGTAAAACATTTTCCTAATCCACTAATCTTGTTAAGGTAAAAATCTTTTAATTTCAAAGAAGGAGTGTAAAAGAGGGCTTAATAAAGCAGACAGAAGAAACTCAGTAAGCTAATAGATTCTTTCTTCTTTTTAAATTTTATTTTATTTTAGTAAGTTGTGCAAATAAATTGTAATTTAACAGAGCAGTTTATACAGTGCCCTTTGATCAATGCCAAGTCTCTAGTCTTTTCACCCATCCCTCCCCTCCCACCCATTTTTTAATTTTTCTCCTGGCCCCTTGCAAGTACTTGTTTCCTGGAATTAAGTTTTTAGATTTTGACTTAGTCTTTCTAAAGAATTTTACTATTTGCACTGTCCATGGATTCTATTATACTTCTTTTAACTCATTGATAATAGTGGGCTATCACCCAGTCAGGTTACTTATAAATTTATAGACACATTCATTCTAGTTCCCAAAAATGAGGGAATCCACTTGATGTAAAGTTTTTCAAATCTTTCCATTTCTTTATATATGATACAGCAACATTCTTTCTGATGGATGAGTTGAATCCCACTGTGTCTATATTTCACATTGACTGAATCCATTCGTCCACCAAGAGGCATCTGAGCTGATTCCACATCTTTACTGTGCTCTTTCTGTCTCTTCTGAAGCATGCTTTCTGTACTAATGACCAATAAGGAGTGGTAACTTTGTGTTTTCACTCTCTGTGATGCTCCAGGTGTGAAGATGGCTCTTCCAGAAAATTTGCATCTGCATAGATTATGTGTTCAAGTTGCCCACCACAATCCCTGATTAAATCTACCTCTTCTGTGGTTATACAAAGTTTCTATTCTGTCTGCACACTCCCAAGATAAAAGGATGGAAAACATAGAGTTTTATACCACATATAATTGCTATAATTCTACTATCTTCTAAAGAAATACTTGAATTTTTGCTATATAATTGGCATATTGATAGTTTTGTTATAACAATATGCACAAATGTACAATTGTGTTGTACGTTTTTTTGTAGGGAAGAATATATTCAACACAACCAAGTGACTATTGCAACAAGCTCAATGAATCGAGTATGTGTTTAATAAGGCATTGCTTATCTTTAGAATTACATTATCAAAGAAAGCCTCTTCAATTTTTTTTTTCTTTTGCCAGTCCTGGGCTTGGGCTCAGGGCCTGATCACTGTCGTTGGACTTTCCCAAGGCTAGAGCTCTACCACTTGAGCCTCAGCACTTCTTCTGGATTTTTTTCTATGTATGTGGTACCGAGGAATTGAACACGGGTCTTTGTGCATGCAAGGCAAGCACTCTACCACTAGGCCAAACCCTGGCTCCTGAAAGCCTCTTCAATTTTGACAGGGCAAATGTCACACTTTACATTTTGCAGATGAACAGTTTGAAAGTTGGAGATGCTGAATAATTTCCAAATGTCATACAAGGATACATTTTACTGGGATAACTTTTTTCTTATTGTCAGGAATTCAATCACTGGTATTCAAGAGTCATGGGACGGTATTTCCTTGCTGAGCTTGCCATTTTCTTCCCTGAACCTGCTCAAGTTGCTGTGTGATTCTTAGTGTACCTATTGTTGTTGAATGTGCAGGGGCTCTGCTACAAATGCCTTTTTATCAAGTCAAAAGAAGAAAATTTTCATTCAGATAGCACTATATCTATCACCAGGGTGGTCTAAAGTAGCAAGAATGAATAGAAGACCATTTAAGGAACTGTTCAAATCCTGACATACGTAATTTTTAAGATGCATACAGAATGCAGAGAATATCATTCTGTAACGAGTCTGCCATTTCGCATTATTCAGGTAGCTATTTAACTTCAAGTGCTGAAAGACCAGTCCCAGGATGGAAGTACTTCTCTAGTCTGTCCATAAGTATTAAACTGAGAAAAGACTACAAGAAGCATTAGGCTCATCTAGAATAACTAGAAAATGTCTGATAAGAAAATGCATGGTAACATTTTGAGCCAAAGTATGACAAGTGTTCAAAAACAATAGTGCATATTAGAGAACAGAGGAGTCAGTTACCTTGTAGAGAAGTGCCCTGATGAAATTAAGGACAATTTGAGCCCCCTAATAATAGCATCAATAGAACTATTCTAATAAATAAAACAAGAAGTCATGAGTCCATAAATTAATGAAAACAAACAATTAGATTCATAAATGGAGAATGAATTATTTCCCAAGTGGAAAAAATCTGGATTAATAGTTATTCAAGACTTGAAATCCAAAGAGCAGTTATGGATACTAAAATTAGCAAATAAATTAGGTGACAGTACACTTATGCAATCTCATTCCCATCCTAGCTGATTTCTCATCATAACTAACTATAAGTAAAAATAAGGAAAACTGCTTGGCGTGATGGCTCGAGCCTGTAATCCTAGCTACTCAGGAGGCTGAGATCTGAGGATCACCGTTCAAAGCCTGCCCAGGCACTAAAGAATGTGAGACTCTTATCTCCAATTAATCGCTAGAAAAATGGGAAGTGAGGCTGTGGCTCCAGGGGTAGGGCGATAGTCTTGAGGTGAAGATCTCAGGGACAGTGCCCAGGCCCAGAGTTCAAGCCCCACGACTGACCAAAAAAAAAAATGAATGAAAGAAAGAAAAGAAAGACAGAAAGGAAAGCTAGTTGATTGGCATGATGTAGAGAGATACAATCTGACATAGACCCTTCCAAATTGGACAGGTTAAAAAAAAAAAACAAAAACTAACTAAAGCTTACATTGTTTTAAAAAGCCAAGGGGACAAAAAGGACTCATGACTATAAACTATACATAGCTCTAAATTAGACCTTGATTTCACCAGAAAAATAATTAAAGGAAGATCAAACCAGAACAAAACATGATATTTAAGTTGTGTGTTGTTGGTTAGATGAAAGGATTGCATAAAGTTTACTAATGTCAATGACTCTCCATGATCATTTAAGTGTGGTCGTAGTTCTTGGAAGATACATGCTGAAATGTATGAAGCTAAGCAGATATGATGCTTTAAGTGCACTATCAAATATGAGGAAAAATTATATATATTATATGAATATAATGTAAATTAAGAGTGATGGTTAGAAGCTCTCAGTGTATTCATTGTATTATTTGTGTAATTTTTAGTTTAAGATTGCATAAACACAAAACCATTCATAAAAATCAAGAAATTATGTCTGTGTTCCATCACAGTAAGACAAGTGTTAGAATTTATATCTCAAATGCACTATAAAGGCCTATGTGTTGAAGGGTTGCTCCTCAAGGTAGTATTATTGTCAGGGAAGTACTTGAGTCTACTGGGAGGTTCTTAGGTCACTGGGAGGCACATACAACATCTGGGAGAATTTGTTCCTTTCTCTTCCTTTTTGCTTCCGGGTCATGATTGGGTCATGGGGAGGGGGGTCCTGAGTGGGCAGGGTTGTTCACTATGACTTCATCCCATATTATTTACGTCACTACAGGCTCTCAAATGATGCCAATTGACCATGAGTTTGAACTGCTCAACTGCAAACCGAAATTCACATTTTCTCCTTATTAAAGTAATTGTCTTGGGTATGTGTTTTAGTGTTGGAGAGTGGAGTAAGACAGTACAAAATCCCACAACCAAACCTGTAGAATTCACGTATCATGGAATACAGGAGCCAAGAGTAAACTGAATCCAAGGATGGGATAGATTAAACAATTTTCCCCTGGATCAGGCAGATACCATTTTGTGAAGGATGTTTGTAAAACACAATGTGTAATTGCCTACCTGGAGGGCAGCTCATGTCTCCTACACGTGGCTCTTCAAAAACTGTTTCTCTTCTTTAGGACAAGAGATCACAGTAACTTACTCTCAAGAGTTTTTGGTAGCTTGAACAAGGTCGTAAATATTCAAAAAATGGATCTCTTTTCCTGGTTTATAAGAATGTTTGATGCATTTTTTTCTACTTGAAACTTACACCTATTGGCTTTCCTAAACTTTCTCTTATTCTAAAGATATCATGTTTTTTCTAGCTCCAGCTCAAGGCCAGGAATCTTTAAATCCATGAATTCTTTAATTCTTGAGACCCTGAAAAGTGTTTCATGACTCCTAAGATACAACTCCTCTCATCGCTTTGAAGGAAAGAAACATAACACTTGTGAATTATGATAATTATGAGCACTTTGCTTTCCAATGCAGAATTATTCAAATGTATAGTAAACGGATCCCAGTGGAAGTATATTTTTTCCTCTAATTTCTGCCTGAAGACTTTGTACCACATTTTTCCCTTAGAACAAACATGGGAAAGTGTACTGGGAAAAGGAGTATTTTAGTGAATCAATAAGTAGAATGTTTTCTTTAAAAGGGCTACAAATTCTTTCCATGTTTTAGGGTTTTTTTTTTCCTTAGAAACATGGGTGCACATGTTTGGAATCTAATGAGCCAAATTAATAGGCTCCAGTGGCAAGGAGTGAATTGAGACCTAAGATTTTGTTATTTTTGTATGATTTCCATAATGGACATTTCTTTTACTTGGTGATGGTTTAATTTAATCCTTCAAATGCAGTTAGCACCAGAACTATGATAAAAAAAATTAAGGGGGTGCTGTGATTACGATTGCAATTCAAACTGTATATAAGATATACTACATATTCATAAATCATGAAAGTTTCAGTGTGATGAAAATGAAAATGGGCAACTTACAATGCAGCTACACATGAAGACATTGGAGAGGACCAAATACTACTACCATCAACTGAGACATCTAAGTGAAAAGGGGTCATGGAGACGAGAACTTTAAAATGCATAGTGTATGCATTATATTCTGCCTCCTGAATAAATCCAGTCAGGTTACCTCTGATCATTCTATTAAAAATCATCTCTAGATGAATTAATTGACTTACTAGATAACTTAGGGTGTAAATTTATTAAAGGGTACTAATCTCTGAGATTTGAGCAAAGTTGGCGAGTCTGTTGTTGCTTACCAACAATGTACCTTAACATTACACCGAGACGGGCTTCTTTCCTTTGTTACTTGACAATACAGTTACCATTTATGCTTATGTTCCAACCACTAATCAATCAAGTAGCAAGCATTGGTCAAATAAACTTCAGATTTGCATTTGATGAATATTGGTTGCATCAACTTCAATATTGGTTCCAGGGGAGATAAGTGAAAATGGAACTGAGTTTCAATCTAGATAAATGGAATTTGAATTTGAATTTCAAAACACATCACCTTGTTTATTCATGTGCACGGTGGGGGCAGTGATGCCTCTAGAGCCACTGCAGAACCTTGTCAAGACAGTTCAGTTAATTTACACATTTTCTTCCTAAATTATAAAGGAGTGGGTCTGTTTCAGAAAGCTTGATTATACTTTGGTAAAATAATATTTTATTATTATTTTTATTATTTATTATTATTCGTATTTATTTTTACTAATTTTTGTTTGTAACTTTTATTGCTAAATGTTTTCTATTTTATAGGCTTTTCATATTTATTTGTACTAATTATTGTATTTAGCTTTTATTATTAAATATTTCCATTTTATTGCTTTCTATCTTGTCTATGGACATGGAGAGTTCCTCCTAAATGTTATCAATATAAGTAGGGTGTAAAACCTAAGAAACAATGCAAACATTTTTCAGAAAGAGGACATCTACCCTCCCAGATTTACTCAGAAGATCATTTAACATTTAGTGTAAGATAGAGCACAACTGGAATTATTTCCACAGTATAATATTCTACTGCAATGTCCATGGAGCTCACAAAGCCAAAATCCCGTTCAGTAAAAATTGTGTATGGGTTTTGTTCCCTTATGATGAATGCTGTAGTTTTGGTGTTGTAAAGACAATTTTCCTGTTCTTGATCATTGTCTGTGCCAGCCAATTTGATTTGTATTAGAGAAGAAAGAAAGAGGAAAAAGAGGAGGAGGAGGAGGAGGAGGAGGAGGAGGAGGAGGAGGAGGAGGAGGGGGAGGAGAGGGAGAAGGGGGGAGGAAGAGAAAAAAAGAAAAAGAGTAAGGGAAGTAAGTAAGCTATATTTTTATTAAATGATATCGCTAAGGTCACAAGATAAAAGAATGATTCATGCCTTAATTGTAGCTATTTGGAAGACCAAGGATAAGAGGATCTTGGATAGAGCTCAGCTTGTGGCAAGAATTTACAAGACCTCTTGGTACCTCATACCTGGCTTCAGTGGGGTATATCTGTCATCCAAGTAGGAAAATGATAGGGAAAATCATGATTCCACCTCAAGCAGAGAAGTCTGTGTGACCCCATATCAAACAAAGGAAATCAGGCATAGTTTCATCCTGATATTACACTACGGCACAAAGCATAAAATGGTCAGATCTAAGTCTATGCACAAGTATGGGAAGAAAATGAGATTCTATGTTTAAAATAACCAGCAAATACTAGGCTGGACTTAGGAGCTGAAAAGTAGAACACATGATTAAGAATTAGGAAGTCTTGAATTAAAATCTCAGCACAAAAAAATCATGAAAAATAGGCTATTTTCCTAAAAAGCAATGTAGTGTTAGTGCTTCAGTAGTTCACAGATCACATGTTTCTAAATGGTTATTAAAAATATTCCATGAGCTAATCAATATTGAGGATGACAAGGTGATAAAAAAATTCCTAATTTTGAATGCATGAATATTAGCAGACTGATTACAACACACTCAATATTATACTGTTTCTTGGTGTCCTAATTTTTTTGATGGAGAAGATGCAATCTCATTGAATACATCTTCATATCTAGGCAAGAACCTCTTTACTAATATAATTAGGAAATATTTGTCCTTGTCATTATCACAAAAACTCATATTAGTACAATGATAAAAAATAAACCTTAGTTTTTAGTACTCATTCTAGAAGGTAATATTATTTCACTTTTGGTCAGAAATATTTTAAATTTCTTTCCTGATATTTCAGCATGACATATTGGACATGAACTAGCATCAGGGCAATTCATGTGGGTTAACAGGTTGGACTGGTAAAGTTTGATTTGCGCAAGCAAATACTGAACATTTATTATTTTTTCCTTTGTATTGCAGCAAAAACAATGGTCAAAGCAGTGGAACGATCACAAATGAGTTCACATGTGAAAGATAAATGATCTATATTTTATGCATTGAGCTTTCACATATAAGTTTTTGCTAATAAAAAATAAATAAATAAATAAAGGATACCTCTCATTAAAAAAATAATGTGACAGTCCAACTGGAGGAGTCATCCATAGCAAAGTATAAAATTAGGGTTAGGAAGTAAAAATTATATCAAAATATAAACAACCTTATTCCAGTACATAAGAATAACACTGACTACAGATTCATAATGCAATTATTTATGCGTATTACCGGTAACACAAAAGTTTCAGTAATACTCAAAAATCATGTCTTTAGCCAACTGAATAGAGTTCACAAATAGTAATCTGTGCTCATTAAAGAAAAATTGGTCAGTGAGTGGCTCATGGTTGGAGTTAAGAGTTTCTCTGAGGCCAGGAGAGTGGCCTAGTAGTATAGAACTTGCCTAGCATGCACAAAGCCCTAGGTTCAACACCTTGGTACCACATACATAGAAAAAGCCAGAAGTGATGCTGAAAGTTAAGTGATGGAACACTACCCTTTAGAAAGCGTAAGGACAGTGCCTACACCCTGATTTCAAGTCCCAGGATTGGCCAAAAAAGAAAAATCTTCCTTCAAGCTGTGATCCTCAGATCTTAACCTCTTAAGTAGGCAGGATTATGGGCATGAGCCACTGGAGTATGGCTTATTGAAAAATCGCTATCATCGTGATCACATTGAAGATGGATATTAAGAAATGAGTTAAGAACAACTGCACAGAACATATTAATTTGTATTTGCTATGTAGATAGCGATAGAGATTCGTCCAGGTAGGAACCTCACACAGAAGTAGAGCCCCTTCTTTGAAATGGTCCTATTTTTCCTAGGTGGGCTAAGGAGATGCTTCTCCTCAGGTCTGCCATTTCTCACTCACCCTTTATTCTCCCCATCAGTTTTTTCCTTAGCTATTGTGACCTGTGTTTCACGTACTAAATTACACACTCACTGTCCTTTGCTATAATTTACATAGCTTTTGGTGTTCTTTTTGAACATTTTCAAAATCATTTTTTTTCTATCGCCTCAGCAAAGGACAGTGATATGTGTGTGTTTGTTTTAGAGGTTGTAGTGGGGAATCCCTTATTTAATGTTCAGCAGAGAAGTGAACTTGAAGGTAGGCATGGACAAGAAGTCATTGAGTGGATGGAAAAATGAAATGATGGCTTAGTTGGCATATATTCTACATGTCTCATATAAAATATGTATAGTTGTAATATATCACATAATATGCATATCTATGCATTATGTAAGTACATACTAAGTTTTATATTTAATGTTATATTTATATATCATATAGATATATTTCACTAGTTTTTATTATTGTCTTTTGAGTCATCATCAGAATTAATTCTTCATGCATTTTGGATACAAGTCTTTCATAAGAATCAAATCAAAGGATAATTTTTATGGGCGAAGAATATTTGGCTGGTAGTTTCTTTTTAGAATTTGCACACATCATTCCAGTAATTTTGGGGGTGTTGTGGTCTCCAGTGAAAAGCCAATTCAAATCTTATTGAAGTTCCCTTATACAGGATGCATGGCATTTTACATTCTGCGTTCAGACTTCTCCCTGTGTCTTAGTCTTACTTTTTAAGTGTTTGGTAATTATGAGTCTCATATTGTGACTCTGATTTATCTTCTAAGAGTTGGTTAAGCTTTTTATGTCTATGTATTCATGTATTTCCTAAAATGTGTGAAATTTCATGTCACTGTATCTTCAAATATTCATTCCCTTTCAATTTCCTCTTCTCTGGATTCTGATAGTGAACTATTGCTATACTTTATAGAGGCCCAAATGTCCCTTACACTCTCTTTGCTTTTCTTTATGTTAAAACAATAAAACTTTGGCTTCACAGGCTGGGGTAAGTTTGATTTTCTTCTGCTACCACAAGTCTGCTCATAATCCTCTTTCTAGTGAATTTTTTTTTTTTACCAGTCCTGGGCTTGAGCTCAGGGCCTGAGCACTGTCCTTGGACTTTCTCAAGGCTAGAGCTCTACCACTTGAGCCTCAGTACCACTTCCAGCTTTTTTCTATGTATGTGGTACTGAGGAATTGAACCCAGGTTTTTGTGCATGCTAGGCAAGCACTCTACCACTAGGCCAAACTCCCAGCCCAAATTTTTCATTTTAATTTTTTTTTAATCAGTAGGCATTCTACCTGGGCTTCTTTGTGCAATTTCAACCATTCATTCTTTTTTGTAATTTCTGCATGTTGTTACAGTTTTCCTTATTTTACACATAATTTCTCTGTTCTTCCTTAATAATTTTTGTACATAATTTCGCCAAGCTCTTTAAACTTCTATAAAAAATTTGATCCTAGGACTTTGTCTAGCAAGTACCATAACTAGGTTTATTTAGGAACAAATCTCTTGTCTCGCCAATGAAGTAGGCATGCTCCTCTGTATATCTTGCGAAGTTTCGTTTTTTTGGTACCAGGATGAATCAAGGATGTGTACCTTGGTAGATAAGCACTCTACCATTTGATCTATGCCACCAGCCCTTTTTTGCTCTGGTTCCTTATTTATTTTCACGTTGGCACTAAGGCTTGAACTCAGACTGTCTCCTGTTAGTCTTTTATTTTTTACAGTTAGTATTCTACCTCATGAGCCTCACCTCCAGTCCAGCTTTTGGGTTGACTAGACTGAGAATCTCTCAGACTTTTCTGCGGATGCTGGGTTCAAACCCCAATTTTCAGAGCTGAAGCTGGGAGAAAGCCACTGGCACTTGGGCTCTGAGAACTTTTGACAAAATTTCTTTTCTCCCCCAGGACAGCCTAGATCATGATCCTCCAAATTTTGCTTCCCACAGTAGCTTGGATATTGGCTGCATACCACTACATCCAACCATCCAACACCGATTTTCTGTTGAGATGGGATCTCATGAACATTTTGGCCATGCATGTCCTCCTGGCCTTTGCCTTGGGTGTAGGTAGAATTATAGATGTGTGCCACATCTATAAGCTGCCTTTGTTGAGGGCTTTAATGTTGTCACTTTGAGGGCTGGTTCTTTCACCTTTCCTCTGTAAATGCTCTCAGAGACACAATCAGGGATTTGATTACTAACCACTAACCATGCAGGGGCTTCTCAGTCGCATTGAGCTACTAAACAATGCAGATAGCATTGCCATTCTGAAAGCTACTCCAGTCCTGAGTACAAGTCAGGCTATGTGTCCATCTCTCAGTGGATGAAATTTGCACCAGAACAGAGGTTTATAATTATGTCCACATTAGATCACATCACGCCAGGGATACTAGCCAACATACTAGTGAACAATATTTATTCACTATTATTTTTAATAGTAAGAAAAGCAAATGGACCGTATTGATTTTCAATCATATTGAGCTTCTTGGGAGTAAGGCTAATTCTGTGCCAAATAGTTTTTGAGGCATTAGGCCAGGAAGTTTGACTGTATTTTCACTCAGAACTAAATTTAGGATTTTTTTTTCCTACACAGAAATGACAGGTTCCAGAGTTAAGCACTTATATTGTGGTAAAGAGGATTATCCACACCCACAAAATTTGTTATTTTGATAAATCTACACATTGTAATTAAAACTAAAATTCGGTAGGATTCCTAAGGATTTCAGGTTGCATTTTTCCAGTTTTTTTCTAGATTAATAGATATGTGATGTAGCAAGCACCATTCAAAAAGAGTAAAGCATAGGAATAAAAAGGAAGACACTGACTTCTTACTGAAGGATATATACGTATTTTTCTTCTAACCATGTTCCTATCAGAGTGTGTGGTACTTGCAAAAAATAACAAGTAATTATGTGGTCCCCGTTATAAATTTCCTACCATTATTTCAGATGAATATCCCTTGTTATCTTCAAAAGGTTATACAGCATTTGAAATTCAAAAGGAAGGTGTTACCTGCTATCTTGCATAAATCTCTAACAATTGCAAATGGAATATATTATCGTCAGATCCGATTGCTTATATCCAATCTTGCCTCATCTCAGCATTTGTAAAGGTAAATGCATGGTAACTTGCTTCTTATTTTCCTGGAATTCAAGATTGTGCATATAAATGAGAGGATCTGTGTTATGCAATTTTTTGCAGATTGTCTTTTTTTCAGTACTGCTCTCAGACCAAGTACATTACATTGAATGATGGAAGGGGCTGAAAAACTTTATTAACTTTAACTGAGATATAGTAGCACATGTTTTCCATATTAGTGGGAAAAAACCAATATCCATTTTATTCCAATATTTAGTTTAAGCAGTGACCATGCACACAGCACCTGCATGCTGGCAGATTCTTTAGGGTTGTTTGCATGGACTAACAAGTATGAGATTTTATACTAAAATGTATTTGCTTAAAGTTTGCCAAAATATAAACCCATGGGAACTGTAACATGAATATGATTAACAGCATAGATTAGTAGACCGGACTTTCATAAATCCATCTAGCAGTTAAAAATATCTAAACAAAATGTAATTGTTAGTTCCTTAGCACATCCTCTTAATCCATCAATACGCTATATACTGCACACAAGGGGAAAGGCTCTTGTCTCTGTCAAGCCCACAGTTAAATTGGAGTTAGAACAGATGACCTTAAAATGTAAAATATCCCTGAACTTTAACAAGTATGATTCAAAATAACAGGTGAACAGCTCTTGTTGTTCAATATACAACCAGATTGATCATCCAGATTATCCTATGACGGTGGTAAAATTAGATCCTGCTGACCCTGCTATGTAGATAGACCCAAAGTGTCTCAGACTGTTGCTCCAGTGGTATGTACTCTTTAAACATTTCCTGGATCATCTGGTAACGATGACAAGTCAGTTTGGGAACCAACAGACCAGAAGGTCTAAAAGAATGGGAACCTCAGCTTTCTTAGAATTTAAATTGGGAAGATAAAATCGGAGAAACAAGTTGGACACAGAGAACAAGTGCTTATTTATTTGACTTTGACAAGGATTGAAACAAAAAGCATTCTCAGCCCACTCCGGAGTCCTATATATCGGTAATATGCTTACTGTCCACAAGAGGGCGGGCATGGAAAAAAACAAAACATTCAACATATAATGGTTTCAAACCAACTTAATGATGTGCTTGTTCATTGAAAAGTGCACTTGCCATGGATTTGACACATTTTGAAGTTTATCTAATGCAGCATTATGTTAAAGTACCAGTAGGATCACTGATTCTATAATTCTAAGCATTAGAATAGATTAATTGTTCAATTAATATGATATGTTCATATACAAATAAAATGTGCTTTGATCAAATTGACACCATCTATTACTCTCATTTTTTCTTAACCAGATCTCCAATTTTTTCCGATTATATTTACCTTCTATTACTGCCTCCTTTTGCATTAACGCCCCCAACTGCTCTTTAGTCGCCAAAGATTATTAACTATCATGTAAGGAAAACACGCTGTATTTTTCTTTCTATCCATATCATTTTCCTTACTATGATGATCAGTTTCCCACCACATGATATAATTTCATTATTCAATGGTTGGATAATACTCTCTTGTGTCTATAAAGCACATTGTGTTTGTCCATTCTTTAGCTGATATCATAGCTTGACTGTAAATAAAACATGAATGTGATGGTATCTGTATTGCCTAACTAAAACTTCCAGGCATTAAAGCCAAAGGGAAAATGTGTAATTCTAAAAAAAATGAAGGCATCTTTATAATCATGTTAGGATAGGGTGGGCCACTTTGAGCTTCCACATTGAGCAACATTGAGTCTTTATCCTATTGTTTGGTGGTGTCTTCATCATATCCATGGGCCAAGATCTCTCCTAGTCTATGAATCTGAAGTTTCCAATTTTCTAGCCCCTTACAACCAACCACTACACTGAATCCATCCCAGAATCTCCAAGTTACCAGTATAAAAATACATCACTTCTGATTTTCCAACAGTCAGTATCCATATGTATGCCAGGAAGCTGGGCAAAGCCAAACTATGTGTTTCTCATTTTAAATCACATCCCATAGCTCCCTAGTAACAACTTAGAAAAAGTCCCTAGGTATATGTGAGCTTCAGGACAACATTTAGATTCATGTTACAAAAAGCACCAAGCCTTTCCTCAGAGTTGTTCCAGGTGATTCAGGCTCATGCCCCATTCTCCCTGAGTGTATGAGGAGTAGCTCTGGGCCTGTTGGGTAGTAGCTGAGTGAAGATGCCTGAGTATTCTTTCAAAGTGGATCTTTGCAGGAATCTTCCCTCCTCACAGCTCTTCACGGTTGATCTTTAATATGAAATGTCCACATTATGTTCATATTGGTGACCTAAATTGTCCCTGGTGGTTGGTTTCTTTGAGACACTGAAATAAGCCATTGTCTTCTGGTTGGAATAATCTGAAGAGAAGAAATAATCCATTGGCCATAACAGCTGATACCCTAAATCATCTGGTTCCTTGGATCAAAATTGGTACTAAAATTTTCACTATCATTTGCAAAAGCAGTCAGTCTCCTGGCTCAGAGAGCTCACCTATCAGCCAGCAGATTAAATTATCTGAATGGGAAAGAAGGTACCCGAACAGTACAAACTCATTTAGAAGTCTATGGATTCTGTGTGGCAATATATATTGATTGGCTATTGTGAGACTTAAAACCTTAATCTGCTTTGCTAGCACAACAAATGCAAAGCTGTTAGGCATATAATGTAGTGCTTTTACATAAAGGAGGAGGAGGCATTCATTGAGCACCTGTTTTGAATCATGTCCCCCTAAAGAGTTTAGCAGAGGATTCATAGTTGAGTCGTCGGACGTTTTTGGTTGTTGTTTTTGGTTGTTTGTTTTTGTTTTAACTTTGAGTAGCTGAAAGTAAATGGGAAAGAAAGTTCATAAAGATGGATATCATCTAGTTACCCGAAGCAAATGGATTCAGAAAAATTGATAGGTAACTGGGGTGCCTTCCACCCTCAATCTAAGACGTCTATGATGGGGAGGGAAGTAGTACAGGGAATCAGGAGAGAGAGGTACTGTATGAGCAGGGGTAAACTTACTCACTCTAGGCAACAGACCTGTAGCTTGATCACCATAACTTCCATAGGCCACAGGACATACTACCATAGTGCCGTCATGCCACAGGCAATGCTCCTGGGATGCTCCACTCCTCACAGAAAGGCACACTGCTTTGTCTGCTGTTCTACTATATGTGAGAAAACATGATTGATTCTGGTTGGATCATGAAATGCAAGCTTGTTCCAGTCAGAATTGTAAGATGACGCTCCATGATCACTACCCAGAGACGGATGCACCTGCTCTCTTTCTGCTTCTTTTGAACATGAAAAAAAAAAAGATAGATGATCGTTCAGATTGACATAATCTAAACACAAGAGCACCTGAAAAAATAGGGAGATACCCAGATGACAAGTACAGGAAACTCTGTAGATGGTGAGAAGGGCTCCTAGCTGGTTATTTGAAGAAAATTAGAGGGGATAGTTAAGAAGGAATCTGTGCATATTTATGGAGCTGAGTAAGGCCAACAATGACTGACAACAAAGACCTCACATACCTCAGTACTTTCTAGTCATTTTTCCTGTATATTCCAGAATGACAATGATAGCAAAAAAAAAAAAAAAAGACAGTCCTGATTTCTTTTCTTTTCTTTTTTTTTTGTAAGATACTTCCAGCCTCTCCATCATTAGAGTGACACGAAAGGTTCTGGAGGATATTGTTGCTGCCCATTCCACGTGGCTGTCTTCTTGAAGCTTCTGTGGGGACCATCCACATACCTAAGGGAGAAAGCTCTGGGAAATCCAGGAAGAAAATCATAGCCAAATTGCTAACTTTCCAGATTCATTTCTAACTCCTAAAAATGTACACTTTGAAATTACTCAGTGAAATATTTTAGTTTCTATATTCTGGTATTTTCACATGATTTCAGTATATCTGTGCCTCCTTCACTAGAGGTGTTGTTAATCCACATAATTTGTTTCGGTTTCTCTTATTTTTACTCTATAAAATGCTTGCAGTAGTTTGGGGATCCTGTGAGGACAGTTCCACCAATTTAATGCTTCCATAATCGATATTCCAGATGGTCCAACCATTTAGGACAGGAAATACAGAACGCTGCCATAAGAATTTTTGGAAGTCCTGCCATTATTGCAGGATATGGCTGGGAGGTGGGCCAGACCCCCAAAGGCTCAGACTTCTGCTAATAACTTTCTCTCCCCCATTGCTGGGATGCCAGAATGAGAGGAAACACTTCTATTTTTCCCATCAGAATGAAGGCACACTATCAGTTTGGAACTGTGTGTGTGTGTGTGTGTGTGTGTGTGTGTGTTATGAATCTAGTGTCATGTAGTTGCCTTTTGACTGGAACTAGTTCTAGTTTACAGGCTTTCAAAATCCTCTTTCTTTTCAGTTCCTATAAAGTGTAACTCCTTCTCTCCCTTGTGATCTTATGACTCCTACCAGAAGAGGGGAAAAGCACCACTTTGAACTTTTGACCCAGTACTTTCTGTGTGTTTGAATCCATCCCATGCCGGGAAAATGGCCTTTGCCATAGCTAAATTTCTGCTGCTCATCAACTGACTGGTTTGATAGAATGGTCCCCCTGCAAGGCAGGGTGGCATGCACTTGAACCAGCCAGGACAGGGCTGTCAGATATTTTTATCTCTTCATTAAGCCTCGGGCAGGGTATCACAACTTCCTAGATTCGAGAGTAACTCTCTCTGCTGAGAATTCTGGCCCTCCCCAATTATCAGCACCTGATTGAAGACCACCACTGCATATTGATGAATACTACTTCTTGCACATAGGAGTAGAAAGTGTGTGTGTGTGTGTGTGTGTGTGTGTGTGTGTGTGTGTGTTTAACAAATGTTGTCTCACTGTTTTATGGCATGAAGATAAAGAAGATGGGGGAAGAACAACATTATAAACAGACTTGGTCAAGAGACAGGACTGAGGTCAGAATGGGGAAAGGAAAAATAGAAAATATGGTGCATTGAAGTAGAAAAAAACTGGAGGCTGCTGTAGGTTCAATAAACTGGAATCCTGCTGTGGAGCTAAAGCTTGTGACCTCTGCACATCTTCTATTTTTGCTAACAATCATGAAAAATACTGGCTTTTGTTTTTAACAGATTATGAAATTAAGGACCGTAGGGATTGATTTTTGTATGCTACTACCAACATCCTCTGTCTACCAAGACAGCTCTGTTGTCATGAAACCACTTGAAAAAAGAATTATCCCAAGTGTTTAGATGTGATTTAACATGCATGGAGTTAATTGAATGTAGCCTAACACCCCCGGCCGTGGATAGATTTCATTTCTGGTAAAGTTATTCGCTGGAAGAGCACTTTCAGGTCATGGTGTTCATGTTATTTTTTAAAATATACTAATATTCCTAACTCCCATTATGTGAGTATAATGAACTTGGATCCATATCTCCGCTTTTAACATCCCCCCATCTCTCCCAACCTCACTTACCCTCTCAATTGACCAGTTCCATTTTCACACACACACACACACATATATATATATATATATATACATTAAATATTTTGACCGTATTTGCCCACACTTCCTCTCTCCATTAGTCTTCTCTCCCTTTCCTTGACAACACCCTCCCTCTGACAACACTTGTTCCAGCTTCCTAGAATTTATTTGGTTCGATTCTGTTAGTTTTTCAAATGAGTTATGCCATTGGAATCTTCCCCTACATATACTAAATTTTTTTTATCTCTGTATCTGAATTTAGCCTTTTCATTTTCAAGTTCAACTGTGGTTTTATTTATGAAAATACCTTAAGGGGGACTGTACATTTAAAGACAAAATAGCTTCAGTCTTACCTGCTTTAAAGCAACTTACTAATAACAGGTGATAAACAGAGAGAAAAGATACTGAAAAAGAAAAGCTGTATCCCTAAAGGTAATGTTAGGCGAGAGAATGTAATCACATATCAAACTTGAATACTACTGATTATCCAAGACAGAGGTAATAAATAATTATAAGCTTTATAATTGTGTGCCATCCAACCGGGTTTCTTTTAAGGAGCATACAAAATAAAAAGAAATAAAACAGAAACATGATTGTGCTTATGGAAATTTTACTTACCAACAGAACCTCGATTCACCCATGAATCAAGAACAGTGTACATCCGACAGTGATCCCAAGGAACTGAATGAAATATTTAACTGTACATCTCATTCCCAGCAGATGTTATTTTCCTGCAAATGAGTAGTTCCCAATAGTAGATAAACAGGACCAACCTAGGGGCAATGTCACTTTTTCAGTGACCCTCTGACATTTGCCTCCCTAGTCCCCTCAAAATACAAAAATCTTGGAGTTAATTCGATCCATAGTAGAAATCTCAAGTGAAGCAGACATGCGTCTAGGGAGTTCATTATAATATTGCTTTTAGCTCATGATATTCTCTTTTTATTAATTACGAAAAGGAAGGAAAATGACTTGAGGATAGTTTCAAAAAAGTGTTTGTTACAACCACAATTAGTCATTAAGTTTCTCACTAATGTTGAAGTGCAACTAACTCTTTACACAATTAGCACTGTTTTGAAAATGGAAACTATCCTTTATCAGCTTTAGATTGCTTTCTGGTGTCTGGATGACTTTCTTCTATACCAATAAGTCTGTTTTCCACAGATCAGCATAATTACCTGTAGATAATTTGATGATACAACAATATTCTAACAAATCAGCAATTAGAGGCTATTGTTTTCCTCATTTCCTTCTCTTCCTTTATATTTTCCTGTTCTTATTTTACTTATTAATTGATGTAAAATTATTACAGTGGCTCTAAAACTAGCCAGTATATTCCAATTTCATATCCATGGAAGTAATCATCAGAACATCAGAAGAAGGCAGGAGATTCCTGCATGCGAGCTGTTACAAATGCATTCTAAATTTATAAAACATTCAGTCCTCTAGTATTTCTCATATAAAGCATTGAAGTATGTTTTATATGAGTTCTAGACCCCAACACAGGCATTGTAAGATTTTTCTGTGGGGGTCTATAGCTAATCAAAATAGAGAACCTAAAATACAAAATGAACTGTATTTATAATTCTACATTTTTACAGTGTTCTAGAAACAATTTTGACAACAAAGACTGAAATTCTGTTTAGCTACCCATCTCTGGGAGAAATGAGAGTTTAAAAATAATTCCTAGCTGGATCTAAATCACTAATCTGAGCTTCTTAGGAGGTTGAGATTTGAGGAAAATGGCTCAAAGACAGCTCAGGCAGGAAAGTCCATGAGATTCTTATCTCCAATTAACCACCAAGACAAGGAAATGGAGCAGTGAGTCAAGTGGTAGTATGCTATCCTTGAGCAGAAAAAGTTCAGGGACAGAGCTCTGTACCTGAGTTGAAACTCTCTCTACCCCCCCCATACACATATCCTCTCTCTGACTCTCTCTGTCTCTCTCTGTGTCTCTGTCTCTCTCTGTCTCTGTCTGTCTCTGTCTGTCTGTCTGTCTCTCTCTCTCTCTTTCACACACACACACACACACACACACACACACACACACACACACATACACACTTTGCCTATGCAATAACATTTAAAATGAGTGCCATTCCCTGCAAGACATGGGCATGGAAACACCTGCCCAACAGATTTGTAGGAAAGTCTGTGTGAGGCAGAGTTAACTCAGCGTGTAAACTATATCCAATTCTAGGTCACCAAAGATTGGAAAGAGCCACAAACTTGCCCTCTCTCATTTGTGCTGCAATCGTTCACTTATTCCTCCTATCTCGGACAGTCATTGCACATCATCCCAGCTTTTCAGTGTGATTTCCTTATCAGGAGTCATGATTATCTTTCATTAAAACTGTAAGTTCATTTTCTTCACTGATTATTTCGTAGTGCTCTCTCTTTCTATCCCGTTTCTCGAGGCTAAGTATTGGAAGCATATCTGAATGAGAACATAAAGTGGCGAGCTATGGTGGTTGATACATCAAGCGTTTGTTATGATTTTGACAATACAGGAGGGTTATCACAAACAGTTAACTGGTAAACCAAATATCCTTAAGAGAAACAACAATTTGTGTTTGGCTTGATAGTGTTTCTTTCTTTCTTTTTTAATTTTTTTGCCAGTCCTGAGGCTTGAATTCAGGGCCAGGGTGCTGTCCTTTAGTTTTATCAATGCTAGCACTCTACCATTTGTGCCACAGCACCACTTCTAGCTTTTGCTGTGTACGTGATACCAAGTACTCAAACCCAGGGTTTCCTGAGTGCTAGGGCATGCACTCTATAACTACTCCACGCTCCTGGCCCATCGGCTGTTTCTTAAGGTTCTACTATGTGAGAGACTTGCCTTTAGGATGGCGATGTGGTGCTGGTGATGGACCTTGTAGATGTAGGGCCTACTGAAATTAACTGCATCATGAGGACACTGTCAAAAGAAAGGATTGCTGCTGATCTCCTGATCTGGAGTAGGTTTTGAGAAAGCAAATTGGCATAAAATGAGGCCATTTTGTTCATATGGGTCTTAGCTGGTTGGTCCCTATTTGGTTTCATTACCATGCTGTGACACTGCCCAGGGATCCTCAGCAAGACATGAGTGTCATGCCA
Organism: Megascapheus bottae; assembly: GCF_031878675.1. NCBI lineage: Eukaryota > Metazoa > Chordata > Mammalia > Rodentia > Geomyidae > Megascapheus > Megascapheus bottae. The sequence goes on along the minus strand of NC_143515.1, from coordinate 70,337,937 downwards.
TTCGGACAGTCCAGTTGGCAAATCATGAGGCAAGTGAGATTCTGTTCCTTATGAAGTACCCAGGCTCAGGTCTTGAGTTACATTACCAGAAAGTAGACTTCCTTCATGCTTTTCCACTGCCTACCTGATTTGTACATATGAATATGGTAAGCACTGTGGCTATAAAAATGGGCACATTACATAAATATTTAAAGAAAACACGTGGAAAAATAACTTATAATGTGATTAAAGGGAGTTAATTACCTAATTATATAATAATGGAACATTGTATCAAAAGTACTCCATATAAAAAAAAGAACAATTGCCTATAATTAAAATTTGAATTTGATTGAAGAATGTTGAATTCATTACTGTACAGAGGAGCTCCCAAGATCTTTTCCTTCTCCTATTAATTCTGTTTCTTGAGCAGGAGCTGTCATTTATTATGTAAACATTTTTTTTATTTTAATAAAACTTTTGTACTTTAAAAATAATATTCCATCAATAAGAGAGATGGCTACATAACCAGGAATAAAAGATTTTGAAGGATGAACGATTTGGTCACTGCTGTAAAAGGCAGTATTTGGGACAGGGAGGTAGAACTTCTCACTCGGCACAGTTTGTATTCTCATCCTTCAAAATGGGGAAGGCCATGGGAAATGCGAGCTACTCCCCACATGAGAGAGTAGAGATTGTCCAGTAATCACTGAGACATTTGAAGGAAATGGGAAAAAGTAGAGCTGGTCATTCAATGAAGACTCTTGAGTGATCGTTCTATTAACCCAAGTGGCATGGAATATGCACTTTGACTTTATAGATCTCTTAAGAGTTTGGGAGTTTGCTAGAAAACTGCCTGACCATAGTTCATCTAGAATTAATGAGTAACCAGTGACGCTTTGTCACTTCGGATGTGGTAATAGTATGAGATTAACCAAAGGTCAAAAACAGGAGAGAAATAACATAATACATTGACAACAACACGTCTGTGAGTTTTTACTCACCATTTTAGAAACTGTGAGATAACAACCTCTACCTCTGTTAGCAGATCAGCAAGGCTTTAAACTACAACTACTTTGTGCTGAATACCTAGAAGCCAGCATCTACGATGAGATCCTGGATGCTTTCAAGTGCTGTAAGACATGCAGTACGTATCACTTCTTCATAATTTCAATTGCCATCTAGAATTATTGATGATTTAGAAAGGGCATTGATTTTTCTCCTGGTGTTTACATGCATGCTTCTGCAGCCATTAATAGTCCTCATAGAATTGATAGCTTTTTGAACCATGTCAATGAGATTATTGATTCTTAGAGGGCCCTAATCTAGGAAAACTTTTTTAAATGTTTGCTATTGGTTTTTATTAACATATAATGTAGCAACAGGATTGAAAAATTCAAGTATTGTGTGATTGCCTGGAAATCTCAGAGTAAAAATCAATACAGCTAATCTATTTAATGTCATGGAATACATACACACAAACACACATTCTTCTCTCTCTCTCTCTCTCTCTCTCTCTCTCTCTCTCTCTCTCTCTCTCTCTCTCTCCCTCTCCCTCTTCCTCTCCCTCGCTCTCTTTCTCAGAAGGGGTTAGTTAAAATTTATTATCAAGAGACAATAATTTTGAACATGTATTGGTGTGCCAGATAACATTTCAAGTCAATTTTTGTCTTATGTGACATCTCAGATAAAACCTGGCATACAGGCCATCATTACGTTCATATCAGACTTCTACTTCCCTGTTTTGTCACACATAGGTTCCAAGGCCTTTTTTCTCTTCATTCTACAGATTTCCCTCTAATGGCCCAACAGATTGGAAAACACTATCAATCAAGTCTACAATTCAGTATTCATCCTATCATTAGACAGGAAATAGAAGCTGCAATATCTTAACAAACACAAAGCACAGTAATGGCTCATGATATTCAGGGCACTTGGCATAGAAAAGCCACATGCAATAATTTAAAAAACCAAGATAATTAACATTTAAATGTCTGAAGGGAGAGTGAATTAGACACAAAGTGCTACAGGGCACAGCTTACTTACCACAAAATTAACAACCAAAAGAGTGACCCACAAGTATCTCTCCCTACAGCACACACTCTTAATTAATGGAATCTTGTTCACCTTTTTTTCTTCAGTTCCAGAAGGAGTAAATAATGTAGTCTTAAACAGTATTCCTTTCTTGTCAAAAATGATGTAGAAGGAGAGAAATTAAAACATTGCTTGGACAATAATCTATTCACAGTGAGGAAAATCTCTCAAGTAATCATTTTGGAATTCCTACTAGGTTATCAAAAAAGGAGAGAAATTCAATTCCATTCCTCTTTATAAATCCATTTATCTGTAGTACTTTGGAAAACAATGAAGCACATTATTAAGGCAGATAAATATGGGTGTCCCTCGGAGATAATAGAGCCACAAGGGGAAAAAACTGGGCAAGAAAGTGGTACCATTTTTATATCCAAATTTCAAAATGGGTGGCTAAAGGGTAACTGGTGGTGATAATACTCTGATACTTAATAAAGCCTGTTGAGGCAATCTTCAAAGTCTCTGGTAGTTAATCTGAGCTCTGGGCATCCATTAATAAGAAGATAAGAGGATATCTACCAAGCAATGTGCTCATTCATCTAACAATGCAATGTCTCGGGAAGCATTACCTAATAGACACACACACTCAGCATCAAAGTACTTGGCCACATTAGTGACCTGGATAAGAGGTGATGAAAAGAAATCTTCAGTTTAGGGTCTGCAGAGTGTTGATTAGCTTGTCCTGGGGAGCTAAATTAAGACAAGTATCGTACAGAAAATATAGGCGATTATGATTTCCCTATAAAAGTGTGTGATTTTGTGTGTGTGTGAGTGTGTGTTGAGCACCTCATTGATAAAAAGTATATAAAGGAATTAATTATACCCTAAGCAATGTGTCTATCAAATGCATTATATCCGTGTTTATATAAATACATAAGCATATAAATGGACATATATTTACCTTTTAGATATTCAGTATGCAAGTATATATGTTATTTACATATATGTTGATGCATAGACATACACACATAGCTATACTTTGTGTACCTTGCAGCATGTACTACACTACTTCTGAAGAGGAAGAAGAGATATGGCTTTTATAAATAGTTGTTTATTTGTGGGTTATGGGGCTTGAACTCAGCCGGGGCTCTGTCCCTGACCTCTTCAGCTCAAGGCTACCACCCTACCCATTGGCTAGGGTGCTGTCCCTTAGCTCTTCAGCCGAAGGCTACTGCCCTAACCTTGAGCCACAGCCCCACTTCCCGTTTTTTAGAGATTAATTGGAGACAAGAGTTTCAGGTCCTTTTGTGCCCGGGATGGCTTTGAACCTTGATCCTCAGATCTCAGCCTCCTGAGTAGCTAGGATTATAGGCGTGAGCCACAGTGTCCAATTATAAGTAGTTTTGAATATTATGTTCCCTGCATAAAGAGTTTCCATCCTTCCCTCCTCTTCATCCAACCCCACTACTGTCAAGACAGAACAAAGGATGTTGTAAGACACCCCTTTTTAAGTATTTTTCTGCCACAGACTAGCTGAAGATGTAATCCTATCATTTTCATGGTTCAAATAGCAGCTTGAATTAGAATGCAAGGTATAACCAAGATGAAAGAAGCATTTGACTTGGAGAAGTTTTCAAGTCTAAGACTATACAGTGTTCAGCCAAAGACATCCAGCATTCTTCCTCTGTTATACACTAAATCATATTTTATGATAGATATTTCTACAAACACATTCTGAGTTAATTCTTGAAGATATTGCTGAAGATCCCTATTGTGCATTTTTATTCTCCTGGAATATTCTTATGCCTGGTAAAGCAACCAAAACTCAGAACCACCCAACTTGTTAATGTCATAACCAAAATGTGGGACTGAGATAGTGTGATTCTTTTTTTCTGGCATCATCTTCTTTTTTAAACTATTTTTATTGTCGGGGTAATGTACAGAGGGGTTACAATTGCATTCTCCAGGTAGTAAGTACATTACTTCTCACACATTGATGCCCCTTCTCATGTTTTTATCCCCATTTCCTTCTCCCCACCCCTCACAATCATCTTCTTTTCCCCCTTCTCTTCCTTTTTCAAAGAAATAAAAAAAGGTGTAAACAATATAGCCGGTAACAAAGTCAGATACAGAAACAATATGAGATTAACCAAAGGGCAACAAAAGAGAAGAGAAATAACATAGTACATTAAGAACAACAATCAAACAGTATATGGCTCTTGTTTCAATAGCCTAGAGATCCTTTCATTTAGTCTCATCCTATATGACCTTATGTACCTATGTTTTGAGCTATCATAATCCTCTCCTAGGAGAGTCCTAGGTGTGTACTAAGTATTACAAATGAGGGGAACCATGGAGCCTATGTTCCTTTGGGTCTGGCTTAATTCATTTAATATGATTTTTTCCAAGTCTTTCCATTTCCTAACAATTGGGGCAATGCCATCCTTTTTGATGGCAACATAGAATTCCATTGTGTATAAATACCACATCTTGTTGATTCAGTCATCTACTGAGGGGCATCTGGGTTGGTTCCATATCTTTGCTATGGTAAATAGTGCTGCAATGAACATCGTTGTGCTAGTGGATTTAGTATGTCCTTGTTTCTGGATGATTGGGTAAATGCCCAGTAGGAGAGTTGCTGGGTCATAGGGGAGCTCTATGTTTAGTCTTTTGAGGAACCACCATATTGCTTCCATAGTGGTTGAACAAGTTTGCACTCGAATCAACAGTGTAGTAGTGATCTCTCCTCGCTACATCCCCTCCAGCATCTGTTGTTATTAGATTTCTTCATCATGGCCATTCTAACTGGAGTGAGGTGGAATCTCAGGGTTGTTTTGATTTGTATTTCTTTTATGGTCAGATATGTGGAGCATTTCTTAATGTGTCTATAGGCCATTCTTATTTCTTCTTCAGAAAAGTCTCTAAGTCTTTAGCCCAACTTTTTTTTAAAATTGTGATTAATAGAAGGGTTACATTATATTCACCAGATAGAAGGTGTATAACTTCACAAATATTGATACCCTTTCTCATGACATGGTCCCCATTTCCCCCCCACACTCATCTTGATTTTCCCCCCTTCCCTATCCAATTTCAAATAACCAATTAAGCACATATAAAATATGTCAGATAACAAGGTGAAATATTGTAACACTATGAGATAACCAAGGGATGGCAAAAGAGATGAGAGATAACATAGTACATTAAGGACAACAGTCACTCATTATATGCCTTTTTTTTCTATATCCTGGAGGTCCTTTCATTTAGTGTCATACTATCTGTTTGGCCTTATGTCTCTAGATTTTGTTCTATTGTAAATCTGTTTTAGCCCAACTTTTAATGGGATGTTTACTCCTTTGAAGATTTGTTTTGGAGAGACTCAAATTTTTAGCTGCAGATAGTGTGATTCTTAATCAAATTTTATTTCCAATTACCTTAAAAATGTTGAACATGAGATCTACATGCTGTTTTTTTAATTTGCTTCTGGATCATTGTGAAGTTTTGGATCAACCAGTTATCCATGGCTTGATTCTTGTGTTGATTTGTCTGTAGGGCTTGAACTCTGGGCCTGGGCTCTGTCCCTGTGTCCTTCAGCTCAAGGCTAGTGCTCTACCACATTGAGCCACAGCACCACTTTCAGTTTTCTAGGGCTTATTTGGAGATAGAAGCTCCTGGACTTTTGTGCCTGGGCTGGCTTTGAGCTGTGATCCTCAGATCTCAGCCTCCTGAGTAGCTAGGATTACAGATATGAGCACTGGCACCAGGCTTCATGACTTGATTCTTTAACAAGAATAACGAGAAACAGTCAAGTCCTATGTAAAGATCTTTTATTTTGTTTTGTTTTGTTTTGCTTTGAATGTGCATCTGATGAATCTGGAGACAGTCACTACGGTGTGGCCATTGCTTGAAACTGATTCCTTACCAACAGTTCCTGGGCTTTCTTCAATTCATGGAAACAAAGCTTTAGCTAAATGAGTCAACCCATTCCCTCTGCATCTTCAGAGTGATAATTGGATAAATCATATCTTGAGAAATCAAAGGAAACTAATATTTCAGCTTGAGGGCATACAGATATGTAAGTTCTGTGAGGCAAAACATAGTTTCATTAACTTTGTTTTCTATCCTTCCTGCAGCCTAGCACTTTAAACATGAATTTCCAGTGGCACTGAGAAATCTTAGTCCTGGAATGTGGAGAGACCAAGAAATCCATGTGATGCAGAGAACTTGACGAGGAAAGAATTATGGAGGTGGAAGATACAGGAGGACTGAGGCCATGAATATTTTAACATTACTTTGTGCTGCTCATCCTGGTTGAGGTTTTTTTGTTTTGTTTTGTTTTGTTTTTTGCCAGTCCTGGGCTTGAGCTCGGGGCCTGAGCACTGTCCTTGGACTTTCTCAAGGCTAGAGCTCTACCACTTAAGCCTCAGCACCACTTCCGGCTTTTTTTCTGTGTATATGGTACGGAGGAATCGAACCTGGGTCTTCATGCATGCTAGGCAAGCACTTTAACCACTAGGCCAAACTCCCAGCCCCTGGTTGAGTTTTTTTTTTAAAGGCATGGTTTTATTGATAAGTGAATCACCTCTAGGTTCCATTTTCTCCTGATATTAGTGTCTTGAAAGGTTTTGTACTCTGTTCAGTTTTCACTAGTTCCACTGACCACTCAGTAAACTTTGTCAGAAGTAATCCCATCAACATTATCATTGACTTCCACACTAAGACTAATGAACTCCTCTTGCTTTTTTTTTTTAATCTTCCTGAACTTTGTTTTAATGACTCGGTAACGTCTTTCCTTCCTTTCATAGTAATGATGAAATGATAGCTAATAGGAATAATATTCCCTCTCTTGTTTCAAAATGCAAATTTGGAATGATTCTTGTTGAACATTCCAGTGCAAATGGTCTGTTTCCAGGGACCCCTCACCCTGGAGATCTTGCTGGAAAGTGCATCACTGGTTCCAAGCCTGCACTGCCATTGGGGCTGAGCCTCTGACCTTCTCCTTTGCCCAATGGCTCTTGGGTGAGCTCTAAGTCCTGAGATTAAATCCTCAAAGAAGCAAACATGGAAACTTTCCATGTTTGTTCTATCGAGTATTATGTAGAATTTTTCATTTCTATTTCTCTCCATGGTGGGCGTTGCGCTGAAGTTTGTGTGACCGCATAAGGACAAGAAAGATATTGCTTTCCATGCAACTTCACTTGTAGTCTAGTAATAGAGTGTTCTACGGAAGCTTAGAGGGCTCTACACTGTAAGCCTAGAGTGACTCAAGAAGATTCAGAGAAAGCGTACATGTGCCATGTTTACTGATGTCGAGGGAAGATCAATAGAAAAAAAATCTAATAATCAATGCACTCTTGTTGCCAAATGACTGTATTTTTTGATCTGACCAAAGGTCATATTGTCAATATACACAGGTCCCCACACATTCACCAAGACCAACTGCATTACTAGGCAGTTTCTTTGTAATTTTCACTGCGTAAATAATAGGTTGGTATTGTGCCCATCATATTGTATTCCAATCTGCTTCATATTTTCTCATGCTAGCTGTCTTATTCTGGGAAATACTTCAATGAGGAGTGAAATAAAATTTCCATCGTATTTCTTTCATTTACTTTATGATACTAGGCTGTCAAATTTATTTCTACTTAAGATGTCACTTAATCTGGAGAGTGTGATATTCCCTCTTTAATTCATATGTCAATATTGACCAGGTTAGATAGTCTTCCTTAGTATATTTTGTATTCCAGGAGAACAATGAAATCCCTGAGAATCAAATCTTCGCTCTGAATTTTGAGGTAAACATGTTGCAACATTATCCTGAAGGAGTCGATAATCTTGCTCAGTAGAAATCTGGCCCAACACAGAAGAAGAGCTTTCTTTGTTAAACCACATCTGATGATACACCCTCAACTCCTGACTCTGAATGTTTTATTTATTTGTTGCTGGTCCTGGGACTTGAACTCTAGGCCTTGGTGCTACCTTTGAGCTGCTGCAGTTCAAGGCTAGTACTCTACTTCTTTGAGCCACAGTACCATATCCCATGGTCTGGTAGTTAGTCATAGATAGAGTCTGATGAACTTTCCTGCCCAGGCTGGCTTATGACTGTGATCCTAAGATCTCAGCCTCCTGAGTAGCTAGGATTACAGGTGTGAGCCACCAGTAATCCCAACTTGACTATGAACTTTTTGTTCCTTACCCCACGGAATATTCAGTCATTAAGCCAGGTCAAAGCTACCATCACCTTTTCTCAAATAAGGCGTCTGACTTCACAGATGGTATAAAATTTATTCACTCCAATAATAGATAAAATCTGTGCCTAAATTTAGATCTTTCTCAATGAGGTCATCTCTACTTTTATTACTTCATAGCTGATGTCTAAGCACAGGCACAAATGGTTCAGTGAGAAGATAATAGAGACACAGGTAAAGTTAGGCAGGCAAGGTTTATACAAACAGAAAGGTAAAGACTGGGTAGAACTTGAGGTAAGCTATTATACAGTCACAGGAAAATTGGATCCCAAGGAACAAGGAAGAGTTTTGAGAAATGAGATTGCTAAGAATAAGGAAAGCGAATGAAAGCTTTTGAACATAGAGATGTTTGCCTTTGTGATATGGATATGCTCATTAAAATAATCAATAAAAAAAGGATGATATGGAGTTGCTTTCTCCCTATCTTCTGAGTTTGTCAGACTCCTCAGTATTCATAGATCTGTAGATCACAATCTTGCATTAAAATTTGGATTAAAAAGCATACTAACAGAATTATAGGGAACAGCTTGGTTTATCTTTCTATCATCCTTAAGCTTGGCTCAATTTTGTAAATATCTAAGGTATGATAAACAATCTTTTGCCCAAATCTCCAGGTATGGGATGCAAGACATCATTATTTATGCAGGCAGAAGGCAAACGACATGCAGGATTAAATCTTTCTCTTGTTTCCAAACCCTGGAGGTCCTTTCATTTAGCCTCATCCTATATGGCCTATGCATCTATGTTTTGAGCTATTGTAAATCCTCTGCTAGGGGAGTACAAGGTTTGTAGCTATATAATGTGTGATTGTTATTCTTAAAGTACTATAGTATTTCTTATCTCTTTTGTTATCCCTTGGTTGTTCTCATATTGTTAAAGTATCTTACCTTGTTATCTGGTATATTGCATATATATTTATTTGTTTATTTGAGGAATAGGAAAGGGAAGGGGGGAAACAAGATGAGGGGAGGGAATGATGGAAGGGAAATAGGGACAAAAACATGAGAAGGGATATCAATGTGTGTGTTTTCTATCTGGTGAATATAATGCTAATCCCTCTATTAATTACAAGAAAAAAAGAAAAAATCTTTCTTTTCCATTTCAGTATGGTTTAAATGGCCTTATCATGGTGTAAGGCAAAGCTTTACTCAGTGATTTTTGAAATCAAGAACTTAAAAAGAATTGCCTTTTCCAAAGTATAACACATGAAAAACTAAGTTCTATAATTCCTTTAGCCAAAATTAAATGCAAGAAAAACTGGACTCACCGTTAAGTGCATTAACCAATCAGATATTTATTGCCTGTGTTATTCTTGTTTATAAGTTTAGGCTCTTTCAGAATCTTTAAGGGTTAGGAATGCTTAATTTTAACTCTCAAAATAGAGAGAATCTAGTGAACAGTAGTATTGCTTTCTAAATTTATTCTACTTATTTATTTATTTTTAATTTGTCCATTTGAACTACTGTTTCATGGATCATATTCTGGAAAACAATAATTAAAAGCCTAAAGAAACCAGTCAAAATTATTGAAGGCTGTATCATTTATGTGTTTGCTTTGCAAACATTACAATTTCCTAAAATAAATCCTCACATTATTATGATTTGGACTTAGTATGCCCACTTTATGGATGAAAGAAATTAATACCCTAGTAACTAAGTAAGTTGCTCAACTTCATTCCATTATTCAGAAATCTAGATTCCTAATGAGGTCTTGTGATTCCTGGTTCAAAAACATCTTTGTTATATATATTTTATCATTACATATGTTTTACCCATTCTCATACAGCCATCAGTCTGGCAATGCAAACAGAAGTGCTTTGTACTCTCTATGCAATTTAATATCATCATTACATTTTTCTGTTAAGGACTGTTGAGATTCTTCTTTTCTGAATAGATAGGTTGTAGGCATGCATGCATGCACGTGTGTGTATGTGTGTGTGTGTGTGTGTGTGTGTGTGTGTGTGTGTGTGTGTGTGTGTGTTACAAGAAAAAATTGTGCACAATTTCCTCTGTCTCTTTTCCCTTTCACTCCTTAAGATCTCACCAGACCTACCAATACCTCACATTGCCTATATCCTTTTCTCTACCTGCCAAATCTCTTAGATTCTTAGAGGCTGTCTTTCAAGAAACAAACTCTAGTGCAACCACCTCCTTTCCTTTCCTGTATTTATTTTTTATTCTCTTAATGATTGAACGACTGTTTGAGATACTGTGGGAATATGCGTGAAAGCTTAATTCTATTTCCTGCCTCACTGAGTGAATGCAGCCTAGAAAGATAGCTATAGTGTGAATCATCACAGAGATCACATCGGTTTCCCTGCATTTGCACATGGCTGATAATCAGCTCTCCATATAAACAGGCAGTCAGATGAAGCCAGTTATCTGGAAAGGTGTCTGTGTCCTGTTAGCATCTTTGTCTTTCTTGACTTCATGCGCTCCTCAAAACTGAGCTGCAGGCTGAGCAACCCAGATTCCCTCCTGACAGGGAAAAGTCAATGGTGTTGCCTGGAAAATAACCAATATAACATGTCGTCTATTTCAGGAATCAGAAAAAAAAATCAGCTATGACCATGTGAGAGAAGCAAAGCTCAAGCTTTTCAAATGCCCATGCATTATATACTATCACATCTTTCAGGCTGAAAATTATCACCACGCACAAAATTCGTTCATTGTTATACTCATTCACTGACTACTCGCTGCATTTCAGTTGCTTAGATAATTACTGGACATGAAAATACAGGGAGAAAGGTAGATATTGTGTGAATACCTGAGAGTGTTACTTGGGGAAGAAATTCAGGTTTTCACTTATGAGTTTATTATTGTTTCCACTTTGGTTTTTGTATTTCTTCCAAATCTCAACTCTGGCCCTAATAGGTGAGATACTTCAAAAGTGACCCCCAAATTAAGAATGCAACAAAAAGGTGTGTTTTGTTTAATGTATGCTGTCATTCATTGCACAATGCGTAGTATTGAATGTATAGTTTATCAGTCATGACTGATATTATGCTAAGAAAAGAATTTTCCTTTTCAACTGGGAGGCATAAGCTAATCAAATCATGGATACATGGGATACAGAGGGCAGCAGGAACAGCAGAAGTAGATCCATATTCAAATAGTCACACGCGTATGCAATTTCCAGGTATTCACAAGGGCAGAATGGTACCCGTTGCAAGTGGAATCAAATTAAGAGGGAGGAACAGAACCCTCTGATCTGCCCCTACTTAAATTAGTGCGGTTTCTTCTTTCACAGAAGAGACCTGACATCATTTCTATTCACTGGTATGCTCACCAGGCTCCTTAATACAGCTTCGGGGATTAAATGTTTCCCAATAGACAATGCAGGTGTCACTTCTGAGAAACGCGCACACTCTGTTAACACTAAAGGTGGCAGGCAATTCTGGAACTATAATTGGAGCTTTTCTTCTCCATTCCAGTTGCATGATTTCTCTTTCTCTTTCCTTGACTTCCTTAGCTTTATAAATGATACAAAGGTTCAGCCTCATGCTGCAGTGACGATATTTGCTTAATCCCTTTAGCCATCTGTAAAGCTGAAGTAGTGCACTCGATCAACTCATCAGTGGCACACACACACATGTGGATTGTGTGTGTGTGTGTGTGTGTGTGTGTGAATGCATGTGCATGTGGAGGCATTATTCAGATAATGCATCCAGAGAAGTCTACTTGAATGCACACTTCTGTTTATTTAAAGATTTAATAGCCCAGCGCAAAGCTGTGACTTTTGGGTCCCAAATAATTCTCAGAGCTGGTTACTCTCCTAACCCATTTGCACGTGAATATGGTCATTTAATTCTGATTCTAGGTTCATGGTGACATATGCTTAAAGGAAGTTGCATTATATGCCATTCTAAAATTTGCTTTACCAAATTCAAATTCTAGGTGGTGTTAACTCATTTGTTTTTCATTAAGTTCTTTATTAACAGTCAAATCCCTTGATTATTACACTTCTCTGAACTTTCCTGTTAATCTTACTTACAAGTCACATAATGCCTGAATACATTTCTCTGAAATGTTGTTCAGATAAAAGAGCTGACAGTGACAGTAATTAACTTCTAAAAAAAAAATTAAAATGAGACCGTGTGATAAATACCCCCAGTGCAAAGGATACATGACTAAGTCTCAGGGACTTTAGACCGCCAGTCCATTGCCTTTTGAGCTAAGGACAGACCTGCCACTGATTGTGAAAAATGCTGCATTATCCTAAAGAGTCTCTAGGTTTAGTTTTCAGTTTTCCCTAAAAGTTTTTATATAGTTTGAGCTTCACATATTTGGTTACCTAACAATATGTGCAACTGTCCAATTCTCCACAGCTGTAGTGCATATAAAAATTATCTGAAGGTAAGTACTAAATTCATAGTCTTCTCATCTCTTCATGGGAGATCCTTGCACACAACCAGATAGAAACACATTTGGTGCTCTCCATGTCTGCCTTGAATTAAGGTTCCTTTGCTTACAAGATATTCATGTTGAGTCTGCCATGGGAAAACCATGAAGGTGCCATATGATTGGCTGAATCTGTCTGTGCCAAGCAAGTAGATTCATACCAGCACAAGTGTAAAGTTTGGTATCTGATTAAGAGGCTAAAATATTAGCTCTCAACTTGGAAAAAAAGCAGCTAATCATCTCTCTGCCTTCATTGCATCACCCAGGAAATGTAGAAAAAGAAGTATGTCTACAATAGAGATACAGTAATTACTAAATAGCATAATACAAGTAAAAATCCTTTACTCAAGCAATTCACATTAGATATAGAATCAGCCCAGATGCTCCTCTGTCCCGTCCTGGCGGGACGTCAACTAGGGCCAAGAACCTAGAGGGAGGAATGAAAGGGACAGGAGGAATGAAAAGGACAGGAGACATGAAGAAGGCAGCAAGACAAGCATTCTGATCAAGCTGCGAATTTTATTTTTCACACAGGGGTTTATATGCCTTTTCAGGAGAGGCAGGAGGGGGTTGGGATATGGCTCAGGGTAGGAGGTCAGGTGGTAGGATGTTTATATATCAATACAAGCAGGCATGAGTTGCTTAGTGACCTTAGGGCAAGGAACTATGCAGGCACATTCTTACGCTAAGAATTCAGGGAAGGGGAGAATTTCTCCCACATTCCTCGATGGATGAAAAAAAATCAAATAAACAACAGAATTTTACTTATCCATTAGGAAGTATCATATTGTACCATTTGTAAAAAACTGGAAAGAGTTGGAAAAATTACATTAAGTAAAATAAGTCAGGACCAGAAAGACAAAGGTTTCATAGTTTTCCTCACTTGTGAAAACTAGAATTAGCCTATAAAACTATAAGCAAATATGTAAGTTTACAAATGTATTTACAGAAATATGATCGATTTAAGGGAGATCAGAAACAGTGTTGATTTCTTACAAAGGCAAAGTCAATGCCCAGAAAAATAAGCACCAGGAAATGGGTACTTGCAAGGGGTGGGGTGGAGACAAGGGGATAGGTGCCGATGCATGAAAAAACTCAATGTATATGCTACAAAATTAAAAAGAGTGAGGAAAAGGATGGGGAAGGGAGGGATGCATGAAAATGTTGAAAAGGGTGAATTGATCAAGATGCATTGCATTCATAATTGCATTGTTAAATGGCAACTCCTTTGGGCAATTCTTTAAAGATAATAATTTAGGAAAAGAAACTCAATTGTATAGAAAAGTTGTTTATATAAGCATGGCATTTGGTAAATCATAGGCGACTCAATCAATCTTCAACAGGAACTCAGATGGGAACTCTCTGACTTTGGGTACTTGGGGAAATCTGAGTGGCTTTAATCATTGAGATATACCTATTTATGTTGCCTTGTTTCTTAATAGTTGTGATGAATTGAAAACTAGTGGTCTAAAGAAGAGTTGTCGTATCTCCTCGGGAAGCATGGAACTAATGATTTCCTCTTAGCCTTCCCTTATAACATGTGCTCATCTCTGTCAAACCTGTCAGGTATGACAGGTGGTTAGGCCACTTCCTAACTTGTCTTGTTTTGTTACTTAAATGACAATGGGTGGATCCTGAGAATGAATTCCAAAACCCTGTTGGCTGAAAAAATTAAACATGTTTAATGCAAAAAGCCTAGGCCTGTATGAGGATAAAGATTCAGGAATTACACACATCAGAAAACAAAAATGGAAGACAGGATGCAGAATACCAAGGCTGAGGCCCTTGGGATACATGGCTTAACAGAAATTGTTGAGAGGTAGGTGTGACAAGTGTGATGTTCAAATGTTCCCTGGATACTGATCATTGGGTTTAGATTAAGAGTATTTTAATGGCTAGAACCCTGTGCCAATGACAACTCTGAGCCTACAAGTTAGGCAGTAATCTGCTCGTAAAACTTAACTAACTCAAAGTGTGTGATTTATTTAAACACTGTAATGTTGGACATCAGGCAAGTTGCATTGACAAGAAGACACAGAGCTTTCTGTTCCCTATTGAATAATAGCTTAATTAATTCAAACAGGGAAATTCTGGAACAGGTAAGTCCATAGATGGATCAGTGTGCTGGTCACGTAGCAGATAGAAACAGGGGGAGCACTACTAAGGAGGGAAGCCCTATGTCAACTGTCAGATCACCGCAGCCTCGGAGTGGCCCTGCCTCTGATTTAGCAGTGATTTAGAAGAGTTCTTCTTAAGGGTTAGTCCTGGACCTGCAGCCACACCATCACTTGAAACTGCATTAGAAACAGAAATCCTTAAGCTTCATCCTCCATGCATAGATTAAGACACTCGGGAGAGGAGAGGGTCAGAAGTTCTTTTTTGTTGTTTTTTTTACAAATGCTGCACATTAATTCAGATTAAAAATCACACTAACATAACAATGCCAGAAGTTTGTATTACTTCTGAAGTTCATTGTATGTCCTACTGATTTTAAATTGAGGTGCTTCTTTGAGTCATGTTTCCAGTCATAGATAATTATCTATTTAGTATTTGAGTGTGCTTCAATGGAATCCATAACTCCATAAAAGGGAAAAGTATATGGCAAGCAAAGCACAGAATCTGAATGGGTTCTATGGAAAGCATTCTAAGATTCTGGACAGCATCTTCATTCCCTTGGTCAGGGACCTAGGGTTAATTGCTTCTCACAAAGACTGCTGGTTAGTAGACCAAGAGGCTTTCTTGTTTCAGGGAGTTGTCAAGCAGATGTATCCTTTTTTTAACCATGAAAATGTAGCCAAGGATGAGCCTATAGTTTTATTCCCTATTCAGTTTATGAAACTATATTCTAGTGACTGTGCTTTAAATTAATCCCTGTTGTAGCCTGAGAACTAAAATGATTCAACCAAGAGATGTTCTTTAAAGGCAGTACTAAACGTCAGCCCTCTATATATCTAGAAATGGAAAAGAATGCTTCAAACACAAAATTAATGGAGCTCGGAAGATTGCACGTGGGGCATGAAAACAAGAAAGAACATTGTCTTGCCATCCAGGCTGTATTTTCTTCAAAAAATGTGGTGTTTTGAGAAGGGCCCACTTCGCCAAGACAAAAGTGACAGGCATTTTTAATATCATAGCTCTGCTCTGTCACTGCCCAGGATTAATTTCTCCATCCATTTCCCAATCTTGTTTCTTTATATTCTGAAACTTCATCAGTCCTAACCTGCAATTTTTATGTGTGACCCCCTTTATAATTTTTCATTTTCTCCTAACATTTTTCTTCTTCATGTGCCATCATTCTTCCCCTCCCTCATTTTCTTTACTGGTATTTCATTTAAAATTGTTTATCATTTATTCTGCAAATGTGCTCCTGATGATTGCCTTATATGAGGTGTCATTCCTGTAATGACATGAGAGAAACCATTATTTCTCCATGGAGAAGTATTATTTCTCCATCTCTTTAGCCATCTCCCACAAATTATTTCCACATAATGTTGATTAATATGTAATCAACATGCTAAAAGAAGACTCCCATCTACAGCATGAAAAAAATGCAATACGAGATCATTTGGCACTGACACATATTCTTAAAATAAAGAATTAAGTGTGCTTAAAACTGACGGGTCGAGGTGCCTTTTCAATGAAAAGGGAGGTTTATTTTTAGGTCCTTTGTAATTTTTCTCATTTTTCCTGGTCTTGTCACTTCATCCTTCAGTTTTGCCAAATAACCTTGCATAATACTTATGGTAAAGCCATTTATTGTGTCCTATACAAATAATTAACACTTATCCATTTTATAAGCCTTTAGGGAGTGCCAGGTTGAATGCTAGGCAAATTGTGCTGGATACAAGAAATAAGGAGACCAAAGTTCCGATCCTATGTACTCTTTATCTCTCTCTCTCTCTTAGGTCTCTTTCCTCCTTCTTTCCCTCCTTTTCTCTTTATAACTTACCTCTATTTCTTACCTGCGCCCCTACCCTTCCCTTCTTTTCTCCTTGTCTACCATTCTCTACATCTTACTTCCACCTTGTTTTTGTCTCTTCATCTCTGTTTCAGTCTCTTTATGTCTCTGTCTCTGTTTCTCTCTACCCCCATCGTGGCTCCTTCTAAACTATTTTGTATTTACTGTAGAGATTTAAGATCAATAACATGATGTTTACTATAAATATACATAGTGAAATGATTACAACAGTTAAATACATTAACATATCCATCTCCTTGCATAAATCACTGTTGTACGTGAATGTAAGAGCTCATGAAGTCTATTCTCAAAGGTGTTCTCCAGTATACCATAAAATTCTGTGAGGTATAGTCTTCATAATGCACATAAAAATCTTTAAACTCATTCTTTCTCTAAAACCTTTGATCAACATGTCCCCAAATCAAGTCCACATGGATAAGTAACATTCTATTTAGTTTTCTTGTATCCTGTGCTGGTTTTGACCCTAAAATACGTCCTGTCCATCTTACTTCCTATGACTCTGGAAATCAGATGATACAACACACAGTAAATAACATTGAACATTGCTAAGATTTTTATCTTAAAGTCATCCTGCACACGAAGATTACAATTAATGGAGCCATGTGAAAGTACCAATGTAACTTTCGTCACTGCTTCCTCAAACCTTTCTCTCGGTGTTTCTTGTTTCACTATGTAACGTGTCACATATTCAGTATATAACAAGACAAGTTCAGATGTAACCCATTGGATTGTAACTCTTTCTCATCAATCAAACTGATCCTACTCTTTGCCCTAATCTACTTCGAATATATTTTATTCTAAACTGTTTTTATTCCAGCTGTATTGACCGAATTGTCAAATTTTTTTTTGCAGACTAGATCACCAATGCAGCTTTCTAATCCATTTTCTCACCTCTAAAATGAAGCAAACAGAATATTTCCTTTATGTTGAAAAATGTTCATCATATTTCTTTCTTAAAATCATTCATTGGGGGCTGGGAGTTTGGCCTAGTGGTAGAGTGCTTGCCTAGCATGCACAAAGACTCTGGTTCAATTCCTCGGTACCACATACATAGCAAAAAGCTAGAAGTGGTGCTGAGGCTCAAGTGGTAGAGTTCTAGTCTCGAGAAAGTCCAAGGACAGTGCTCAGGCCCTGAGCTCAAGCCCAGGACTGGCAAAAAAAAAAATCATTCATTGGCTCTCTCCTTCCTCCCTGTAAAGAACTCAAAAGGCTGATTTTACCTGAAAATTTCAATTTCAGGAACACTTCCCCCCCCCCCACAATCATTATTTTTGGTCCAGCCAGTTTGCTACATTTGCCTTTTCTTTTAACACTTTTCCTTTACCTAAACACCTTTCATCACAACTCTAAGTTCCAGGCATTAAAAATAATAACCTACCTTACACATTATGTTTTTTCTCCAGGATCCCTCACAGTCCATGATAAACATCTGTTATATAAATAGGCTGTTATAATTATTCAAATGAAGATGAGACATGGTTCTTTCCTGCAAGTAGCTTAACATAATTAAATGTTGACAAATCACTACGATGTGAGACAATATATAGTAGGTAGATGACTAGCAATAAAGGTACTAATGATGAGACAATGATATTTACATAGTGTGTACTGTGTTCTAGATATATGAATACCTGCAAATATGAGCTCATTTCACTCTTACAGCAAGCTTCAAGGCTAAAATCTGACAACAGGTCTATCTTCATATTCATGTGGCTCTGAGGCTCTGTGGCTTGCTCACACCATTTACCTGGCAAATGAACACTTCACATTCAGTCTCTAGCTTGTCTGGCTCTGAAGTTCCTGTTTTTAACCTCTAAACTCGAATTCCATATTCAGTAAAAAAATGCCTATTTATTGGAGAAAGGAGATGAAAGAAGGAAAGGAATGAAAAGGTTAAGGAAGGAGAGAGGAGGAAAGAGGTGGGAGGAAAAGGTAAGAATGGATGGAGCTATCCTGCACATGAAAGATGGGTTAAATTTTGACATGAAATTAGCAGACAGTCATTCCTATGACCAAATTGTTGCAGAGAAAGAAGAGTCAAAGAAACTTTATTAACAGATAGTGAATGGTTCAAATTATTCCACTCTAGAAACTTCATCTGGCTTCCAAGTGGTCAACTAGACCCTTCAGTCAGACACTTTCTGACACCTGTCTCAACATGTCCAAAGCTAAGTCCAATTTTATCCTTTCCAAAGCTCCTGATCACTGTCACCTTATTATGCTTTTCTATTTTTTTCTTACAACTTCATGTCTTCTAGGGTACCTTATCATTCTTTTCAATATTATTTTCAGTACGCCATTCTATTTTCTTCCATCTTGATGAGGACAAAAGAATCAGGAGTGTTTGTGTGCAAGTCCAAACAAGTTTCTGTGCTGGCATGGCATGGTATATATAGGGAGCATCTGAGGATATTAATAGGATAACAATTGTCAGCAGAAAAGGGACATTTCCCTGTATCTGGAGGGACAGCTACTGGAGAAAATTCAGATTGATGAACAAGTTTAAAAAAAAAAAACAGATGATTTCCATACAGGCTCAAGTTGAAGTGCACCAGCTATAAGTGGTGGCAGACCCTGAGTTCTATCCCCAGTTCAGGAAAACACGTAACAAAATGTGATGATGGAGAACCAAATTATTCTATTGTCCATATTTTAGTCCCCATGGCGGGGGCTGAATTTAGTGGAGCTACGCATGTTTTCTGATCATGACTGCCTTTCATCCTTGTTACTGATGGTGGTGTGGCATCAAGATAAAATAATGAAAGAAGCCAGAAATCCCATGGCTCATACTTAGTTCTGTGTCACAAGCTTTACATAATAGGAACCTTCATTTGGGTAAATCTATAATACTAACTTGAGCTTAATGCACAACAGAGGATTGTTGGAATCTTGACATCATCTGTACTCACTTCCCCATCTTAGGTGGATTTAAAAAGCATGAAGATCGACACTAGCTGGTGGATGGCCTAATCTGCTGAGTGCCTAAAGGATACTCTGTTGTTGCTCTTATATTTCCACAATCAGTGCTCCTCATGTTGGCTTTTTTTTTTTTTTTTTTTTTTTTGCCAGTCCTGGGCTTGAGCTCAGGGCCTGAGCACTGTCCTTGGACTTTCTCAAGGCTAGAGCTCTACCACTTCAGCCTCAGCACCACTTCTGGCTTTTTTCTATGTATGTGGTACCGAGGAATCGAACCTGGGTCTTCATGCATGCTAGGCAAGCACTTCAACCACTAGGCCAAACTCCCGGCCATATTGGCTTTTATACTGAGAGTTCACTTTACACAGTTCTGTAGCATTCCACTGCTGTATCTGGGAGAGTTCTACAGATAGACTTTTTTCCTGTCTACCAAAGTACACAGGACAAAAAGAAATAAGTAAAATATATCTATTTTTAAAATATGGAAGAAAGAGTAGATGGCCTAGAGATAAACTCAAAAGAATTCTGGTTTAGTAAAAAGAGCATTTCAGCTAAAGAAATCACAGAAATACATTATATAGTTAAAAACCTATGTTCTAGCTGATGCATATGAAATATCAGGGTATTTAGACCAAGTCTAAGAATATAAAATCTTAGTGGTAGCAACAAAAGCCTAGTTTTATTCTAAAAATATGAAGGAGTAAATGAGTAAATGGAACACCATGAAGACATTTTACTTGTATGGTCAAATATCCATGAGCTGTGAACACCATGAATTGTGAAGTCTGAACCTAAAGCATTTCTACTTTAAGATCAAAACAGATTTTATGCATACTCTTTAAGGCTTACAAACAACACCTGCCTTTATATCTCAACAGTTGTGTAAAATTTTCAATAGTTTCTAATCATTCTAGTAGTTTATATTTACATCTTCTACTATTTAGCAATGAATGTTAAGTAATGCACCTTCTATCTCGCAGATATAATGTAACCCTTCTATTAATTAAAATAAAAATATGTAAAAAATCTTAACATTTACTTTTCTCTTAAGGTAAGAATTTTTATTTAATTGTTTATGAGCCAGATTTCCATTTAAAATAGCTCAAAAAGAGGAAAAATAATAAGTGCTAAAACCTATTATAAGAATTAAAAGCACTTCAATTTATTACTGAAATTATTTAATTTATAATCAATTCAGACTAATTTTTATAAAGTAATATCTCCTAAAAACATTAGATAATATTTCAAATAGACTAAGTCAATCTCCATGCAAATTTCAAAAGGATTTTTATGGACTTTGACAGGATGCTTCTAAAATAATCCAAATGGAAAAATGAATATGAATAACTCATACTTAAAGACCAAAAATATATCTAAACCCAACCAAATGCCAAAAGATATCACTATCTATAATAATTATTTCTGACTAGGACTAGCAAGAAGGATGTCAACACAGAAACTGAGCAGAAAGATAATCACATAACAGACAAATTTGCATATTTTAAAATGTTTCTATATTCATGAAGAAGTCCTAAACAACTATCTTTGTTTTTTACAGAAGAAAGTATAGCTAACAAACTGGTAGAAAATATTTTAATTTGCCAATTGAAATATATATGAAATACAATTTTTATCTTAGCATGTAAATAATTTAGAATCACTAAAAATAATGTAGGTTGATATATTTGATAATAATCATTTTTACAGGAAATTGTTCCAGTTTATTAAAAAAGGTAGAATTGGTACAACTTTTCTGGAAACTAATATTGCAGCATATAGCAACATGAGCACACATTCTGCTTATAGTGAAATGTCTTAATGATCTTAAGTACAGAAAAAAGTTCTTTGCGAGTCTGTACTTTATATAGAAAAGACTGAAAAGAGTCAATTTTAAGAGCTGGGAAAACACTTGGAAAATACATGGATACTTTTATTTTGTTTAGTTTTATTTGATGGTAAGGAGTTTGAACCCAGAGCTGTGCATTGATTATTGTCATTCTATTACATGAATCACATCTCCAGCGCAGCTTTCTGGAGATTGTTTAGAAAATGCAGTCTTGGGGACTTTTCAGGCTTTGCTGGCTTCAGAGTTCAATCCTCTGAATCTCAGTCTGTTGAGAAGTAAGGCTTGGAACTTGGAGCCACCTGTTCCCAGCTGACCATTTCATATATGCCTTTCATAAACTTGCCTAGACTTTCTGAAGACAAATTGGGATTATATTTATGAACATGTTTAGTAGAAATGCCTCTTTTGCTGTAACCAGGAACACAATTGCAAAACTCCTTTATGATCTATGAAATATGGCTCAACATTTATTGGGGGTCAATAAACTTTGGCCTTAAGATTCCAGAGAGCAAATATTTGCAGCCAGACAGTCTCTGTGGCAGACAATGTTGAACCAAAACAACTTCAGACAGCGTGTAAACAAATGGGGATATCTGGGTTCTTACCAAACAATATTTACCAAAGCATCCTGCAGTAAACTGAACCATTTCAATGTAATTCTTTGTATCCTGTGACCTGTGTAAAATACATTGCCTTACTTTCTTGCATTTAATCTAATATATTCAATATATGTGGTCTTTGGTAAACTGAATGATGTTGACAACTATGAAGTTTAACATTTGTAGAAAGAAAACTTGAAGGCCTCACTGTTAGGTACAGACATGACTATTTGTTCTAGATCAAAGATTCACTTTTTTTTTCAGTTTGGGAATCACTTACTGAAACATATTTGAGCTGATTTCATGGTCTCGACTTATCTCATGTAGGTAATATAAGAATGAGGTCAGAGGAGGTAGTAAATGAATGCCACAACAGCTCTTCAAGAGTTGGAAGCAGAAGAATTGGGATTACAAAGCTACTGTGGACTAAGGCGGCAGAGAGGCCTGTCTTAAAACAGACAAAGAAAGAAAAAGGAGAGCAGTTCATATGGTATAGCACTTGCCTCGCATGTACTAGGTTCTAGGCTCATTCCTTAGCAGAAAATAGGACTATAACTACTACATCTGGATTGTTCTTTGTTTCCCATTCTACCCTGATTCCAGAATTTTAGTAAGCTGTGGTGAGAGTAAATATACCATTTCCATCTTAAGGAATAAACTACATAGTTTCAAATACTCCTAGAATATATATTTTATTATTATAGAGGTGATAAGCAGAGGGATGACAGTTACACAAATCAGATAATGAATACATTTTTGGTTAGTATCACCCCTTCCCTCATTGTCTCCCAGTTTTTTTCCTCCCATGGCCACCAACATGTATGGTTCATTTTACTCATAGTATTTAGTGAGTGTTACTGCTGCATTTGCTCACCTTTTGTATTTCTATTTCTTGGAGTTCATTCATGAAATATTATTGTGCATGATAATCAACATATAGCTATTGAGACGTTGTGATCTGCATCTATGACTATTTCCCTCTGGTCTCACTATGTGACTGTCTAGATACCTGTATCATTTCTCATGTCCATATCCATCTGTTTTGTTTTTGTTGTATGTGTGTTTTTTACCATCCTGTATGTTTTCTTGTGGATTTATAGACACATTCTAATTACCATCAATGAGAGAAACAATACAACCTGTATTTCTTTGGGTCTAATTTACTTATCTTCATATCATTTTTTCCAAGTCTTTCCATTTCCTTATGTATGGTATAAAATCATTGTTTCTGATAGAAGGATAAAATTCCATTAAGTACATATTCCACATTTTTTGATCCATTGCTCCTTTGAGAGGCATCTGGGTTGATTCCATATCTTGGCTATAATGCTGCAGTTAACATGGTTGTGATAGGAAACACTGTTTTCAAGACAACTGTCTTGCTAAAAATATATTTAATTTTTTCAGTGTTCATCATTTTAGCATATAAACTGAGATAGGTGTTCATAGATACATTTTACATTTGAAACGTTAACAAACTCTACTGGATGTAAATATAAAAATGATTAAATAATATAATAATCACTTGAAAAAATACTTTCTAAAAAAGAAGAAATGAAAAATGTTAGTTCAACATTGAGTTTAACTGGTATATTTTTTAATATTTAGTGGTTTATTGCATAATGATTTTTAAGAAGTAA
Organism: Megascapheus bottae; assembly: GCF_031878675.1. Lineage (NCBI taxonomy): Eukaryota > Metazoa > Chordata > Mammalia > Rodentia > Geomyidae > Megascapheus > Megascapheus bottae. Next base: position 70,314,305 of record NC_143515.1, on the reverse strand, counting down.
AAAACAAGTCTCTACTTATATCTTTTTATTTATTTGTGTCTCTTTCTTAATATTCTTAGACATTTCCCATGCTATTTGTCTTTGTGCCTTTGCTGTTTTTCAGTGTCTTTCTCAGCAATCTTACTAAATTCCATGACATCAACTGCCATATCTGTGAAGCAGTTTTCAAAACACGATTTGTATGTAGCCTGACTGTTCTTGTATACTTCAAACTTTGTAACTATGAGACTTCAATTCCTTTTGAAAATCCCATCTCTCTGGCCAACTTGTGGCAAACCAAAGCCATCATCTTTCCATCAGGACTGACATCTCTTTGTTTTTTTCCGATTTCTCTCAATAATAATCTCCTTTCCCCATTTCCAAGAATGTGTGGTCTGTAATAGTTTTCAACTCATCTTTTCTTGTACCTGTCTCCAACTTGCAGCTGTAGCACAGACTCTGATTTTCCCTCAGACCCAAAGCCCCTCCATGACCATCTTGACAATAGATTTGTTTCTTAGCAAATGTTCCTTGTAGGAACATTTTTCATATCTCTCCTGTGATAATTATATATTAATAACAATAATATTATTTAAATTTTCCCAAATGGGTTGACAGGATATGCTTTAGAAATCTCCCCACCATTTCTAGAAAGTTTCATTTATCATTAAATAAGTGACACAAAAAGAAGTACATTTTCATTTTGTGTGAATGTGGGAGAAACTTAGATTCTGCATTGTGCAGGTAGGATGTTTTCAGCCATCACTGCCTTTTTTAGACAATTACAGCAAATGTCTTAAGATAAATGTAGATTTACAGAGTATAATGGAGAAAAAATGAAAGAATGCTGTGGCCATGGATAATTGCAGAAATGACCAAACTCCTTGCCTTCCTGCCAGGTTTATGTCATTTGTTTATAATATAGTCAGTCCCAAGTGGTAGGAAGGCAATTAATGGCCTTAGCATTGTATTAGAAGCCTTATGAACAACTTGTAATGCTGAGAATCTAATAAACCTAGATTAATAATTATAAGACCTTTTTTGACAGTTACAGTTTGATGAGAAGGTTGATTGTGTTATGAATACAAAGAAAACTAGCTTTATGTAGAGATCAATGTGTTATCTTAATAACAAGGAACATTGAATAAAGTATATCTAGATCCTGATCAAGTATACCACTTAAAATATGTAATCTTTAATTGTCACATATCTTAATAAACTTTGTGGAAAACAAATAAAAACAGAGAATTTTAGTTGATTACCACCATTGATTTTATTGGTAAATATTGAAATATGAGTGTCATAAACAAAGTCTAAATATAATTTTCAATTGCCTTTGCAATGGTTAGGAATGACACTGATCACATTCTACTCAATAAACAACCTATGAACAGAATATAATTGCAATGAAGTACTAGTAGCAATTACTTATGAGTGGATTTACCAGTGCAAGTTCATTAAGAAATAAGATCCACTCAACTGTCCTATATAATTATTTCATTAAAAAGTAAATAAAACTATAATTAAAATACTACTTATCCATTAGCACTATGCCAAATTTCATATCAAAACTTTTTATATGAAAACCAAATGTAACTGGAGGAAATTTTTACAGATTTTCATGAATTTTTTGTCTTTATAAAGCTTATAAAATCTTTAAGCTTAATTAAGGTTACAAAAAAGCAACACATTAAATTGTAGAAAGATGGGCTGTGATTAACACAATTAGATGAAACTGTATCATAATACAAGTGATTCACTCAATAGCTAATTTTTGAAGACCCCTATCCATATCAAGCAACAACAATCAAAAATGAAAGGAAACACACTGTTCATAGAATTACAAATAAACATGAGATCTAACCATTGTCACCTAAGGTTTAAAACACTCACAGAAGTCTTGTACTCATTTCTGGTAGAGTAAATTTTACCATATTATAACACTCAAAAAACCACCAAAACAAACCTGTGAATCTACACTGTCAGGTGTGAATATCCATTGAGCATCAACTACAGAGAGGAGCAATGGAAAAGAAAGGGTGAAGAGTCATGCCTGAATGTTATCAAGGCAGTGAAATTATTCTTTATATTTTAATGGTATGTGTCCTTACATGTCATCAAATATGGCTATCCAAATCTCAGGAGTGAGTTCTAATAAAATTATAGTCTTTCCGTGGTTATGGAATGTCAATGAATGTTCAACAGTTAATCAAAAGTGCCACTCCAATTGGGTATGTTAATAATGGGGAATGCTTTGCCTAAACAAAGGCAAGTAATACACTGGGGGATCTCTATACTTTACTTACATTATTATTGTGAATCTAAAATTCTCTTTTTTTGTTGGTCATGGGACTTGAACTCTGGGCCTAGGCTCTGTTCCTGAGCTCAGCTCAAGGCTACTGCTCCACCCCTTGAGCCACTGCACCACTTCTGGTTTTCTAATGATTGATTGGAGATAAGAGTCTCATAGACTTTAGTGCCCTGGCTGGCTTTGAACTGTGATCCTCAGATCTCAGCCTCCTGAGTAGCTAAGATTAAAGGTGTGAGCCACTGCATCCAGCGAACCTAAAATTTTCTAAGTTAAAGAAATTATGTTAATAAAATAAAAATTGTTCAATAAATCAATATTATCAGTGTTGAAAAATAACCAACAAGATCAAAGAAAATAACATAATGCCTGGCAGTGATCAAATCTTTTCTTCTTTTCATATTATTTTATTCATATCTGCCATAAGTTGCACAATTCATGTAATTACCAACTTTTCTAGTAGTCAAATAAAAGGCAGTATAAGGGCCAAGAGTGTGGTCTAGTAGTAGAGTGATTGTCTAGCATGCATGAAGCCCTGGGTTTGATTCCTCAGTACCACATACACAGTAAAAGCTGGAAGTGGTGCTGGGTTCAAGTGATAAAGTGCTGGGCTTGAGCAAAAGAAGCTCAAGGACAGTGGTCAGGCCTTGAGTTCAAGCCTCAGGACTGGCCAAAAAAATAAAGGCAGCATGAAAATGGTGATGAAGATTTTAATATTAGAATATAGTATTAGACTATAAATTAGAATATACATATAATAGGATATAAATTAGAACATAGAATTTTTAAATGTAAATTAATAACACCACATAATCTTGCATCATTTAATACATTTATATCATGCTAACAGTTTGAAAAATTTACAATGATAATTATATTATTGGCTAACATTCTATTGGATATACTTGGGGCAAGCGACACACTATTTGAAAACAAATAGACAATAACCCTACTTATAAATAACATAGTTTGAAGTATAGTTAAACACATAAAGAACAATAAATGAGAGGGTTACAGTGTAATCTTGAGAGGTGGAGAACGTTTCTAATCATCAAATCAAATATTCATAGTCTGAAAGCATCTTTTGTAGCTAAAATCTGTACAGATACATCTCGAAGAAGCATTTGCAAAATAAGCACAAGGATGCAAATGATGGGTATACTGTGAAATCTGTCATAGGCCCGTGTGTTCAGCCCAGTCTCCAGCTGGTGGCACTAGTTAAGAGGAGGTAGAGAACGTGAGGAAGTGGTGCCTACCATGAAGGAAGCTGCTCCCCAGCGCATTGCCTTCGAAGTTGTACCTGGTAGCCAATCCCTTCTTCCCTCTCAAATTCTGATCTGCCATGAGGCGAGCCACCTCCTCCCTCTCACACTCCCACCAGTCTGACCAAGCAGTCTGAGTCTGAAATTATGAGGTAAAAACTAAGAATTCCTCTTTTTTTAAAAAAAAATGTTCTTCTTTCAGGAATTTGGGCCCCAACTATGAAAAGAAATTCACACACACACACACACACACACACACACACACTTAACACTAAACACAAATTATTCAACTTTTCTGATTTAAAATTTCAACTGAAAACTACAGTGAGTGCTGCTGAGATTTTTCTGTCAAAAGCAGTTGTCTTTAAATATAAGCCATTTTTTTGTAAATGTTGAGGACATTGATTACATCAGTCTTTAATAGAACAATGCAAATTGGGGAAACTCTTTCCAGCAACTGTTTAGTATATATTTCAAAATCCTTAAAGGATGTACATCATTTTTCCAGACATTTCACAGCTTTTTAAATGGATCTTTTTCCTGGGGCGGGTTCATGTTAAGTTAAAATTTCATGCTGCTTGTTTATAAAGCAATTTTTAATAAAAAGGAGACAAAAAGGAGATATAACAAAAAGTAATAACTTTTTATATGTGCCTACATATTCTAAACATATCAAATTACATTCTCCAGCAACTGACTCTGTACTTTTATAGTTCCATGACTATCTGATTTCTGAAAAATTCCCACCCTGAAAGTGGACTCAATGTTCCTGGTCTTATAAAACCATTTAGGACCCCATATAAATAGTATATATACCAACTTAGCCACACATTTAGAAAATAACTTGAAAGCATACCAATGCTTAAATGGGCATTCGAGCCTACGGCATCTGTAGTCCAATTGCAAGACTACTAGTTTCTCAGGACACAATCTCAGAAGGCTTCAAGACTGAATTTGATAGAGATGTAGAGCCAAGATTCATACAATAGCAGGAATCAGTTGGGACATTTATGAAATAAGATGCCTTCCTGAGATTTATGTCATGCTGCTCCCATCTTCCCAGAATCCACAGATTTCTTCACAGATTGCAGAACAGTGCTTTTCCTCTCATATAAAAACTAAGATGGAGACCAGTTCAGAAAGACACATGTGCAGTGAGCATTAGAGCTAAGTTGTCAGAAGGGGTAGAAAGTCAGAGAATGGTCTCAGTTTAATCAGAACAAGTTTTCTCATCATCCCCTCCAATTTGATGTTCTTGGGTGGTTAGAGGGATTCCAAGGACTTTAAAGCCTAGCAGAACCTGACCAACTCTCCAGAAAGAGCCCTTACATACCTCTCAAACTAACTGCAAATAACTTTCCATTTACCCAAACTGGGTGAACAATATCAAATCACATTATGTTCATATGGGAAGCAAGGAAAATGTAACTCTTTCGCTCTGAATTCACAGGTTGGTCAAAAGTCTAATATTTTCAAAAGCTGTATCATTTTAAGAAAGTGAAGAAAATTACATTGTCCCATCTTTCAAAAGAATTGTAATAGTATCTCTTATTACATGTTTAAGGTAGTTGGGCTGAGGCTTCAATGTTGGGAAAAATTCAAGGACACAAGATGTCACAATGTGACAGAATTCAAGGGGAGAAATAAGGAGTTGAATACCTTATGTATTTTTTATTAATGAGAGAAATATGCACACAAGTATCTAGCAAGCAAGAAGGTAGGAATCTATTAATCTATTTTTCAATTTGTCTATATTTGTGTTTTTAATGGAGAAATTATCAGGCTGGGTTGTGTCCAAGGCACTGTGAAAGTAATATGAACCAGGCAGACATGGTCATTGAGTTTGTAAAAGTGTCAGCTCCAGTAAAGAGTTTAACTTATGGTCACATTCATTCACCAGGAACTAATGAAGAGGCACCAGCTGTCTCTTGGAATGGGAATGTTGCTGGGGAAAAGGCAAAACTCGTTCTCTTCTCTTAGGATATTTACATATTTCTACCTGAGTGCTGGTTTTATTTCCCAAAGAAGGAAGGGCCTGACTGACATATTTCTGTACTACCTTAAAACCAGCCACAGTTCCCTGCCCTGTGAGCTATAAACACCCGTAAGCCAAGTAAGTCATTTTAGTGTTGTATTTTCTGCATTGACCCTAGTAGGTAGGTAGTAATTATTTTAGTGCAAGATTATACTGTTTTATGTCCTTGTTAAATTAGTCTTGTTGACTCTGATTTTTCATCACTCACATATTCCAGAATTCCTGGGCTCTGGCTGAATAGGAGTCTCTAAGTCCTATTTCTGGAGTCTTCTTTCAGTCTTCTCTCTGGACACATGACTACTTCTTGATCCTCCATTACTTGTTTGTCCATGATCATTAACTATCTCAGCACATTTCTCATTGATTACTTCTCCTTTGTTGTATTTGATGACCTTGCTCTCTTAAATTCATTTCAATGCATTTCAAACCAGTTTAATTAATATTCAAGCAATTACTATGCACCGTTTGCAATTATCACCTCTATTTTGGAATATTTTTAAATTTTCCCCTTAGCTATATGATGGTTTTAATCTAAAATTGCTTATTATGCAGCACCTCTGGAATGCCCTATCATCTTCCCAATCTCAAAGTTCCTATGCTAAAATTTCTCTTTTCACTTTAATGACAGAAAAATATCAACCTTCTCAAGACTTGTTGATGGATCAACAGTTTTAGCCACCCAATATATCAATTATTATGTTCAACTACCCCAAATGTTCTCACAAATCAAAATTTTATTCCACCTATAAGTGATATCCAGTCCAAAATAGCAGAAATTTCCATGTGAGTTTTAGGATCTGTCAACTCCAAAATCTATATTATGTATTGCTGGGTTTCAAAATGAAGTCAACTAATGAGACTGAACTTCTGTCAAAACCCCTATCCATAGGACACAGACTTGAGGTATAGCATCTTCACTCTCAGCATCTCATTTTCCATGCTGCCACACGTATGTTTTTCACTAAAGGAGAACTCACAGAAACATCAGTTGTAGCTACAGAATTAGATGGGACTTCAATAATTCCCATCTTTCTCATCAAAGACTTTAGTGTTTACTAGCTATGCTCAACAGTTTTTGAAAGAGTAAAGCTAAGGAGGATGCTCTTTAGAAAACACAGAGGCTGATTTACATCCTGTGTCCCCACAGGCCAGATGTTATTGGGTCATTGATGCATTGCTTAAAATTGTGACAACAATGAATAAACATCTCCATCTCCAAAATGAACATAATATATATTCTTTGGCTAGATCAAATTATTGTATTGAAATAAGTTTAAGTGAGGCTGAGCTTCAACTGTCCTGGAATTTAGGAGGTGGTTGATTCATAATCTAGGAAGGATCTAACATGACTTAATAATCCTCACAATGAGAAGTTTGTTTAAACACAACAATGTACATTATCACTCACTTGAATGGTGATACTTTCCCAAAACAGTTAATAATTAATTAAACTTCATTTTCCATTCCATAAGCCTTCTAATATATGGGAGATAATTTCTGAAATATCCACAGATACCTTGCATCTGAAACCCTTGTGGCTACCCTTTGATTGAGACATTACTTCATTTATTTATTTATTTTTCCTGGGATTCCAAGTAAAGTTCTTGATGACAACTTAACAGCTAGGCAATGGTCCTTAAGTGAGTTTCAGGAGAGGACTCTCAATGGGTCTTAGATTCTGATATGTTAATTCTTGCAAAGGATTAAATCTGTGTGTTCATACACTAAAATATTCACCAGCTTTTAAAAGAGAAAGTGTAAAATAGCAAGAACAGATTCCCTCAGGATTACATGAGATTCAAAATATGGTAAATAAATAAGTATACTTGCCCACCAACCTGCCACTGGTGATCTTAGAAGCTAGGCAAGGTGTAAAAATGTGCCTAATATCCAGGTCTCTTCTCAGCCATGTGCTGCCAAATGTTACCCCACACCAACCTCTTTCAATTGAATGTCTAAATAAAAATAGATACCTAAAAACAGCTGAAAATAACACATATGTACACATTCTGTGAATAAAAATATGTCTTAATAATTATTTTAGTATAGAAAACAGGCAAATTTCACCTCCAATATTTGTTTCTCAATAAAGGTAAAATGCACGCACACACACACACACACACACACACACACACACACGCTCAATTAGAATAACTGACATTAATGAGATTCCCCCAAAAAATCCAAGCTAATTTTATTAACTGGTCTCAACTGTTTTTGTATTTACCATCATTACCTTAAAATTTCTCAAACTGGACGAGAAAGGCCACTATATTTCTTATGGATACTTGATATCTTCATTTCTCTAAAAATTTATCTCAACAATTAGCTTTCTTGCAGGATTTCTTACAAATTTCTTCTTTGAACCTTTTTGTATTTCTATTGCATATATAAATGTATGGCTTAATAATTTATTGTTATTTTTAGTTAATCTTTATTAAAAAAAAAAACCAGGGAGTTCGGCGGAAGATGGCGGCGGTTCAGGGTGAGACATACTGAGCTCCTGCTAAGATTCATGTACTGGCAGTGCAGGAGACAGTTCTTTAATAGAAATTGATCCTAAGTAAGCTTTAGGACCACAGAGAACTCAGGCAGAGAGGAATAAAAGGGAAAAAAGGAAGAATACCAGCGCAAAAAGCGCTTGGAACTCCACCAGGGAGCGTCCAGGAGACAAAGGCTCTTCTGAATCAGAGCAGAGAAAGCAATCCACAGCAGCACCAGCTGCAGACAGAGCCACACAGAGCCTGCACGAGCCCAGAGCCGACACCCGGCCAGCTTCAAGGAACCGGAGAATCCAGCAATGTGTGAGTAGCTCGGAGAAGTTTCCACTTCTGCTCCCAGAACGGCATTGCTAGGGAGCCCCTCCCCCTCCAGCTGAGAGCAGCACCATCTTGACGGCTGGCCAACGACCCAGGCCAAAGCAATTGGAGCCTGAGAGGTGGTGCTGACAGTGCTGCCTAACTGGCAAAGGATTTCCCAGAGATCCCTTAGCCAGAAATCCGGCCCCAGCGCTGCTGAAGTCCATCCCCCTGCACCGCCTGCAGACCTGGTAAACAAAGCCGCCCGCGGATCTTTCAGCTTTGTTTCACCAAACAAGCAATCTGTTTCGAAAAACCGCAAAGCCAAATCACCAGACAAAAAGACTTTGTGAAGTGTTTAGATCCCGAATTTAGTGGAGACACAAGTTTCTTAACCTCTCCCCCCACCAAAAAAAAAAACCTGAAGAATACCCTTTTATTTTTTTTTACCCCATTTCATTTACATTTTTAAATGTTCTTATTTTTCTCTTTGCCATTTAACCTACACCTTTTTTTTCCTAATGTTATGATTCATTCCTTTTTTGTTTTTGTTTTTGTTTTTAATTTCTTTTATTCTCCTCTCTTTTCTGGCAAACCTGCTGTCACTGTGGTCATTCCTAGAAACACAGTGACAGCCCTAGGTACAGTTTGAATAAAAACAATATCCATATTGATACAGTCACCTGCTTTTTCAACTCCGGGTTCTCAACCCTAGTATCTCTTGGGTAAGAACTCAGAACAGTGAGGAATCTCCCCCCACCTTTTTTCTTTGTTTTGTTTTGTTTTTTTGTTTTGTTTTGTTTTGTTTTTGTTATGTGTCTGTGTGTTCTGTTTTCTTTTATTTTGTTGCTGTTTTGTTTCTTTTTTTCTTTTCTTTCTAAAATTGGTATCATTGAAATCTCCTATATCAACCTCTCTCTTTTCTCTATATATTCTTCTTATTACTCTTCTTATTTTGATAAGTTTTATCTAAGTTCATTTAATCTTTCTACACAAATACTCTACCTGTCCATCACCTTAGGTCAGTTTTCCTTACATGATACCCTTTCTTCATTACTATAATATTCTTACATTCCTGTATTATTCTTTTCCTACCACCCTTGTCATCTTTCGTATTATTTTTCTAACTCTGGTCCTCTGTTCATCCTTCAACTCTTATGATGCACGGATCTACATTTGATGGTTGTTGAGCAATGCTGTGTATCTAGGTGTTCAATTATACTCTAGGTCCAGAGGGGCTTAAATACAATAGAGATTGGATTGAGTGGCTTATTGTTTTGGTCATAAATTAGTCATCTGCGATTGTATTAGATTTATATGTAAGTGTACAAAAAGAGAGAGTGTTATTACCAATATAATAGAGCTAATATCTCTTGTCAGCCAACTAAAAAGGTCTAGGTTGGTTATATCTGAAAAATTATAATCTCGTTTAGTATTAATCTTGCTCCCATCCTCAAATGGGCAGAATAAGAAACTCAAGAAAAATGTCAAATCAAGGAGTAGCATCTCCCACCCAACATGAACAGGCAATGGAGAAGTAAGTGGCAAATCTAGAGGAGAGCCTTCCAAGTGCTATACAAATGCAATTGATAAACATCATTAATGAAAAATGTGAAAACATAAAGAAAGAGATAAGGGAGGAAGCCACAGATAAACAAGAGGAAACCATAAACAAGATGATATGTGAAAAGGGGGAAGCCATAAAGGAGGCCATAATAAAGGTTTTTCAAAGAAAAATGGACGAATTCATAGAATCCACAAACAAAAAGGTGACTGAATTCCAACAAATGTCCAAAGAAAATAAAGCTGCTGAGCTAACCACTCAAATGGAAATCAAGGAGCTAAAGAAATCCATACATGATCTAAAACAAGAGATGCAAGGCATCAAAAATGAGCAATTAGAAGCAAGGGAGATGAAGAATAAAGTAGATAGCTTTGATAGCAGGTTAGACAATGCAAAAGAGAGAATTTCCGGGGTTGAAGATCATTTAGTTGTTATAGAAAAAGAACAGAAAATGAGTCAATTCAAATCTAGGAAATATGAGAAAACGCTATAGGAGGTCCAAGATACAATTAGGAAGCCTAATTTAAGGCTAATTGGTACTGAGGAGGGTCTAGAGAAAGAGGTCGATGGTATTGGAAATATACTTCAGGGAATCATCTCAGAGAATTTCCTAAATATCCAGAAGGGCAGGCCCATACAGATACAAGAAGCTTTTAGAACCACAAACAGACCTGATCAGAAAAGGACCTCCCACCACCACATTATAATCCAAACTGGATCAATAGAGGCTAAAGATAGGATCCTAAAAGCAGTCAAGGCGAAGAGAATAATCCCCTATAAAGGCACACCAATCAGAATAACCCCAGATTTCTCAGCAGAGACCTTGCAAGCAAGAAGAGATTGGAACGATATATACAATGCCCTGAAGTCAAATAACAACCAGCCAAGAATACTGTACCCAGCTAAGCTCTCATTCATAACTGAGGGAACAATAAAAACATTCCATTCCAAGGAAAAGCTTCAACATTATGTAGCACAAAACCAACACTACAGAAAATTCTCAAAGATGTTCTACACATGGAAAACCAACACAAATGTAATACAGAGAAAGACATGGCACCTAAAACTCATACCATCTAAGTACCACAGGCCCTAATGAAAGCTTGTAAAAATGGTAGGAACTAATAAATATTTCTCAATCCTGACTCTCAATATCAATGGACTTAACTCTCCAATTAAACGACATAGATTATCTAAGTTGGATCAAAAAACAGGATCCATCATTCTGCTGTCTTCAAGAGACACATCATACCCAAAAAAACAAACACCTTTTGAAAATGAGAGGTTGGAATAAACTCTATCAAGCTAATGGCCCCCATAAACAGGCTGGAGTTGTCATCCTCATATCAGATAAAGTGGATTTCAAACTAAAATTAGTGAGAAAAGACAAAGAAGGTTACCACATACTACTAAAGGGATCTTTCCTCCAGGAGGACATAACCATCCTAAATATTTACACACCGAATCCCAGAGCTCCAAACTTCATCAAGCAAACTTTATTTTCACTGAAACCATACATAGATTGAAACACAGTGATTGTTGGTGCCTTTAACACACCACTCTCACCTTTGGACAGATCAACAAGGCAAAAACTCAACAGAGAAACCTTAGAATGGAACAACTATATAGACCAACTAGATCTAACAGACATCTGCAGATTATTCCACTCAGCAACAGCACAATATACATTTTTCTCAGCAGCACATGGAACATTTTCCAAAATAGACCACATTTCAGGCCATAAAACAGACTTGGACAGATTCAGAAACACTGAAATTATTCCCTGCACTCTCTCAGACCACAAGGGCATCAAATTGGAACTGAAAACACAACTCCACCAACGAAAACCCTGTAACTCATGGAGATTGAACAACACATTGTTGAATCACCAATGGGTCATCGAAAAGATTAGAACAGAAATCCAACAGTTTATGAAATTTAACACTAAGGAGCACACAAAATACCAGCTCCTTTGGAACATGGCAAAGGCAGTACTCAGAGGAAAATTTATAGCTCTTAGTGCCTACAATAACAAATTGGAAAAATCGCAAACCAATAATTTAATATATCATCTTAAGCTCCTGGAAAAAGAGCAACAAACCAACTCTAATCCCACTAGAAGGAAGCAAATTATTAAAATCAAAGCAGAATTAAATGAATTGGAATCCAAAAAAAAACTATAGACAGAATCAACAAAACAAGGAGTTGGTTCTTTGAAAGAATTAACAATATTGACAAATCCTTAGCAAATATTATCAAAAAAGAAAGGAGCATAGTGAAATAAACAAAATCACAGACGAAAATGGTAATATCAGGACAGAAATTACCAAAATCCAGAGTATCATGAGGGAATACTTCTCAAACCTTTACACCAACAAATTTGAGAATCTAGAAGAAATGGACGAATTCCTAGCCAATATTAAGATACCTAAACTGAACCAACAAGAACTAACCCAACTACACAGGCCTATTTCAAGCACTGAAATAGAATGGCAAAAAGAGACCTTCCACCTAATAAAAGCCCAGGGCCAGATGGATTCACAGCTGAATTCTATAAGGTCTTCAAAGCAGAGCTCACACCAATACTCCTCAAGCTCTTCAACAAAATTGAAAATGAAGGTTCTTTACAAACTCATTCTATGAAGCCAGTATAACCCTCATCCCCAAACCAGACAGAGATTCATCAAAGAAAGAGAATTATAGACCTATTTCATTGATGAACATTGATGCAAAACTTCTCAACAAAATACTGGCCAACCATCTACAACAACTCATCAAAAAAATTATACACTATGATCTAACAGGTTTCATCACAGGGAGGCAAAGCTGGTTCAACATACGCAAATCAATTAATATAATTCAACACATCAACAGGAGCAAGGACAAAAATCACACGATTGTCTCAATAGATGCAGAAAAGGCATTTGACAAGATCCAACACCCCTTTATGTTAAAAACTCTGGAGAAACTAGGAATCCATGGAACATTCCTCAATATAATAAAGGCTGTGTATGACAAACCCACAGCTAGTATTATACTTAATGGTGAAAAGCTAAAGGCATTCCCTCTAAAATCAGGAATGAGACAAGGATGCCCACTCTCTCCACTCCTCTTTAACATAGTACTAGAATTCCTAGCCAGTGCAATAAGGCAAGAATCAAGCATAAAGGGGATCCAAATAGGGAAAGAGGAAGTAGAACTTTCCCTATTTGCAGAAGACATGATCCTGTATTTAAAGAATCCTATAGACTCTACTCCCAACTTTCTTGAGCTGATTCAAAACTTTGGAAGGGTAGCAGGCTATAAAATTAACTCTCAAAAATCAACTGCCTTCCACTACGCCAACAGTTAGAGGAATGAGGCAATAATCAGCAAAGCAACTCCTTTTGCAATAGCCTCAAAGAAAATAAAGTGCCTAGGAATTACCTTAACTAAGAATGTAAAAGACCTTTTTGATGAAAACTTTAAAGCCCTGAAAAAGGAAATTAAAGCAAAACTGGGGAAATGGAAAAACCTCCCAAGCTCCTGGATTGGAAGAATCAATATAGGGAAATGACAATCTTGCCAAGAGCTATCTACAAATTCAATGCAATACCCATCAATATCCCAATGTCATTCTTCAAATAAATAGAAGAGGCAATCCAAAATTTCGTATGGAATAATAAAAGATCCCATATAGCAAAAACACTTCTTAGCAGAAAGAACAGCGCAGGAGGAGTTTCAATATCAAACTTTAGACTCTATTACAGAGCTATAATTATCAAAACAGCTTGGTACTGACACAAGAACAGGCCTGAAAACCAATGGAATAGAACTGAAGACCCAGATATTAAACCACAGACCTATGGCCACCTAATCTTTGACAAAAGGAGCCAAAAAAATAGAATAGAAGAAAGATAGCCTCTTCAACAAGTGGTGCTGGCAGAACTGGTTAAGCACATGCAGAAAACTAAGTTTGGATACTTCTTTGTCACCCTGTACTAGAATTAACTCCAAATGGATCAAATACCTGGAGGTAAAAGCCGACACTCTGAAAACTTTACAAGAAGGAATAGGAGATACACTAGACCTCCTTGGCACAGTTCGAAACTTTCTTTATAAGGACCAAAAATCACAACAAATCAGAGAAAGGCTGGATAAGTGGGACTGCATTAAACTGCAGAGCTTTTCTATGGCAAAGGGCATAGCTAGTAAACTAATTATGAAGCCTACAGAGTGGGAGAAGACCTTCACCAACCATACAACAGTCAAAGGCCTCATATCTAAAATAAATCAACAGGTCAAAAAATTGAATCAATCCAAAACTAATCTCCAAAGTAACAACCATCCCATTAAAAAATGGGCCAAAGACGTAAAGAGAGTCTTCTCTGAAGAAGAAACAAAAAAGGCCTATAGACACATAAAGAAATGCTCAACATCTCCGGTCATAAAAGAAATGCAAATCAAAACAACTTTAAGATTCCACCTCACTCCAGTTAGAATGGCCAGGATCAAGAAAACTAATAACAACGGATGCTGGAGGGGATGTGGCCAGGAGGGATCACTACTACACTGTTGGTGGGAGTGCAAACTCATTCAACCACTATGGAAAGCAGTATGGCAGTTCCTCAAAAGACTAAACATAGAGCTCCCCTATGACCCAGCAATTCCACTACTTGGCATTTACCCAACCATCCAGAAACAAAGACATGCTAAATCCACCAGCACAACAATGTTCACTGCAGCACTATTTACCATAGCAAAGATATGGAACCAACCTAGATGTCCCTCAGTTGATGAATGGATCAACAAGATGTGGTATTTGTACACAATGGAATTCTATGCTGCTGTCAGAAAGAATGACATTGCCCCATTTGTTAGGAAATGGAAAGACTTAGAAAAGATCATATTAAGTGAAGTAAGCCAGACTCAAAGGAACTTAGGCTCAATGGTTTCCCTCATTTGTCATAATCAGTAGAAACCTTGGGCTCTACTAGCAGAGATTTGCAATAGAGCAAAACCTTGATACATAAGGCCATATAGTATGACCCTAATTGAAAGGACCTCTAGGATATAGAAACAAAAGCCATATAATGAGTGATTGTTGTTCTTAAGGTACTATGTTATCTCTCATCTCTTTTGATGTCTCTTGGTTATCTCATATTGTTACAGTATCTCACTTTGTTATCTGATATATTGGATATATTTGTATTTGGTTATTTGAAATTGGATAGGGAATGGGGGAAAACAAGATGAGTGGTGGAGGTGGGGGGGAGGGAAATGGGGACCAAGACATGTGAAAGGGTATCAATGCATGGGAATTAATGCACCGTCTATCTGGCAAATATCATGTAACCCTTCTATTAATTACAATAAAAGATATATGAAAAAAAGATTAAAGAAAACAAAACAAAACCAGGCTGTTCTTAAATCGGATCCCCCATCATATAGTAATTTGCTTGAAGAAAAAAAATGAACATTACTTTCTAAAATATTGCAATGATGAAACATAAATTGAAAAACCAGTCTTTACTTACATGAAAAGCAAACAGCTAAGAGGAACAACTGATTTCTCAGTGACAAATAGATTTCATGAGGTATATCTCTGCTTTGAAAAAAGTATCTTAGGAATTTTTGAGCCTCAAATTCTACATTCTCCATTATTTATTATTTCCATTGTATATTGCATTAAAACAGTAGCATGACTAAGAAGATTTGTACTTAGAAAATATGTGGCACTTTTCTATGGGTATTATGAGCCATCTGTAGAATACCATATACTCATTGGGGCACCATAATAACAGGAACTAAGAAATCCTGATTTCTAATCCCATAATTCAAATGAATACCAAACTCTGGTGAGAATAGTTGTGATGTTATTATTTATGGTATTACTATCAGATAAGATGAGGTGACAGGCTATATTAAAGCCTTCAATGTGTACTGTATCTAAACATGCCATCAGTGTAGATAATGCTTATACAAATTAGGATTATTGTCCAAACTCAGATCAATGAAATAGCCAGGAATAAATGTATAGTCAACTGATCATTAGTTCTGTCACGCATTGCAATCTATTGTAGCTATCTAGCCCCTGGCACCTACTTCCCCTATGCAGCTTCCACTGAAATAACCGATGTGCAGCATAAGTGATTGTTGCATAGTGATCATATAGATAATGTACGAAACATCGCTTTCTTGTACTGAACCTTATTCCCATTCCTCTCTCCTATTTTGTGTTTGTAGAAGTTAAGAGGCTGGAAATTACTTTTTATTTTAACACCTTCTTTATCTGTTGGATTCTGGTTAATCCCTGCCACAGAATTAGTTGACAAAAGAATAGAAAACTGGGGATCAGTCAGGCACGGTGGTGCACATAAATGATCCCATCGTGGGGAGACTGAGGTGGGTGGATCACAAGCTTGAACTAGAAAATGAAGAAAAACTAAGGCTTAAATAGTATCTGTAGATTGGAGTGAGGAATTACCTCTGCTTTCTCCTTTTCACTTCTGTATCCCTGTTGGGGGGAGGAAAAAAGGAGTTGCTCTAACTTCTGATATCTCGCTAGCACCTCCACCCACTATCATTCCCTAGTCCCACAAGTTTTGCATATGTTTCTGTAAGAAGTTTCCATCTGTTTGAGATTTTTGGAGTGGTTTGTATTCAGAATCAATGGATACTTAACAAAGGGACTAAATGTCGACTCCACATGAGTCGAATGAGGAAATGGACCTGGATGAAGTTCTGTGGCTTTCTGCAGTGATACAGGAGGAGGGTCTAGTGAAGCCTGGCCAACAGCATCCATGGTCCCTTGGTATACTAGAGGAACAATCTGACTTTGCTGTAGGTGTCAGCATATCTGAGACCCATGTGTTAAGAGACTAACGGATTATCTGGATGCTCACAGCCTATTTGCATCTCCTCTGGTTGCTTTCTGAGAGACATCATTTTTTAATGAATTCTTTTTGTTGTTGTCTGACTTCTGCTTTACTTCCTGGTCTATAACAGAGAGGACCTTTCCATGGCCTTCATAGCATCACAAAGCTTGAATAATGTGGACAAAAGTGATGTGCCCTTTGAGGTAGGATCTTTGCAAGCAGCAGGATTGGTTTCAAATAAGATGTCATATATTTCATGTGCAGCCTTGCCTGCCTGATCGTCTTTGTCACAGCCCTGTTCCTAGTAGGTGTCACATTTGTTAGGTCATTGCCATCAGAGTGAACAACAAAACATGTAAGAGCCACAGCTTTTCCGACAGTCTTGGGAGTCTGGTGGACTGGATCTTATAGCACCGAATCCTGATGCCATCCTACAAAATACATCTCTCTTCCCAAGGGGAAGCAAAAGCAGTCGCTAGACTTGGAGAAATCATGATGTAACGTGCTGGAGAAAACAGCCCCATCGACACCGAATTTTGAGCTCCAGTGCCCTGTCAAAGCAAGTTCTCTTTACTTTCAACTCCTGACTCTTAGCAATGACACCCCTGTGGGATAAATGGTGCCGTGACACTTCAGCATCATCCAAATTTGCTAGAACATCTTTTAAATTTCAAAATGATCTTTATTTTTTTTAAAGCTAAACAGTCTGGGTGTTACCACTTTTGGTTCATATTTAGAAAGAGAGCAATTTTTTTTCACTTTCACTTGACTGTGGAAGAGGCATATTCTCTAAATTGATGTCTGAGGTTGCCAAATAAATTTCAAAGAATAGATTCTTTTATTTTAAATTTTTCTGACCTCATTTGAATGTCTAGACATTTGTGGATTATCAACTCATAACTCTCTGATACATCAAGCCAAAGTTTTCTCAAATTAAATTTAACCTGTAGATTAAGAATAAAATCAAGGGCTGTAAAATCAGAGCTTCCATTCCGGGGCTTGGTGAGAGGGAATTAGAAAGTGCAATAAAAAAAATCGTACACTTAATAGAAGTCGCAATAATAATGATGATGATAATAAATCAGCTAGATGGGGAGAAAAGGATGCACAGAAAACAATCACTGACCGATGATTGTGATGATATCCAAGCAAGGACAACACAAGGAGAAAGTTACTCTAGCTCAGAAAAAGGGCTAATTATGCCTATTTTCAGATAATACATATTTACATGGTAACATGTTTCACATTCACGGGGTACTTATCAATTTGCCTTCATTTGAAATTCAAACTACTTTGAGGCTGTTTTGTTCCATTAGTAATTGCTATTAGATGGTATTTTCAGGGAAAATTATCTGACACAATGACCCATAGGAAAAGGCTGGATCAGCAGAACTGGACCTGGAAACCAGTTTCCTTCTTCATCCTTTGTTCCTGCCAAGCAGAACATGGCTCGTAGGACACTTTGGGGAAGGAAGAAGGGCTTTTGAGAGGTGAGGTTTCCAGCCTACTAGAAGCCTTCTCAAATTATTTCCTGAGTTTTTTTTTTTAAACAAGTATGTCCCTTAGTCATGAGGCAAAAAGAAAACTATTCCCCTTCCAGCCCATATTTTACCATCATATTTGTGGATATGATTGCAATTCTTCTGAAAGGACTCAGAATGAGCTGCCAGGCTGCCAGCGATTGAATCGAAAGCCCCCTAACAGTTAAAATGTCCATTAGTTTCTCTACACTTAGCATCCATCAGAAAGAAGAAGGGCTGGGAGCCCTGGGCGGATTTCTAACTAGCCTAATGAGGAGAGAGATTCTGGGAGCAGAAAAAGTTCATTTGCTGAATTTCCAGCAAGAAGTCACTTCAATATTGCTTCTAGGAAACACTGACAGGCTTTGTTGGTAAGAAATCATTATGCTGAGAAAGAAATGGGATATTGTTATAGGAGGTTTTTTAAGAAAATTCATTTTGATAGATGTCTAACTGTGCATTCAATTAAATTTCCTTCTCTTTCTGAAAAAAAAATAGATGTCAGGTAATTGTACTCAAATTCTGTAAGCTGAAAAGTGTTATCCTTTCCTTCTAGTTATTAAAATTTCTTTATCAATATGTGTCTTTCTTGTCTTTATCCTTTGACGGCAGGGGGTACTCAATGGAAATTCCTGGAGCCTGCCCCTCCTCGTCTGTGGATGCATGTACCTGCAGGGAGAATTAGTAAGGACTACTGCTCTTTTTAGTGAGAACTGGCTTTCATGTTTAAGTTATATAGGCTCTATGCTACTTAGTTATTTTTTCTTCTTAAAAAAACTATGAATGACCACTATGTAGACATAATATTCTGTATTATGTGAATATCTACCATCATTATTTGTTATCAGACCCTACTATTTCCTAACTATGCTGTCACTTGGAAATTTCTGACAAGGATCAGCTACTCCATTCAATGGATTGACAATGTTCAAGATGTATTCTTACTCCCAACTAGAATTTCATTTTCAAATAATGCTTCTACAGGCCTCTAAAACATCTGGACTTCCTAGGATGTTAATCTATCATCTGGACCACTCAGTTTCTTCTCATCAGAAATACGAGCCACATCCTCCTGTTCATAATAAACCAGACACATGTTTGCGATCATATCCAGTCACCCTGCCCATGTTCCCTTATATTCATCAGAACAGCTCCGTGTATTCCAACTCACAGATGCCAAACCAAGGAGAAATCTCCCTTCACAAATATCAATCACATCTGCCAACTCATTCCTCTCCTGCCATTGCCATATTAATTAATTCAGGCTCCTGTTATCCTCTCCCTTGACAATTTTGATACACCACTAGTTGAGCCTTCTATCTCCTTATTCTTTCTCAGATCATTATCCCTATGGCACTACTATTTATTTTGGTAAGGGAATCTTCAGCCGTACTTGTCTCTAATAAAATATTCTATGACTTATCTACTGCATAGTTTAATCAACATTTACCTGGCTATTTGAAGTCCCCAAAAGTGGTTTAACAACTATAATCTAGGATTTGCCCAGGCTTTTCTTTCAATGCATGTTAAATTTCTACAGAATACAACTTTTTTGATTTTTTTATTGTAATTAATAAAAGGGTTACATGATATTTGCCAGATAGAAGGTGCATTAGTTCATATACATTGATACCCTTTCACATGTCTTGGTCCCCATTTCCCTCCCCCTACCCCCATCTTGTTTTCCCCCCTTCCCTATCCAATTTCAAATAACCAAATACAAATATATCCAATATATCAGATAACAAAGTGAGATACTGTAACAATATGAGATAACCAAGAGACATCAAAAGAGATGAGAGATAACATAGTACCTGAAGAACAACAATCATTCATTATATGGCTTTTGTTTCTATATCCTAGAGGTCCTTTCAATTAGGGTCATACTATATGGCCTTATGTATCAAGGTTTTGCTCTATTGCAAATCTCTGCTAGGAGAGCCCAAGGTTTCTACTGATTATGACAAATGAGGGAAACAATTGAGCCTATGTTCCTCTGAGTCTGGCTTACTTCACTTAATATAATCTAAGTCTTTCCATTTCCTAACAAATGGGGCTATGCCATTCTTTCTGACAGCAGCATAGAATTCCATTGTGTACAAATACCACATCTTGTTGATCCACTCATCAACTGAGGGACATCTAAGTTGGTTCCATATCTTTGCTATGATAAATAGTGCTGCAGTGAACATTGTTGTGCTGGTGGATTTAGCATGTCTTTGTTTCTGGATGATTGGGTAAATGCCAAGTAGTGGAATTGCTGGGTCATAGGGAAGCTCTATGTTTAGCCTTTTGAGGCACTGCCATACTGCTTTCCATAGTGGTTTTATGAGTTTGCACTCCCACCAACAGTGTAGTAGTGATCCCTCCTGGCCACATCCCTTCCAGCATCTGTTGTTATTAGTTTTCCTGTCCTGTCCATACAGAATACAACTTAATACTCTTGTGGCCCATACTCTTAATGTTCTCAGCTACAACCAAAAATGTCCTCTCTCTTCACTCTTGTCCCCATTGAGATCTTCATCTGGTTTTAGATTCCTGTTCAAGCTCCAACCCCTTTCCTGACACACCAACCAAGCATGATTTCTGGAGTCTCTAAGAAGTGACACTTAATGGCTCTTGGGTGGTGTGCCAAATAGACTACAGTGAAGAAGAAGAAGAAGAAGAAGAAGAAGAAGAAGAAGAAGAAGAAGAAGAAGAAGAAGAAGAAGAAGAATGGGTTTTAGTGTTAATGCCAATGAGAATTCCAAAATCCTTCCTTCTAGTTCTCACAATCATGTATAATGAAAAGGTCTTTTGGGTAATAGAGGTCTGGCAAAAACACCATTTCAAGATGTCTTTAATGTGCAAAGATGACATTTCACAAAGGATTTAGGGCCTTGAAGGTAAACCTCTATCAGTTAAAAAATCAAGCCACCTCAACAATGTTATTCCCTTTTTCTTAATCTAGATCATAGAGAAACCATGGGCAATTTAAGTCTTTCATTCAATAAAACATTCAGTGCAACTGGGTTAAAAATGGTTGTTTCCAAAATGGAGTTAACTTTAACCTTTTTTTGGCAGGGTCATGGGGCTTGAAATTGGCCTGGGCGTTGTCTCTGAGCTCTTCAGCTCAAGGCTAGTCCCCTATCCTTGAGCCAAGCCCCACTTTCCACTTTCTAGTGGTTAATTGGAGATAAGATTCTCAAATCCTTTTGTCCCCAGGCTGGCTTTGAACCTTGATCTGCAGATCCAGCTTCCTGAGTAGCTAGAATTACAGGCATGAGCCACTGACGTCTGGCTTCACTTTTTTTTTCAGTTTCTCCAGGTAGAAATAATAGCTTTCCCTCTAACCTATATTTTTCTATTTTCATGTTCCAGTTTGCTCAAACCTGCTTTAAAGACTTATAAGCAAGCAGAGAAGCAGAACTGTTCAGGAAGACAAAAGGTAAGGTATTTGATAAGTATCACAGTGAAGTCTCCCCATCAAGCTGTCCCTGACACTATTTTTTCTAGCTTTTAATTTACAAATCATTAATCCTTAATAATTACTGTAGCAGTTCTTCATATTATGTAATATTCTCAAAAATCTCAACATAGCTTTCTTACTTAGACACAAAAAAATGGGGAATTTATTCTTAAACTAATGTTGTAGCATATGTCACTAAGTATAATGCCACATGACAAATGCAGTCCAGATGGACAAACTCCAGAAAGATAATTTGATATTTGAATATAGTTGAAGTATTATTATAATTTCATACTTATTCTCACACTGAGCAAATTCAATAGCAAAGGAGTCAAATCTTGATGGGATGGCTTACATACAAGAGATCAGTTTGCAAACTTCAAACGATTTCTTCCTACAAAGGATCTGGGAAGAGTGAAACTCTCCCATCCGCACACTCAAAGACTGAGGCAAATGCAACTTGAAGCTTGACAAGGCCTTGGACTGAGGCAGCCTTTCGTGATCATTGCACTGTAGGTCTTTATATCTGAACAAACAGATAGGTACCTCATAGGTGCCTTATTTTCAGAAAAGACTTCAAAAGATGACCTTTCTTCAGGATTTCACTATAAACACATCTTTCTCTTGTGGTCTTTTCTTCATTTGATCCAACATAGATGTACCCAAAATCAGGCAACTATCAATTGCTTCCTCATTTTACTTTCTGGTTTGTTTAATATTGATGTAGTCCAGTATAATTTCTCTCAATCCCAAATACCAATAAACTTAAGCAACCTACCATTTTTTTCCAGAAGCTAAAGGCTACTTTGTTTATTTGCTTTGCAGATTTTTTTTAAACCACAGAAATTACATTGGAAAGGAATTGCTCCTGACAAACAAGTTTCTGAATATGTGTATGCCTGTGCGCACACACACACACACACACACACACACACACACACACACTCATACTACTTTTTGTTTCCATGAAGCCATTCATTGGTGATGCAATGTGTTTGTTCATGAGCTTATAGTAAAACTGGCCAGTTAAGTTAAATAGCTTTCAATACTTCCTTACTAAGTAGTTTGTTTTACACTCAGAGAGATTCAAGTTTTGCCTGATAGGGGACCACATTCTCATATTTGTAATATTACTCGGTATTTTAAAGGATTCAAAATTGCTGTTTTTAATCCTTGAACTCAGCTTAGCATAGGCAGAGACTGGAGAAAATCAGTTCTGGGATGTATTTCCTAGATATCTAAATGCTCTGTGTTTTGTTGGTTCCTTCTTTCAGCTTCCTTAGCTTCTTTGTTTCTCTAAATATTTTCTAATATCAGGTAGAGAAGTCCTAATTACTCATCTTCAATGTACAGTCAAGAGATTCTGGTTAGTGCTCATTAAATCCTTCACTCCTATCTTCCAGTCAATATATTGAACATCCGTGGCATGCTATTCTTGTTATAGATTTTAATCATCTTGATTAGTTGATTGCTCAGTTACAAAGTAAAATATGACAGTATCATCACATAGCAACAACATCTTTACAAATTGTTTAATATTTCATAGGTCTTGAATTTATCTGGCATAGATCAGCCATTTGTTTATCAAGACCACAATGTAAAATTAAGTAGTTCTTTCCATTTCCCAAACAAATGAACAAAGGGTCAGAAGGAGAAAAGGACTTTCTTTAGTAGCTATGAATGGTAAATGGCATGTAAGATTTATCACCTAAAGACTCTGTGTGATAGTTTAGCATAATAAATTATAATTAAAATAAAATAAGAACAATACAAGGCCTCAGGTAAATATTACCAGTGTTGATTTAGTTATATACACCAGGGCATCCACAGTGAAACTTGAATGATTATTTGGGCTTATACTAACACTTGCAGAAGAAGAAAACTAAACAAAAGAAATGACATACAAAAAATTGAAAACAACTTCAGGATAAACAAACCGATCTAGAGAAAGGGTCTTCCGTTCCTAGTTATAGCTAAACTCTAGATCTAACTCTGTCTTAACTCGCCTTATGATTCAGAACTTAATGACATTCTGTATTCATTACAAGATATGTAGATTTTATGAGATTACTTTCATTATATGCTGCCTACCTTCTTGACAATTTGATTAATAAACAAGGAAGCTGTTTATGAAAATAGAAGACTCAGAGCCCATTGTAAGGAAGATATCTGCATTTTGAATTAGGGAAAACATGCAATGTTGAGATCAGGAGTTATGAAAAATATAAAAATATATGTGAGTATTTCAGAGACTGGCTGGCTTCATCAGTCTGTGTCAGGGAATTAATTTTCAGCAGTACATCCCTGCTGATACATCTGAAACCTGAGAAAGTCCAATTTCCTTCCTTCATATGTGTCTAATAGAGTATGAATAGTTCAAGTCTCTGAGCAAAATCAGGGGCTGAGCCGTAGCCTTACTTCCTCAGCAACAAGCAGGACAGAGAGACTTCAACCTGCTGCTGACACAGAGGCTCGCATCTTCCTCTCCCCAGGAAAGGTTTTCACACCTATGTGAGGTGAAAATTGCAGTCAGAATACCAGGGCCTGATGGATACAGGATGCACTGTGGAGCTCCAGATAGCTCTCTGCCTACCCATTCACCTCTGCAAACCTTAGAACTGGCAAAACACTGTGAGCTGCTTGTGGAGGACCTCACTGCTCTGGCTCTTGTTTGGCTGGTCTTCCTCTTCTTTCACTCCTGGGTGAGCCTCAGGTTGCCAACAGGTCCAAAGGTGGAAAACCTCCTGTTAGAAATGTATGTCTCCACTGGAATCTCCGGAGATTTCAAATAGTGTAATTCCTTAGAAAGACGAAGTCAACACCCAGGAAAATCCACATTAGAAAACGAGTACCTGCAAAGAGGGGGTATGAAGGCCAAGGGAGAAGGGTAGATGAATGAAGTGGGGAGGGGGCGGGAAGTGAATCCAGTAAAGAATATATAGCACATATCACCAAATTTACAAAAGTAAGGACAGAGGTGGCATGTCGGCATATGAAAAGGTTGAACGGGATGACACTCATCAAGATGCATTGCTTTCTAAGCTGTTTCATTAAATGGCAACTTATTTGTACAATAAATCATATTTTTTTTAAAATGTAGGAGAGAGGACTTGGGTAGTTTGTGGATACCTTAACCAAGTCCCCTCAGGTAAAACACTAGGAGAGTAAGCGAAGTATTTTACCAAGCATTTTTACTTCCCAGCCATGCAAATACAGAGTGTTTTGTCAGGGGCCTAAACCAAGATTTGCCATCATGTTATTTCTGTGTACATGTGACTTAATATTTTCCAATTGCAGATTTACTGGAAGGATTATTTTGAAGATTCAAAATGCAAATACATTTACAGAACAAGTTATAGTACCTAGAATCTACTTTGTATTTGATATAAATATAATTGTTTCATGCAATTTTGCATGAATTTCTATAAGGGTGCAAAAAATGAATTATAGAAATGCTGCAGGTGAAGCATCTTGCATTTAAAATGCAAAAGTTGACCATGTGCATAGAGATTGAAATCATTTGCAGTTATTATATCAACAGAACCCTTAGTCCAAATATTTCTTGCAAATTAAGTTGGGACACTCCCCTCAACTTCTTTATGCCATAGGTTCACATTTTAGAGAGATACTAGGAATGAGCTTTCAGAGAGAAAACAATAATGATTCTTAAAGGAATGATATTATCAGGAAGGACTGGAAGACCAAGTTCAGAATGTTGTGCCAAACTGGGCATAAAATGCAGGCATACCATATTACTGTGGCTAGAATTCCTCTAGTTCCTTCAACCTGCTACGTGTAGGAAGAACCTTACTGTCGTCGAAGAGCTTTTTCATTCAGTGTTATTGCACTTTAAAGAGTAAGAACATAGCTCAGAATCTTACATGGTATCTACAGGCAGAACTGAAAAGGGGTGCAGAATTCTGACTTTCCTTGGGTTTCTCCCAGGCTAGCTATCTCTCCTTGACTTGCCAGGGATGATCAGGTATGAATGCGATGAATATAATTTGGGACAGTTTGGGACAGTTGAGGTGATACATCTGTGAAAACCTAGACACAAATAAAGGAAAATTATTTGCCTCTCTTTCTGAGTCGTGGAAATTCTCTCCCTTCCTTCCTTCCTTCCTTCCTTCCTTCCTTCCTTCCTTCCTTCCTTCCTTCCATTCTTTCATACAAAAGTTCAGCAGTGTTGTGCTTTCCTCCTCAACTTGGGAATATTTTCAGGGAAATGGAAAATAAGAAAGCACAAAAAACAATCACTAGGCTATCAAGTACATTCATGTCATGACCTTGAAAGCCCCGTTAGGATATGAAGCTTGAGTAAGAGCACTAGAAAATAGCCAGATAGCACATCTGTGCTTCGGAGAATGTCTGAGGATCTTGTGGGGAGGCCACCCTTTAAAACCTTGGGCTTCCTCTAGTGAAGCAATTGAGAATTTGTGTAGAGTAAATATCAAGAGGTAATTGTAATGGATTAATGTCTATGGTTTCCATTTGGGTCTGAGGTGATCATGATCTACATGGAAGCAGTTATTTCAACCCAAAGGAACCCCAGGGTACAGGGATATATAACACAGGAAAAAAACAATAATAGTGTCTGGCATGAAAGAGGGCAGCTGTGTCTTGTAACACTGTATTTTAAAAAATTATCCTAACACTTCAAAATACTATAGGAATAGTGCATAATTTCCTTCTTTGTTGGTGACAGAAGCAAGATTTGACCATAAGTCTCTAGCTTTATAACCCATCATCTTAAAAAAATCAGTAGCTCTCAATGATCTAAATATTCAGGGTAAACCGTTGGGATGGGTAGGACATATAAATGGGTCTTAGCACTACCACCTCGTGTTTCTTTTTAGAAAAAACAGCCTTCCATCCTGCTTTCCTTCACACTGGAACTCCATTTCTCATTTCTGTTTATGTACACACTCCTAAGCATAAAATATAGTCAGAGGAAAGAAGCATGTTGATTTTTAAGTAATATATCAAGAATAGAATGGAATAAAGTAATTTGAACACGTCTGCTGTGCATTAACAATGGAAGAAACATCTCTGCACATTTCCAGCATCAATTTGGAATTTGCTAAATATGTAATTATGCTTAAATTAGAAAACTATAGAAGAATATTTCTATCAGCGGGTTTAAGCCATTCTTATTGACTCCTGATTACCCTTACGTAAAGTTATGAGAGCTTCTTTGGAGATAGCTAAGTAAAAGGCTTGTAGCAATGACATTCGCCCTCCCAGCAGAACTTCCCTCAGATGTACAGGCCCAAACCCACATTCACCTTTATAAATTCATTACATAATCCAGAAGATAGCGTTTTCATAGGCCTCTATCAGGTCTGTGTTTGAGAGTCAAGCCCATTGAATTTACTGGATTACACAACATGACAATGTGCTAGGTTTCAAGTTAATAATCCTACTTCCTTGAAGGGGACAAATCAAAGGATTTCAGTTCAAGGCCAGCCCAGGCTAAAAGATGGCAGGACTCTATCTGACTCAATTCAAATGCAGTTCAATGCAGTTCAAATGCAATTTAAACCAGGCAGAAAGTAAATCCTTGTTTAAAAAGCTAAAAATATTAAAAGGACAAGCAGAGTGGCAAAAGTAAAGGAGCACTTTCCTAATGCAAGACTTCTAGGTTAAACAGCAGCTCACACACACACACACACACACACACACACACACACATTCACAATTAGGTACATGTGTGCATGCATATATGCATGCATACATGTGTGCATACATATGTGAATGACAAGAATGGCAAGGACAGGGAAAATTTCATAGCTTAGGTGGTACAGCAGGAAAATACATGGAAAACTAAGATTTCCTGCATTTTATAGCATATTAGGTATATGAATTATGTCCATTGGGCAGTCTCATTAGCTTAGTCTAATCTTCACAGTAATAACTAGATGGAGGCAATTCTATTATTTCATTTTAAAGCTGAGAAAACTGAGATACAAGTGTTGCTATTGTTGACCTAAGGCCCACACCATCAAATATCCAGTCTGAAAATATTTGGGTTTATTTGAAGATGTCAGGATTCTGCAGATGACAAAACAGCTCTTTGATCTTCTTTGATTTATGGACTCTCAAAAATGTTCTGAAGATGTAAAAGAACATTTGAGGTGGGAGAAAGCAAGTTTGTTACCTGAGGCAGCAAAGAGAATGATAGGTTCAACTGAGCAAGAAAGTTGGAAAATGCTCATTATTCTCTGTATGCTCCTTAAATACAGTTCCAGAAGAGTTTAATAAAAGATGTGACACGACCTTTTTTTCCTGATTTCTAGAAAGCACGCACATTATACAAGAGTAAATCATTTGGGGATTTCAATCACTTAAGTTATGTCTACACAGTTCTACGGTGAAGAAGAGAACTTTCAAAAGGCTGCTACAACTCTTGGTAGTTCTACTAGCTCAGTTACTGGAAGTGTTTGCTAAAGTGAACACACACACAGACACACACACACACACACACACACACACACACACAGAGACACACACACACACACACACGTACATTAGGAAATTTATTTCTATCAAGGTCACATACGATACTCAACATGGCAACATAGAATACTTGGATGCAAATGAGAAGGAATAGTCTTGTAAAACATAGACATATAATGTGCTTCAGGAAGTCATGTAGGTCACATTCTCCCTTGACGTCCCTAAAATAGCAAAAAAGACACAAACAATAGCAGCAAATTAAGTTCAATCCATTAGAATTTTGCAGTCATTTCAAATCTACTGTTGGTGATCTAATAAACAAAATACAATGTTTATGCATTTTAAATGATCATTATAATTTTACAATTGTACAATTATTATGTCTGTTTGAAAACATAAAATATTCAGAGTAATAACTAAACTGCTGATTCAACATTTACCTTGCTAAACACTGCTCATTTTGAAGAAACTAAACAAATAGTAAGAAAACATTTGTGTCCTCATCTCCATGTAAGATTGCCTTTCCTTTACCAGTGGCATATGGAGGAGAAAAAAATACATAAATAGATATGTTAAAACTGAATCATATAGGTTTATCTTATGAGCCAGTTACTGCCTTTCAGAACTACAAACAAGAATGTATATCACAACAAAGAAATATATGACATATATTATAATAATTTATCCTTTTGGATAAATTTTAATAATACAATATTCCTTTTAAGACTTGTAACAGGAAATAAAAGAAGACATCAAATTATGGCACAGAACACCAATTTTCAGATGACAAGAAGTCTATTGCAAGCTTATTTAAAACTTCTTTCATTTCATCTAATATCTGTTTTCCATCCTCTCTATACCCCCTTTTCTCCAAACACATACTTTAAGATTAGGGCCTTATTTTATTTTTTTGTATCTTTATTATTGCAAAACTGTCTTTCTTTCTGTATAATTTTCTATAAGAGAAATTTAGAAGTTTGCCTTTACTGAAATCTGAACAGGGTCAGCAGTTAGAAATAAGATATGTCATTTGTATTAAATACTATCCAAGCTGATGTGCTCTATTTTAACTTTACAGAAAATATGCTTCAAGCTGGTGTGGTGGCTCAGGCCTGTAATCCTAGCTAATCAGGAGACTGAGATCTGAGGCTCAAGGTTCAAAGCTAGCCTAGGCACAAAACACCTGAGACTCTTATCTCCAATTATCCTCTAGAAAATGGGAAGTAGGGCTTGGCTGAAGGGTAGGATGGTAGCTTTGAGCTGAAGAGCTCAGGCAAGCATCCAGGCCCATTTCAAGCCCCATGACCCACCCCCACCAAAAAAAAGAAAAAAAAGGCAAAAAAAAAAGGAAAAGAAAAGAAAAGAAAGAAAATAAAATTCAAAAACAAAGAAATCCTGGTTATTCTTTTTTTCCATATATTTTTTATTGCAATTAATAGAAGGGTTACATTATACTCACCAGATAGAAGGTGCATTACTTCACAAACATTGATACCCTTTCTAATGTCTTGGTCCCCATTTCCCTCTCCTCAACCCTTCCCTTATCTTGTTTTCCCCCCTTCCCTATCCTATTTCAAATAACCAAATAAGCATATATACAATATATAAGATAAGAAGGTGAAATACTGTAACAATATGAGATAACCAAGGGACAGCAAAAGAGATGAAAGATCACATAGTACATTAAGGACAACAATCACTCATTATATGGCTTTTGTTTCTATATCCTGGAGGTCCTTTTCTTTAGTGTCATACTCTATGGCCTTACGTATCTAGGTTTTGTTCTATTGTAAATCTCTGCTAGGAGAGCCCAAGGTTTCTAGTGATTACGACAAATGAGGGAAACCATTGATTCTATGTTCCTTTGAGTCTTGCTTACTTCACTTAATACAATTTTTTTCTACTAAAGATTCCACCTCACTCCAGTTAAAATGGCCATGATAGAGAAATCTAATAACAACAGATGCTGGCGGGGATGTGGCCAGGAGGGATCACTACTACACTGTTGGTGGGAGAGCACACGCGTTCAACCACTATGGAAAGCGGTATGGCAGTTCCTCAAAAGACTAAACATAGAGCTCCCCTTGACCCAGCAATTCCACTTCTTGGCATTTATCCAATTGTCCAGAAACAAGGACATACTAAATACACCAGCACAACAATGTTCATTGCAGCACTATTTACTATAGCAAAGATATAGAACCAACCCAGATCCCCCTCAGTCGATGAGTGGATCAACAAGATGTGGTATTTATACACAATGGAATTCTATGCTGCTGTCAGAAAGAACAACATCGCCCCATTTGTAAGGAAATCCTGGTTATTCTACATTAACTCAATTACCAATGAATCAAGTTGACTTTTTTTGTGAATCTACAAGTATATAAAAATGTGCAAAAATGACATCTCATATTCAGATACTGGTCATTTTAAGCAAAATAAGAAAGCTCTCAGCCTTATTCCACTTGAGAGGAAAGTTTAAAAGATGTCATATGGAGTTAGCTACAAAAATAAAGGATGGTTGATGTGAAAATAGCAGTCAGTGACTTAAAGCTGCTGGTTATGGAAATCCTAG
This sequence comes from Megascapheus bottae, assembly GCF_031878675.1. Classification (NCBI taxonomy): domain Eukaryota; kingdom Metazoa; phylum Chordata; class Mammalia; order Rodentia; family Geomyidae; genus Megascapheus; species Megascapheus bottae. The sequence continues at coordinate 70,283,503 of NC_143515.1, read as the reverse complement.
GAATCAGAGAGACCACAATACACAGTAAATAGACGTAATACTCAAACATAAAGGAACATTGCATTTGAGCATCACTACAGGCATCACTTTTTAGAAAATTCTTTTAATTTAATTTTTTTCCTCTTTTTAAAATCAAATTTGGTATGATAGCCACAGGAAGTAACATAGTATTTGTTAGTTCAACACTGACAAGATTTACTAATAGTCACAATTAATTTTATGACATTAATGTCTACTATGCTAGCTCCCATTAAATCATAAGCACAAGCAAAAATACCTTCCAAATGCTGGAAACACCTGGTGTTTATTGTTATAGGTAAACTTTGACAACGTTATACGTAACATGTATTTCTAAAGCAAGTTTGTACATAGGTTATAGGTGCAGCAAGTACCAGAAGTGATACTGAGATGATATTGAAACCCTTTTCCATAGGGATCATTCCTTATGGTTAATATCATTTATCACTGAGAGTGAATGGATGCGAGGGCCTCGTTGTGTCTCAGGGTAAGCCTCTATTACTTGGGGGTACTAATCGCCTAGCTCACAAGACCCAAGGGGCGATGCACTTAACAAGATGAGCAAACCACAGCCAAAGACACTCTGGCTCAAATTAAAATGGTGTTTTGTTGTTCATCATTATGTGCGTTGAATACTGTGTCTTTACCTAAGGGATTATGTGAGGTTTGTAATATTTATAACAAGAACAGCTACTCATCTCAGGGCCATTTTCAGAGCATGTATTATTTATTTCTTGATCTACCCCCTCCAATGTTCAATATCTTTTAAGAACTGTGATTAATAAAACATTCAAATTTGAACAGTGTGGGTTCTATTCACAAAACACAGTTATTCGGTCTTTTTCTAGGCTGACACCAACAGAAGGTACTTATCACCAAAAATCACATAATCAACATCAGGTATTTTGAATTAAAGATGTAGGGGAGAAGGTTCATTAAATTCTTTGCTGTGTCCATAAGAGGGACTTCTCAATTAGGTATGAGGAAATTGAGAATAGTGAGAACTTGCACATTAAAAAAAATGGCATTTCAAGCTTAGTTAAAGCCCCGTTAAAGCCTTTCATTCAAGATCTGCCAAGAAATCATTATCATCTTTTTTTCCCTCTTTTCTCTGAGCTTTTTTATAACTGAGGTTTAATGTATTATTAATAGAAGAAAAGAAATAAGGAACCGTGGACAGATATTGTGTGTAGCAGTTGAAATTCTGGGTTCCTGTGGAAACTTTAAGAGTTATTTCATCCATCATTAATAAACATAGGTGTTGAGAATAGGGTGGGTGAGGCTATGCACAGAGCAGGGCAGGGCAGAACCACTGTCAGGCTGTGGGAGCTTACCTTGAGTGAGAGCAGTCTACTCAGCCCTTACCTCATTGAGACCATGATAACCATTTAATCTTGCTTTGGTTCAAGCATAACAGGACATTCTGCATTCTGCTTAAGCATGGACTTGAAATGGAGCAAGCCAGTTGGAGCCACGGGCTGCCCCACTGTGCAAGGCCCCTGGGCACTCCATTTCAGGAGACAGAAAATGTCCCTCGGTACCAGGCCACCCCTACCCAAGTGGAAGATAAATGTAGTGGGAAAGTTAGGGATAGTGCCACATATCCCTCAGATTAAAGGTGATCTGTAAAACAAAATGAGTTATCTTTGTGTTATCTTTCGAGTTTGAGGCTTGGAGATAACTTCACTTCCCTAGTCTCCTCCATACCCCTAATTAGTCTTAGAACTGGAGACAAACTTAAATGCTTTTATACAATAACTGTGTACATTCACTACATACATGAATCACACATGATCCTTTTGCCAGTCTAGCAACGTACAATTCTTTTATTTCCCTTGTTAAGGACAGTGAGATATTGGCCTCCTGGTATTTTGTAATCTTGCTTGGCCTACAATACTATAACAATACATTTTGTAAAATGTAAGTAAATGTCTAATATTTGCATGGAATATTTAAATGCATTTTCCATCTGGTATTTTACATAGTGTTACGAAGCATGGACTTTAAAGTGCTGCCACAAAGAACTGAATCCTTAGAGTTTTCAAATGGAAGGGTCAGGAGTCAGATTCGAATCTTAGACCACCCACTGTATTTCTGTAATGGTCCAACAGATGTTTCAGAGGAGTCCTTCAAGTAATCCTATAGAAAACTATGCTAGAGATAAGTATTCATCATAATCCAACAAAGCTATAATGTTTAGCACAGATATATGATATATCTGCACAAAGTCCTACAGCTGAGTTCAGATTCTGTCTCTGCCATATCTCCTGTAAAAACTGATCCAAAAGATATCAAGTCTCAGAAAAATGCCCTGGGGCAAACTCATGGACATCAATAGGTCTACTTTCGTGGCCTTCTTAAGTGTTCATTTTTCAAGGTGATGTTAACTCAAAGACACAGAGCATCTGTTATGGGATGGAGGATTTCACACAAGTCATGGTGAAGGAGAACATTGGCTTCAGACTGAAAATGAGGGCAGCAGGAAGTCAGTCTCATGGGAAATCAGCAGTGGACACAGTTGGAACTTCATGGAGTACAGGAAATGGGATGAAGCCAATGCTGCTTTGGTGAGTTTCTATCTTGGAGGTCAGGCCTAGCAGAAGGAATATGTTTTGGTGAACACATGGTCAATGCTTAGATTCCCGAAATACTCCGGTACTCCTGGAGCTGACATGAAGCACTACTGCTGAGGATCAGCAGGTGTTGGGCTACTGCAGGATGAGGACAGTACAAAATCCACATGTAAATGTCTACCATGCTTTCCAATGCTCCAATTTCTATCAGCTTGTCATGAAGACAATGTGTGAGGATAAACATACAGGAGACTGTCTATCCTTCCACTTCAGAGGTTTTCTTCTTTTAACTGGATTTGGCAGTGCAGCCAACACTTACTTTATTTAGCATGCAATAAGTGAATATATTTACACGGTACAGTGTGAAATTTCAACACATGTATATATACAGTGTACACGGATCTAGTCAGGATTCCTGTCATAGGAAACATATGAGACGACAAAACGATTCTTAATTTTGAATGGGCATTTAGCTCAGCCTGCATGTGTAATTGGCTGAATAGTCTCTTTAAAAAGGCTTACCCCTGTACTAAAAATTGTGCAGCCTTTTCTTTCTTGCCATTAGTCCCTATCATAAATACTAGTTACAAAGCATTTCCTTGCCGTAGGTATTGTTAGTAATGTCGAGAGGACTTGAAGCATAGGAGAGGATGCATGTAGGTTCTCCACAAGTGTGGCACGAGAGCCTTGAGTACCTGGTGATTTGGGTATCCACGGTATAGTGGGGGGACTGAATGATGACAGACAGCTGTACTCAAGGAACAATTGTTCTTGGAAACATGTATCCTAGTTTCTTTTTCCCTTTGCTTTCCAATTTCCAGCAGATTACCTTCTAATGGCTAAATTAGAACACAAGAAAACAGTAGGGAAGCCTGATCAGGATAAAGTATTCTCAAACCATCATCCTCCAGGGCTTCTGATGAGTATAGACCAGAGAGAATGCAAGAAAACTGAAGACTATCGAGCACCTTTCAATCCCCCGAAGGTGTTTGAAAGTCTTGTTCAAATTAGGTGGACCTCACACATTATCTTATATCTTCTGTGGGCAGAGTGCCTCAAATTTTCACCTTTAAACAACCACCCCTTTCCTTAGTGACTGTACTAGACGGTGCATTCAATCCATGCATTCAAAGGCCATGTTCTGAAGATTCCTCAGTTCATATACCCTTTCTCTAGGTGCCAGCTGTGAGCAGGACATCTCCATGAAGATGACTCCAATACCATTTGCTCTTCACTGGTACCCTAGTGTCTTCACCAACAGCCACTCCCTTCTTCTGTTGTATCCACATTAGTAATCAATAATATCCAGGTGACAGTTGTTCAGGCCTTTATTTCTGTCACTTTCAATTTCCAATTAATTTTCAAGTGTCCATTCAAAATACAATTTAGGGTTATCTCTTCCCTCTAAGGCAAGTATTTCAACGCAACCCTAGATCCTAACTAGGGCCAAAATTCCCTTTTTTCAGATCTACTCTTGCTCCACCCTTTAGAGAAGTTTTTGTTTCCCAAGGCAATGGCTATTATTATCATTACCATTAGAACACTCCAAGGCTTCCCATCACTTTTGAGATATACCAAAAATTCTGGACCTGCAAAAGTTACTTGGCTGTGTTCTTTCTTAGAAGGAGACATTTCCTCAACATCTTCTGTACACGTTTGCTCTAAATAACCCTCTTGTTATTTCCCAAAACACCAGAATAATTGTAGAACTTCTTTCTTCTGCTTGGAAGAAATGATCTTCCAAAAAGATCCAATTCCTTACCTCATATTCCCATCCTTTCCTATTTCCACCTCCCATGGGTCTTCTCTAGTCCCCCAGTGTCTTCTCCTCATTGTGTTTTAGAACACATACATTATTGATGGATTGATTTAGTCATTTCCCTCTGTATGATGTGATCATCCAAAAACTTGCTTTCTTGATGTCTGCTGATCTTCATGAATCTGGCTCTCTGAATTTAAAAAAAATTGAGACACTATCTCACAAACCTCCTGCCACTCTGAGTTCTGAGTCCTGAATGTACCAGTATGCTTCATGACACTTGGCCTGAGATGGAATGATTTTTATACTTTCAAATATTTTATATTTTTAAATATGTGTGTGCACACATGTGCATGCTTGTGTGTGTGTGTGTATGTGTGTGTGTTCACTCACAGAACACTTCTCCATCTGTAGTGTTTCATCTTGACTCCAGGCTGGCCTGAGCCAGGTTCACATCTCTACCCATAGAAGAATAGAAAACAATGAGGAGAGGCAGGCATTTTGTAGGTATATGCTTTTCTTTTCTTAACTTTTATGAAGACTATTTTTGGAGGGGATAGATTATAGGGCCATGAACCAATAGGCTTTGGCAGGAGCAAAGTCTAGGATGGGAAGCCCACAGCCTACACAGACATCTAATTTCCCATTGAGCCATGAGACTCAATTCCATCTTCAGAGTCCCAGCTCCAGTGACACTTTCACAGTGATGCTTTTTATGTCTTGCTGTGCAATGAATTTTCTTCCTTGGAGTTCTTATAGGATTTTGTTTGCAACTACTTTATGGCCCCTATCACATGCAAATATTTTTATAGTTACCCATTTCAATCCCTGACTCAATTAGCCCTGATTTATCTGATGGCAGGGAAGTGTATCATGCTTCCCCATTCTGTCAGGGATTATGGACCTTTTACATTGCAAAGGTCCCCAAATCACTTTCCAAAATAGATGAGTGTTTTCCAAGGAACACTGTTTCTCAATTCATGAGCAGAGACTGCCTATCTCTCCCAGACAAACAAATAAGATTCGTAGAGGCAAAGATCTCATCAATATCTCCCTTTTAAATTCAAGATTTTATTTTTTGAGGCACAGAAAGTAGAACTCCATTTGCAAAAATGGGTATTATCTAGCAGAGGGCTCGGCCTTGATTCTGAGCACTGCCACCAAGTCTCAGAGCTCCTGAGCTGGCTACAGCAAGATAATCAATATTTCAATGTACTTGTCAGCAAGGCTTCATGCTTTCATTCTAGTCTCATGAGCTATTTTCCATTATTATTTTTATAGATTAGACTTTTATTTCTATGCAGATTAGATTTCTTATTCACTTATCTTGTCTTCACTCATCTCTCAAATGAGGGTGCTATTTATTCAATTGTAGGGAAAATGCATGAGACACAGGAGTAAAGAGCTGTGAATATCCTGTATCAAAATAAATTGTAGCTAGACATAAGGATACATGCCTGTAATCCCAGCTACCAAGAAGTCTGTAAAAGAAAGATTTCAAGTTCAAAAACAGCCATGGTTAAGTCAGCAAGAAAGACTATCACAAGAACAAAACACAAAAGGGTTAGTAATATGGCCAAAGTGATAGAGTATTGTCTAGCATATTGAAAGCCATAGATTCAACTACCCCTAAAAACAAAATTTTATAAGCTGTGAAGTACATTGTCCACATGTAAAAGATTGTAAATACTGGGGATCGCTATTATTTTTCCTAGCATAATTTCCTTCTTTAACCTAGTAAATAAACATCTCCATGCAAGGCTCAGAATTACATCTGTCCTGCATGACTGTATAACTAACCTTTGCCTCCTTTTTTCCTTTTGTTCAATGGAAATATTTAATTTAGTTATATTTTAAAGATTTTCTATGCTTGAGGAGTCAATGTTTAAAAACAACTATGTTCTTATTTCATTAGTAGACAATGGTTATGCAAAATTTATGTGTTAAGTTTCGATTCCTCCATGTGAACTAAGGAGCAAGGAAAAATTGATAGAGAAGAAAAAGGAGAAGAAGGAGAAGAGAAAGAAGGAGGAGGAGGAGGATGAGGAGGAGGAAGAGGAGGAGGAGGAAGAGGAGGAGGAGGAGGAGGAAAATAATAACAAGATCTGGTGGTCCATGCTATAATTCTAGCTACTCAGGAGGCGGAGATGAGATCTGAGAATGGCAGTTGGAAGCCAGCCTGGTTAAGAAAGTCTATGAAACTCTTACTTCTGAAAATCCTGGAAGTGGAGCTGTGGCTTCAGTGGCAGGGTGCTAGCCTTGGTGGGGGTGAACCTCAGGGACAGTGATAGGCCCTGAGTTCAAATCAGAGGACAAGAGAGAGAGAGAAATAGAGAAAAAGAGAGAGAAAGATGAAGAGAGAGAGAGAGAGAGAGAGAAAGAAAGAAAGAAAGAAAGAAAGAAAGAAAGAAAGGAAGGAAGGAGGAGCTGGGAGTGTGGCCTAGTGATAAAGTGCTTGCCTAGCATGCACAAAGTCCTGGGTTCAATTCCTCAGAATAACAAACACAGAAAAAGTTGGAAGTGATTCTGAGGCTTAAGTGCTAGCCTTGAGAAAGCTCAAATACAATACCTAGGTCCTGAGTTCGACCCTTAGGACTAACAGAGAGAGAGAGAGAGAGAGAGAGAGAGAGAGAGAGAGAGAGAGAGAGAGAGAGAGAGAGAGAGAGAGGGAGGGAGGGAGGGAGGGAGGGAGGGAGGGAGGGAGGGAGGGAGGGAGGGGGAAAGGAGGGAGAGAGATGGAGGGAGACAGAGAGAGATAGAGAGAGACAGGGAGAGACAGAGAGACAGAGAGAGGGAATGAGAAAAATACATAAAAATCAGGAATAGGGAAACAGAGATGGAGGGAAAACATCCTAGTATACTCATGTGAACAGGCATGTCATTTTCAGAACCCTTCATATCCTGTGTTCAGAATTTTCTCTGAGTTAGTTGGTCAGTTCATCTATTATAGTTTATTTATAGCAATCATGGAGATTCTAAGAAATCATTATTGCTTATATTAGGGCAATGTACAAATAAGCATAAGCTTAAAAACTGCCTGCAAGCAGTTGCCATAACTTTCTCCATTCCAGTAGCTTCTACATTCACAGACTGCAATGTTTCAGAAGTGATGGAAATAAAACAAAAGGACAACTGGATGAGACTGGAATTGGAATATCATGTACACTAGAAGGCTAACTTCTTTGTTCTGAATGAGTTAGAAGGCCAAGTAAACACTTGTAAGTATGTTGTTGCGAGAAGTATGTGTGTGTGTGTGTGTGTGTGTGTGTGTGTGTGTGTGTGTGTGTGTGTGTGTGTGTTGATAAACATGGGGAGGAAATCAAATCAGCTTGGAGAAATCCAAGAGAGCTTTTCAGAACAATGTCTGAAATGGACTCCAAGCATGCGATACAAAAGGTGTGGGCAAGTGCACTGGTTTACTTGTTCCCAGAATGCAAAGGGGGAAGACGTATATGGGAAAAAATTTGCTAGTAAGAGAAAGCTTATGTACTTCATTTTGAAGCAAGGGAAGTAGAAGATGCTAAAGAACAGATCTACAGATGACTTTTCAGAGATTATGACAGAAGTAACTAAATTATGGTTGCATCCTGGATTTAGAGGTTTTTACTGATAATTGGACAGATACAAGAGAATGTACAAAGTTATGATGTAAGAGTCTTGTTTGATTTCATTTTGGAGGTGGATCTGATGCAAGAGATGAAGGATGTTACCAGAATTCTGGCTTATGAAAAGGATGAATAATAAAAAAGAAAACCATATTGGAGGATACATGCTGAGTTGAATTAAAACATATGATTTAAAATTTTCTGTGATGTACAAAATTAGAAATAGTTACTGGAGAGTTGCTCTGTAATTTGCATATGAGACTCAGAAAGTAAGTTGGAGTTCAAAATCCAGAGAAACAAGTATCATTCACCATGTAAATGATAGTGTGAGTCTCAAGAATGGATTCAAGCAGAGTGAATCAACCTTTGCATTCAAGATTAAACCCTTGGGAAACAATAGGCAACACACCGGCAGAACATGGATATAACTTAACAGGCACTGGTCAAACTCTTAAGTCCATTAGAGAAAATGTTCTTTGCTTTTGCCAATTAGATAATCAGTGAGATCTTTGCCAAAAGGCAGCATTACTGGAGTAGAAGAGAGAAAAGGTAATTGTTGTTGTTGGCAAAGTAAAAGAGGAGTGAATGAATTAATCCAGCAAATGGAACATAGTATTCTTAGAAGATTGGTTATAAATAGCACTGAGACGTGTTAAAAATAGTCTTTGCAAGGAAGAAGGAACAGGAAAAACACCTCTTGGGAAACACTGATGTCATTCTGTTGATTTCCTGAGTCCAGTTCTAGTGATATTGTAGGAATCTGTAGTGTTTGGAACCCAGTGCCTGGTGGGTAATGTCTGGAATACGTTTTGTCTAGGGGTGAATATATCTGTAGATTTTTGTATGTGGTTACATGACCTTGATTCTACACATACTTGCCTTTCTTATTTGCATAATCTAGTTCTTTCATTTTATTTTCAAATGTATATTGTAGTTGAAGGATCAGTGTCATGAGAGTACATCACTGGAAACTAATAAACGAAGGAACTGTGATTCAAACTCTGAAGTCTAAGTCATCTGGAAGGTGCTTGTGTTTAGAAAAGTCTCAGTTGCTTTCCTTTGCTTATCACATTGCTTTTTTTCATATATTTTTATTGTAATTAATAGAAGGGTTACATTATACTCACCAGATAGAGGTGCATTACTTCACAAACATTGAGACCCTTTCTCATGACATGGTCCCCATTTCCCTCCCCGCCCCACTCATCTTGATTTCTCCCTTCCCTATCCAATTTTAAATAACCAATTAAGCATATATAAAATATATCAGATAATAAGATGAAATATTGTAACAATATGAGATAGCCAAGGGACAGCAAAAGAGATGAGAGATCACATAGTACATTAAGGACAACAATCACTCATTATATGACTTTTGATTCTATATACTGAAGGTCATTACATTTAGCCTCATCCTATATGGCCTTATATATCTAGAATTTGTTCTATTGTAAATCTCTCCTAGGAGAGCCCAAATTTTCTACTGATAATGACAAATGAGAGAAACTATTGAGCCTATGTTCCTTTGAGTCTGGCTACTTCATTAATATAATTTTTTCTAAGTCTTTCCATTTCCTTACAAATGGGGCAATGTTGTTCTTTCTGACAGCAGCATAAAATTCCATTGTGTATAAATACCACATCTTGTTGATCCACTCATCAACTGAGGGACAACTGGGTTGGTTCCATATCTTTGCTATGGTAAATAGTGCTGCAATGAACATCGTTGTGCTAGTGGATTTAGTATGTCATGTTTCTGAATGATTGGGTAAATGCCAGGTAGGAGAATTGCTGGGTCATAGGGGAGCTCTATGTTTAGTCTCTTGAGGAACTGCCATACTGCTTTCCATGGTGGTTGAATGAGTTTGCACTCCCACCAACAGTGTAGTAGTGATCCCTCCTGGCCACATCCCCTCCAGCATCTGTTGTTATTAGATTTCTTGATCCTGGCCATTCTAACTGGAGTGAGGTGGAATCTTAGAGTTGTTTTGATTTGCATTTCTTTTATGACCAGAGATGTTGATCATTTTTTCATGTGTCTATAGGCCATTTTTGTTTCTTCTTCAGAGAAGACTCTTTAAGTCTTTGGCCCATCTTTTAATGGGATGGTTGCTTCTTTGGAGATTAGTTTAGGAGTGTTTCAATTTTTTGAGCTGTTGATATAATTTAGATATGAGGCTTTTGTCCGTTGTATGGTTAGTGAAGATCTTTTCCCACTCTGTAAGCTTTCTAGTTAATTTGCTAGCTATGTCCTTTGCCATACAGAAGCTCTGCAGTTTAATGCAGCCCCACTTATTCAGACTTTCTCTGATTTGTTGTTTCTTGGTCCTTATTGAGAAAGTTTTGACCTGTGCCAAGGAGACCTAGTGTATCTCCTATTCCTTCTTGTAAATTTTCAGTGTATCTGCTTTTACCTCAAGGTCTTTGATCCATATGGAGTTAATCCTAGTACAGGGTGACAAAGAAGGATCTAACTTTAGTTTTCTGTAGGTGCTTAACCAGTTCTTCCAGCACCATTTGTTGAAGAGGCTGTCTTTCTTCCATTCTATTTTTTTTGCTTCCTTATCAAAGCTTAGGTGGCCATAGGTCTGTGGTTTAATATCTGGTTCCTCAGTTCTATTCCATTGTTCTTCAGGCCTGTTCTTGTGCCAGTACCAAGTTGTTTTGATCACTATAGCTCTTAAATAGACTCTAAAGTTTATCACATTGCTTTTTAAGTGCCAAGTGAACCACTGAAATCATAAATGTTGGCTCAATAAGTGTAGTTGACAAATATTTCCTGAACTTCCTCTTGCCCCATGCTATGAAGGGAGGAATCTAGTGAGAGTAGCAGGTTCATATTATCCTGAAGGTCACTGAGCAGTTGTATAGACTATTCCAAATGATGAGAATCAATTCTCAGTTTTGGTATGGACACTGGAGCTCTCAGGCCATAGTTGCTTCTGTTCTCCATGTACCTCTATCTCTCTAGGAACACAGAAGCACTCCAAGCAAGACCAAGCAGGTGACCATTAAACCCAGCTTACAATTCAACCAAGGAGGATGGACCAATGCTCAAAAATCTAAAGAAACTGCTTGAAGCCTTCTCCAAGTACATCTGGATCCATTTGGGTAGGTATGGAAAACTTCATTGCCTCCCTACAACTCACCTGATACCAGTGAACCTAAGGATACTTATGTGATTCTTAAGAACCTTTAATACACTCCGTAGTGCTTCTACCACATACTCAAGAGTGAATCTGAAGGATATCGGTCATGAATTTCCAAAAATATTTTTGTCATTCAGGAATAATGGAGTGTAAAGTATTAAAATAATAAATAAGTTTGAAGATCACAATGATTTAGCAAAACATAGCTTCTTTCTCTCTTCCCACCATCTGTTACAAAACATCTGTCCTGTTCTTAAATCTGTTGAAAAAACTCTACTTTTGACATTTCTATTCTAAAACATGCCACCCAGTTTTGCCCCGATAAGAGCAAAAAATTTTGGAGGTTAATTCATTTTCTCTTAAATGTCTTGACCCCACATAACTCATCTCCTTTTTCAAAGTTTTCTAAATAAAATAAGTCATCAAATCTCTGGTCTCTGCAGTAGGGTACAAGAAATAGAGGGATTTCCGGATATATTTCATTAACTTTCTTATCCATGCTATAATAGTTTGAGTGGTTGACTAAGACTTAAAATGCTCAGAAAATCATGTAGGGCATGAGGCTACATTCTTGTATTCAGAAATGATAAGCAGGGCTTCTTTCTTAAAGTATTTAATGCCTAAGATAGAAATAATATAGCAAGAAAGAAACTATTTATTTGATTGTTTATTATTTTACTATCCAGGGAGTAGAGAAACAACAGCTGCTTAATAATTGCTTGTCTAATTATACATCCTTCAGATGTTTGCTTAAACATTTCCTTCTCCATGAAGAATTTCCTGACTATTCTCTTCAATATTGTACAATACTCAAGCACTCCATCTCTTTGTTCCAATTAATTTTTCTACAAAGTACTTATTATTATATATGCTAATTGTCTGTCTCTTTTATTTCCTGCAATACATTGGATGCAGCAATAGGACAAAACATTTCTTCTCTTTCATAGTATTTATAATAGTACCAGAATGTTAGGTGGAACTGTGTGGTTAAAAATACTATCAAATACAAAGGCATGGATAGATAAATAGACAGATAAGTAGATAGATAGATAGATAGATAGATAGATAGATAGATAGATAGATAGATGAGTTACAGATATGATGAAATGGGAAGACCTGATGGATAAATTGGGTTAGATGTGTAATCAGGCTCTCACATTAATGTGCTCAGGCATGTGTGTCATGCTCTGCTCACTTTTCTTTGGGATATAGGTGATTTTGCCTATAAACAATCTGGATGCCCAATGTGAAACAGTAGCTTATGGTAAAGAAAATAGATGAAGTATAATGTTTGACAAGAATGGTTAAAAGTACTGTCGATTTAATGAAAATTCTATTTTTTTCATCAGAACATAGTGATCACTCTTAAAGGCACTCTGGCTGAAGACAAGTAAAAATAGATGGGCAAAAATACCTTCATTATTATCTTCTACGAAATCACTTTTAAAAACTGCTAAACTCTCAACTGCCACACCCTATGGTAACGTATCTTGAAGAACACTATTCAGGATGTTCATTTTTGTTTCTGATCCTTTTTTTTTCTTTACAAGACAGTAGATATGAATTACTGTATCTGGTTTTATATTTTACAATGGAGTACTATGCCCTTTGGTGTTAAATGAAGAAGTTAATTGGTAGCTACTTCACCTTGATGACAACTTTGGTGTGTTTTGCAAATCGCCATACTTTTGAAAAGTCGACTTTACCATGACTGGATTATTTATATGGTTTGGTTAGACTCCAGCAGGATTTTCTGCCTTTACCCTGTACAGATGATCAGGTAGAAAGTCATGCTCTCTCACTCTTTACCAACAGTGACAATAACAGTGTAATGCAGTGTGTATTTTCACAGAACAGAAAGGAATGAAGAAACCCAAGAGAGCCCCCACAGCCACTGGAGCACTGACTGTGAAACTAGAACAAAGTGCTATAATTTCAAACATGCTGTTAAAGGCATCTTGCCTTACAGAGAGGCACTAAAGAGCACATGCATTACGCACAAACTTTTGTTAGTTCTACTAGGGGGCTTCCCTCTAACGGAGGTCAATGATGTTTCCTGTCTGTTGTCTGCCTGAAAGTGGTTACAGCAGTTTTGTTAAATCCCCAGGAGCAGGATTCTCAGAAGACACAGATCTCATGATTCTGAGAGTGCGCAAGTATTTTTGTTCCAGTTCTAGTGCTGAGTGGAAAGAGGGAAGAATCACTATTCTTTTAACACATCTTCGGTCTTTCATCGTTAAAACTGATGGAATGTCTGGAAAGTAAAATCAGTGTAATTAGAATTCCCAGGTAACATCACGTTAAAGGTGTTAGAAAGGTTATGTCTGTGAACTACAGCACAGGTGGGATTTCGCCCTTTGTAGGACTATGTGTACCACTGACCACACTGGACTTTTCATCTTAATGGGATTGACGAATAGCATCTTGCTTCTAACACCGGAGTGTGGAAGAGATCCCTAGATAGGCAGTCTCTCCGTATGCATATGTTGTTATTCATCTATTCCTATTGAAGAGTGAAGTGCTGCATTAATAAGTAGCATTTGCACTATGAAAGATTACCCTATAAATGTTAACCAAGCAAAGAGTTAGAAATGTTAACTCCAGCCGAGCAAGGTGGCTCACGCCTGTAACCCTAGCTACTCAGGAGGCTGAGATCTGAGGATCATGGTTCAAAGCCAGCCTGGGCAGTAAAGTCCATGAGACTCTTATCTCCAATTAACCACTAGGAAACTGGAAGTGGCACTGTGGCTCAAGGGGTAGGGTCGTAGCCTTGAGTTGAAGAGGTCAGAGACAGTTCCGAGGCCCAGAGTTCAAGTCCCATGACCTACAAAAAAGAAAAAGAAAGAAAAAGAAGAATAGATGTTAACTCCATTAAGAAGTATCCATCTAATTGTCCTCATAATAAATAAAAAATAGCCAAATCATGTGTTTTAATTTTAATTGATTGATTGATTGCAAAGGTGATGAACAGGGAGGATACAGTTACAAATGTAGGGTCATGAATACATTTATTTTACCTCTTCCCTTATGTTCTCCCAGTTACCATGCCCTTAGCCCCCAGGTTGTAAAGTTCATTTCCAACATTTCTGAGCAACCTTATTACAGACACCCAGTACTGTGATGCGAGATGATGCCACGGTTACTTGTCAGTTTGTGTGGGCAGCAGTCATTCTTATTCTGGGATCCAAGAACTCCCTATTTCTCCCCTACAAGTGTTTTTTAAACACATTTTAATTGGTCCCTGTCTATGTGCATGTGACTGAACTAGACCTTCACATTTTACTTAAACTGTCCAAGAGACATCTAGCCAAGGCAGTCTGCAAACACTGAACTAGGTCAGTGCTCATGCAACCGACATCTTCATGCTAGCTCCTGTCCCTCAGCACTGTGTTAGGAACCACATTTACAGAAGATAAATTACATTTCAGAAGCACGTACAGACTCAATATTGTTATAGAAATAATCATCTTTACCAGCCTGAAGACGTTCCCTGGTAAACAGACAGAATCCTGTGGTGGAGAATTGACTAGCTTGGATTTTATTCTCTTTTAGTTGGAGTCCTCTATGCAGCAAATTTGCTGCCCCCATTTTCATCAGCTACCTTAAAGTTTACCTTATCTCTCTCTCTAAATAATCTCAACCGTGGATATAAACTAACTTGAGTACATTGTAACATTGGAAGCTTCATTATTTAATCCAATTACGTTATAACTGGAAAGAATAACATCAATTAGTGATGTAAAATGAAAAAATAATAACCAGAAGCACATGTCAGCCCTCTGAAGAGTAGGCCCCTAGTCCCTTCACTAACCCCTCCCGCAGTAGACCTACAATCTTGGTTATAATATTCCTTTCAAATCCTAAAATGCCAACATGGCACTTTTCTACAGTATGATTTATTGCTCCAAATGTAAGCTTTGCTGAACCCTTCTGACTCACTATTAATAAGGTATCTGTGAGGTCATATCTCGACAAGGTATAAGGTTCCTGAATGTGACAAGGAAGAAAATCATGCCTATGGAAAAATATCTTTTAAATGATGTAATTTTACTCCAATAATTAGTCCAAATTCATTTGGCAAGAATAAACAATAATTTTGTGTTGCTGTTTTAGGATGTAGACTGTCACTTTCTGTAAGTTGTTTCTAATCCAAAGAAAAACAATACTATCGTGTATGAACATTTATTTGCTGTTCTCCCTAGAATTGAGAGATTTTGAACAAGATTGGAAATGTGAGTTTTCCAAGAGCTAAGGAAAAACTGACACAATGGGTAAGACACCATTTGTGTCCATGTCTTATAAATGGGGTTATTTGGGATAAGAAAAAATAAGCAATGTCCTATCTATGTATGGCTGATGTTTCAAAAGTACACTCAGTAGGAAATCGTCCTAAATTTATTGAGCAACTCTTATGGCTCCAGCATTTTGGTTTTGAATGAGGCAGAAATATATCTCTAGAATTTATTATCCAAAAACTTATTATTTTCTTGGGAACAAAGTCAAGCAAATAGGAATATTCTTGTTAGATATCTAGCAAGAAGATAACAGGGGTGTTCAGTAAAGTTTTGTCTTCAAAGAATACACATTCTGATTTCATATAAAGGCTAAACATTTGAAGAAGGAAGGTAAATGTTTTCATTGGATGGGGGAAAGGAAAGGTTGGCTCTACAGACCAGGGAAATAAAAAAAAAAAGGAGAGAAAGAAAGGAGTAAATTTCCATCAATTCAAAAGATACCTTTGGAGTTATTTATAATAATAAACTGTGATGAATAATGAAGTATGTGAAAGCCTGCTCAATCAGAAATCCAAAGGTAAAATACCTACAGTAGACAATACTTGGAAGCTGTAATACCTAAAGTAGACAACTGGATGAATGAATGGTCAAACAGAAAAGCAGCGTCACTTTTCATCTTCATTTGACTCGGCCATCTTCCATGGATGATCATTGCTACAGAAGAACAACCTCAGATACTTTGTAAATCATACAAAACAATTCCAGGAATCTATCAGATCTATGAACACATTCTAGTTTTTCTGATTAGCAGATGACTGATCTTTAATTCATTACAACCGTGCTCTAAGTTTTCATATACCTAAACAAAAGATAATATATATCAGCATTTTATTGTGAGGCATTATAATTTGATAGTAAAGTTAATCACACTAGGAAAGACCTGGGGGTTAAGAGAATGTCCAAGCATGGATTATTACTGATTTCTAGTTAATGGGAATAATTAGGAGAGGTTCTAAATATTTAAACCGTGAGACATCAATATGTATGCTAGGGTTTAATCACCACATGGACACATCAACTAGAATGGAAGGGCACTTGAACTCTTGAATATTTTTTTCTCTTCTTATATTTTGTTTTGTTCTATTTGAGCAAGCCTTGAACACACTGTCCTATAATTATGTGCTTTATTGTTGGAAATGATCAGGATTATAAACTGATAATTAAAATGATAAATGAAAAAATTATGTAAACTGTAAAATGTATTCAGTCATAATCAGGCCAACTACTTGTATCAGAAGTCAGGGCTTTGCTGAAAAGTTTGGGATGATCACATGAATATAAAATAGAAATGTTCCAGACTGCTAGAGGCCCTCAAGGCATTACAGCATGGTTAGTTAGTTTTGTGTGAGTTTCCATCTTAACCAACTTACAAACTCCCCAAGGTAAGACTTCATTATACATTTGTATTTGTGTTGTTGCATCACAAAAATAATGGCTTTAGGGGATAAGATAAAGTTATTTCTATCTCTTGCCACCCTCATTCTTTCCCTCCTTCCCTCACTTTATCCTCCCTCATTTCCATCCTTCCTTCCTTCCTTTCTTTCTTTCTCCTGTCCTTTCTTCCTTTCCTTCCTTCCATCCTTCTTTCCTTTCTTCAGTCCTTTCTTCCTTCCTTTCATTTCCTTCCTCCCTTCCTTCCTTCCTTCTTTTCTTTCTTTCTTATTTTCTTTCTTTCCATCTTTCTTTCTGCCTTCCTTTCTTCCTTCCTTCCTTCCTTCCTTCCTTCCTTCCTTCCTTCCTTCCTTCCTTCCTTCCTTCCTTCCTGCATGTCTGCCTTTATTCCCTCTTTCTTCCCTTCCCATTTTATTGTTTAGTGAGTTCATAAACCACACTCTCTCTTTAGTTGTCAACGTTTATGGATCTATACATTCCCAGATAGTCTGCTGACAGCTTCCATGCAGTGTAAGGCATTTGAAATAATGGTTCTAGATTCCTCATAACTACATAACAATATATAGCTTCATGATTGCCTCAGTACCCCAAGTGCCCAGATATTTAGTGAAACAAGAGGCTATGAGTTTTGGGGGGATAGTCCTAGATGCAATTCACATTTAAACTGGTTGGTTGACTTGTCCTGTCTAAAGAAGATGGGCTATAAACATTCAGATGAGTGCTTGAGTTGGGAAATGGTTGATCCTCCTGTGAGTGACAGGGTACTTCCTTTGTTTAGCTGCCTTAAGAGGGGATCACACTTCTTTGCGTCCATAGATGCTAACTGAATCATTGACTCTTTCTGGATCTTGACACAGCCACCTAGAATAACGCTTGACCAAATACCTGAGCACACATTCCATGACCCCACGTGAATACATAAAATCAACATGACTTAAGGAAGAGAAGACATGGAGCAAACAGCAGTTGGTGAATCAGACATTCCCAACATAGGAGAAGAATGAATACCACCCTTCGGGACGTGTTTTGTGCCACTGCAGTAGGAAAGGGTTTCTCAGTCTCATTTTTGGGTGTGTGAACTATGCCTTCCTTACTATACACTTTATATTCCACACAGTTCTTCAAAATGGACCCCTGGATATGAGGCTTTGGTTGAAAACACTCAATTTTCTCATCTTGTGTCGTATTAATCAGCTTGCTGACCACTCAGTGCCCATGGTGAGTCTCCAGCGGAGATGACAAAACCAAACTCAGCAGTAGCTCATTAAAGGCCGGAGAGAAATGTCGACAAACTGTTACGTGAATGCTTAGCTTTGGGGTTGTCCTCTAGCATGTTCTATCTGTTACCCCTGTATAAAGGGTTCATTCAGTAGCTGCATGAACCTGGCTCATGTTGGAATGGGAGAGATGATGAAAGAAGGCTGATAAATCCATTTGAGCGTATCATTATCATCCTGACATCTTTGCCAAAGCACTTTCACTCACTATTAGCAAAATATGAGATGAAAGAATTGCTTTCTGAAGCCACTCGAATCTTTCCTTCCAGAAATACAGGAGGCAAACACAGACACTAAGACAAAAATGTAGCCGAACAAGCTGAACAAGATTTGATCTTCACGTCACTGCATAGTTAGTTGATTTAACTGCTTTCTGAATTTCCAAATTAGCCATGTGAGGGTCACAGGTGCTTCATTATATGATGTGACATTCTATTTTTTAATGGGGTTATTTTCTTTCTTTTCTTTTCTTTTGGTCATGGGCTTAAACTCTGGACCTGGGCACTGTCCCTGACTCTCAGCTCCAGGTTATCGTCCTACCCTTTGAGCCACAGCCCCACTTCCTCTTTTTTATTTTCTGGCAATGCTTGGGACTATGTTCTTGGCCTTGACATTCCAGGAAAGAACTCTGAGCTGCACCCCCAATTCCTTAAATACGGTTACTGAAACGCTTCCCTCCTAACTTAGTCAAGTGGAGTAGGGTAGCAGTCCAATATTCAGAAATGTATAATGACCAATTGATGAGGCTATCCTTTTGAAAACCTTTTAAAGTTGGAGAGAATCTTCATGACATCAACCAATACTTTTCCCAGAGCCTCAAACGTATAAGCAGATAATACTTTCCTATCCAACCCTTGACTAAACAAACTAGCTGTGCTCAAGTCTGCAAAATGTATCCACTAAGATACTAAGTTGGAAGGACAAGAGGCACAGGATATGAAAAGTCTGCTTGAGTGGGAAGCAATGTCAAACATAGTAAAGTTCTCCTTCCAAGTTACAGTGCATTTGAACAACCTATTGTTACTATTTATTACTTAACATTGTATCCCTAAATTCTGTATTATCTTTGGCTTCCATGATAAACAACTTGCATCCTTCCTTCCCAAAAATAAACTCTCCCAGATTAGGAATGTTGTTTATTTCACTAGCATCTAAATCTCCAAGATTGAGAATGCTATGTAGGATAACATAGTTTTTTGAGAAAATATACTGGGGTAAATTGCTTGAAAACAAACACAAAATAGGCAAATGTTCATTTAATACTTAAGATTAGGAAAGTATAGAGACAATCGGTCCAAGAATACCCATAAGCCAAGAAAGCATTGCTTCAGAGGAAGAGGAAAAAGATGTCTACACCATTGCATTTGTTCTCTCAGAATTTCAGTGTAAGGTTAGAAGATAGGAAGATATGACAGATACAGTGATGGGGAAATCTTACACTGATGACTGATGGAAATTAATCAGAAGCACGATTGTCCTATCTCACATGTAGTAGCTTTTAGCATGAGAGAGGTGAATTTAGGAGGAACCAATTTCCATGGCCCAATTCAACTCTACAAGCAGTCAGGGAATGTGAGAAAAAGTCTTTTCAGCCCCAGGGTAGAGTTTACCCCTTCTTCCTTTCTAGTCCCTCAAAGCAAAGCAAGGTCTGATTTTAGCATAAGATAATATAACATGAGGTAAGTAAAATGGAAATGAGACGTTGAAGCTACAATCAAAGCATATAAATGGGCAAAAGAAACAGAGAAGAAAACATGTGCTTCAACCATGCTTCCAGTCAGGAAATAGCAATATAACTGAGGGTGAATGGAAACCGGGGGCACTTGAAAGGTGGTGGCCAGTGTACACACTATGTAAAAACTGAATAATATTACGAGGTTAGGAAGGTGAGTGGGGGATGGAGAAATGACGGCAGAGGCTATGTTGAATTGTAAGCTCTTCATACTAACACTTAATATTGAAACACTAACTAATGTGTCCATTAGATTCTGGTCACACTAATGACAGTGATGGTGAGGCCCATTTGGTTTTTCATTCTCAAGACCTACGAGCGATATGAAATGCAGGACATGGCCCACAATACACACTGAACTGGAGACCAGTGGCTTTGTAACTGGGCATCAAGGACAATGTGTTTTTGAATAGAAAGGGAACCAAGGGAACGATGAGAAGTTTAAAAGATAACCATAGCCTGCCACTGTGGGTGCATTAGAGAACAAGGCATGAAAATGTCAGATGAGTCAGACAGAGGGAAACTTGAAAAAACAGAGATTAGCTGAGATGTTTTGAGAATTAGAGTGCCATGATTAAAAAGCCTTTTTTATCCACGTTTCTGTAAAACCACGGCTTCACTGGAGAACTTTCCCAGCAATATCACAATTATTCAGAAGATGCTTACCAATGGATTCTCTGCCATGTTTTCATTTCTTAGCTGAGCCAAAGTGGTGAACACCTCGAATTCCTGCAGTGCAAGAGACAGAGACAGTGGGAACCATATTTCAAAGACAGTCCACATAAGAAGTTAATGAGATACTATTTATCAAATAAGCCAGGAATGGTGGCACATATCTGAAATCCCAACTCTGCAGGACGACTAGGGAGGAAGACTGTGGTCAGGTGCCAGTCTTGGGCAGGGAAGTGAGACCCTTTCCCCAAATAACTAAAGTCAGATAGGTTTAACAGTGGCTCCAGTTTTGGAGTACCTGCCTCACAGGCACACAACCCTGCGTTCAAACTCCAGAACCACCAAAAAAAGAAGGAAGTGTGTTGTTTAGGTTGACTGAGATAGAAAAATGAGTTAAAATATATAAAGCATCAAAAACTTCTTAAATGAAATTACTATGACTCAATGACATCAACCTCAAAATAATAATAATAATAATAATAATAATAGCCACAAAAGGATACCAGTCGATGTGATTGACGTGAACA
This sequence comes from Megascapheus bottae, assembly GCF_031878675.1. Classification (NCBI taxonomy): domain Eukaryota; kingdom Metazoa; phylum Chordata; class Mammalia; order Rodentia; family Geomyidae; genus Megascapheus; species Megascapheus bottae. The sequence continues at coordinate 70,262,504 of NC_143515.1, read as the reverse complement.
AAAGAGAGCACACTCATCTATGCTGTGACAGGTCTGACACTTGGGAACAGAAGGGGACAGGAGGGGGGTTCTGAGCTGCTCCACACCTCTTTGTTCTGTGACTTAGAGGCTGGCCACAGTGATATGTTCAGACTATAAGAGGTCCTTAAGCTATTCATTCTTCTAAATGGGGTGAGGTGAAATCTCAGTGTGGTTTAGATTTGCATTTCTTTTATCTCCAGAGATATCGAACATTTCTTCATGTGTCTATTGGCCATTCTTACTTCTTTGTGAAGTCTCTCTTTAAGTCTTTAGTCCCTATGTTAATTGGGTTGCTGTTTTTTCTTGAGGGCTCAATAGTTACCTGCATATGAACACATAAAATGATGCTTATTGAAATGAATTCCAGGGCCGGGAGTTTGGTCTAGTGGTAGAGTGCTTGCCTGGCATCCACAAAGACCCTGGTTTGATTCCTCAGTACCACATACCTACAAAAAGGCTGGAAGTGGTACTGTGGCTCAGGATAGAGCTCTAACCTTGAGAAAAGTCCATGGACAGTTCTCAGGCCCTGAGTTTTGAGTGTACAGTTAGCGGTTCTTTGCTTTGCTTCTTTCCATTTTTTCTTTGGTTTGTTCCCTTCTGTTAATGTTTGTTCCCTTTCTGTACTGTTTGTCATGTCATGTGTAAAGGTTTATTCTGATTTGGTGGGGGAGAAAGGGAAGCACAGAAGTGGTAGGACAAAGGGAGAGACAATTCAGTAGTTAAATGCACTAGACACTATGTTCAAAGTGAACTATACGACTTTGAATTCAGGAGGAAAAAATGGGGAGAGAATGAGGAAGGGGGAAACATTCTTCAAAAGGAAATATACTCATGTAACTTTAACCCCTCTGTATAACACCTTTTTAATTTTATTTTGTTATCAGAGTGATGTATAGAGGGGTTACAGTTACACTGGTAAGGTAGTGAGTGCATCACTTCTGAACAATGTTACCCCTTCCCATGTTTTTCTTCTACTTTCCCTTCCCCCACTCCCTCCCAATTTTTAGAATACATTTCCAACATATTCTCTTGTGAGTATCACTGTTAGATTGGTTCATCCTTTCTCCTTTGTACAATAAAACTTTTTTTAAAAAAAGAACAATGGATGAAGCACATTACTAGGCAAGTCTAAAAAGACATATACATAGCTTTTAAATATATTTAAAGTTTTTTATTGATCTGGAAACTATACATTCATACAAGTAGTTACTAGTTTCCATTCAGAAGACTAGCACATACTAAGACAGAATAACAAAATGGTCAGCCTTAGTGGAATACACACCATGTGACAATACTCTTATACAACTTATTTTTCCTTAAAGACCTCTTTTAAATTGAGATCTTATTTTCATGTACATTTAATAGAAAATATCACTAATTATCCCACAGAGTATTAATTCCAAGACCCACTGTTTTAACTAGAGTTGTGTGGCTTCTGTTAGACAGAATCTTGCTCATTATTTTTAAACACATCTCCACTTCTACAGAGACTGATCAGCTTCACAAAGTGTGGTAGTAATTTAAATAAATATATATATACTTGATTAGGATGATTATTAAAATTGCTACTTTAATTCTCTTCTCTGTTAGGGATTTAAGTACAAATATCCTAAAGCTACCTTAATGAAAATAATCCCAAGCTATTTTTAAAAAACTGTCAACTCATTGAAAACTAAAACTAAATCTTAACTCAAATGGCATCATATGGCAATCAACTGTAAAACTGAAGTGGCATGAACATTGAACTTGTGGTTACTGAAGGGAATATAAATTGAAACACTGAGTACAGGAGTGCTAGCATTTATATTGAGAAGTTGTATAGATATTATTTCATCAACAATTACAATCAGAAATCCAATTGAAATTAGGTGGTTTAAAAATAAAGAAAATTCAATACTTTATCATTGTTAAGTAGATATAAAACCAAGAATTATTTATGTAAAGTTTTAGTTACTTTTATGTGACCACTGAAACAAAGCACAATATTTCAGAATGATCAAAGTCATAAACAAAATGAAGCAAAAAAGATCACCATATTGAGGCAGATAAGAAAATATCATGAAAATAAGAGCATACATATCTGCATTGGGTCAGGCTGTGTAGAATTGGTTAAGAGCAAAAGTTGAAGGAAGCCCTGCCACTTGGACCACAAATCAGAACACCTATTATACAGAGCATCACACTTAGAAATGTGAAGTTTGGATCTCCACTGAACAGGAAATGTCTCTTTCACCCACAAAGCTGAGACATGACTTGAAGGAGTAGAGATTAATCATTAGTCTCTTTCTCTTGTTTCTGAAGCAGATTCAGAAGTTAAGCAGTTAATGTGAAGGAGATATGATCTGGTGCCTTTTTGGTTAAAATCGTACTAGGCATAAAAATGTATTTATCAAAACATCATTGGGACATGAAGAAATTATTGGCATGGTACCTGGAGAACCATGGGTGTTGTGGGAGCCATGCTTTATAAACCCACCAACAAGAAATAAAATATCACCTATGTTTTCCTGCAGGTTCACAAATAGTTGATAGGAAGGTAGCGAAGAAAGGGGCGGTGTTTAAGAGTCAGAAAGGCACAGAAAAAAGATGCATGTGCCATAACTAGGCACCAAGAGTACTTGATTCCCTACGAAAGATTGTCCCATTTGCTCATAAATAGGGCAATATCATTCTAATAGAGGAATAAAATTCCATTGAATACATATACAACGTTTTCATGATCTGTTTGTCCATTGAGGGGCATCTGGGCTAATTCCATATCTTGGCTATCAGGAATAATGATTCAAAGAACATAGTGTAACCTTGTTTATGTTCAACTGGATAAACACCCAGGGATAGGATTGCTGGATTATAGGGAAGTTCTACATTTAGTTTCTTAAGGAACCTCCACACTGCTTTCCAGCATGGTTGAAGAAGTAGTATCTCTGTTATACAATTACTTAACAATAATAAAAGAAATGTGGTTACCAGAGTCTTTTAAGCAAGTTTGTGGAGGAGTTACAATGAATACTCACTGACAAGGACATTAGAGAAATGCAAGATGATTGGGAGGGTGTGGGGGGAAGGAAGGTGGGAGAAAAAATAGAAATGTTTATCAATGTTCAAAAAGTAATGTACCCACTACCTGATAAATATACCTGCAATCCATGTATATATCACTCCAACAATAAAATACAATAAAAAGAATTGTCCTGCAAAACTTGAATACATATTATATATGTATGTATGTATACTTACAATGACTAGAAATTGTAATTGAGTGTATAATTATGAAAGTAAATATAAGTATCTATATTTTCTTTGAAATATTTTTCCACCCCAATCTGTTCCCTGGATCACAATATAAGAATCCTGAAAACTCTCTAGAAAATAGTTTCTTTTTGCTTCTCCCATTCATGCATGTTTCCCTCATTTCAGAGAAAAAAATGAGAAACAACTTTTGCTTCAGACTTCTCTAATAACAGTAATGACAATGAAAAATCAAATATATAACACTAATGATGCATGCAACAGCACTGTGAATTCTTTACATGTATTAAATCAGAAAAGACACACAAATTAAATGATTTGTCCAATTTCCAGCGGCAGTTACAATCAGAGCTGGAATTAAAACACGGCACCTCACTGTCATCTAACTCAGTAACTCTTTGTTAACATCATAACGTTTTGTGTGATTGTGCTAATTCACATTTTTAAATTTAGTGAAGATGAGTGTCATAGCATATGTTCAGAAGTTGTTTGCTATTCTCTCCATATGACTTCCCTGTTTTTTGCCCTTAATCGATTTCTCCACTGAGTTAGTGATCTTCTTATTGGTTTAAAATAGATTTCAGGCAGTATAGAAATTAAATCTTCATTTTATGTGCTCCAGGTATTTTATCTGTTTTCCATTTGTCTTCTTGTTTGCTTTATTTTTTATAGAGATGCTTAATTTTCATGTATTTAATTTATTAACATATATTTTGGGGAAGGGAAAAGTTTTGCCTTTATTGTCTTCCTTTTAAAATATTAAGCACACCCTTTCCTCTTATTATAACACTAGAATCTCTGGGTTACAATACAAATAAAAACCAGAGTTTCCATGAACGACCACAATCTGCTCATTATTCCTTTTCCTCATTGGTATCTCCTAACAGTTATTGTCACTAAGAGGCAGACAAGAAGAAATATAGCAAAACCTATGGCAAAGGATTACTTCATTCTGTTTTCAATAATTCACACTAAGAGTTAGGAAAAATTTCCCAAAGGCTCTCAGGAAATGTGCAAATCTATGTGAAGAAATCTAAGCAACTTATTGAGATTCTTCAAAAGGCTTAACTAAAGTGTTCAGAAGCAGCATAAGCACTGATAAGGCAAAGGTGTTTGAAAAGGAAGAACAAATGGAAAGAAAGAAACCAAAGGTCTGAAAGAAGTAATCTGCAAATAAAATGTAAACTGATTTTACCATGACATGATTTTCTTAATAAATGAAAACAAATATCTAATCATGTGAGTGATTTATATGGAAGATTGCGAATAAATTTTCATTTTAAATAGTGACAGGAGTAGATGCTTCTGCCAATGGATAGCATTTTAAAGCTACAGTAGCTAAAGCATTTGGTTTGAGGCCAAGTAGAGGCAGATTCATTAGAGCTGCATGTTGCAAAATTAAAGGAAAATAGATGTAACTATTGCAAGATATTATGACCCAGAGAGAATGAACATCTATAGGAAAAGCGGTTAAATGTTTGAATAGAGCAAATAAGACTACTAACTCACATCTGACACCAAAAGGGGAAAAATGTATCTACTATTCATAGTTGGAAAATATAATCAAATATACACTAGTAATAAATTTTTATTGAGTATTCTCTTGTAACTTTTAAAATTTGATTATCCCAGTATGGTTAAATAACATGCCAATGACCTAATTTTTGAAAGTATGGTGGATAGTTTGTATTCTAAAATTGAAAGTTTTCATAAAATTAAGATATAAATAAATATGGCATAATATTTCAACATGAATAAGAATATAAAACCACCATGAAAGAAGCTCTGATAGGCAAAATGCAAGAATGTGAAACATGAGACTACACAAGAATGCATTATACTCATAATCTGACCTGTGGAATTGAACTCCTTTGCATAAATGATTAAAATAATAAATGACTTTAATGTATATTAAAAAGACTATAAGATATTTGTGGCTACAAAGTAATTGAATCCATTATCAATCACCATAGCCACCATTTTGAATAATAAAAATACAATAAGGAATAAGTATAACCACATAAAATCAGATATTTAAAATATCCATAGTCATGTTCTGTTTGAACAGAACAAACTTAAGCTAAAGTATATATTAGGACCTGTTTGAATGCCATTTGAATTGCATGTAACAATTGTTTGTAAGTTATCTCTGGTCTCATACATTCCTCTGGTAGGTATACCTTCTAAGAAAATACACTTGTATGAGAAAATTTATTAACACCAACTTGGGTAAAATATTCTTAGCAAGTGTTATATTAGTGGAGATTGAAGTGCAAGAATGTCTACCATAAATTTTAAAAGTTTTGTAGTAATTTGAAATAAGAATTGATGTATAAATATAAAAGCAGAACTACTAAGTCTCTTTCCTCTTTCATTATACTTAATACTTAACCAGATATCCAAAATTCCCTCAAGATACCATATCTTGGAATGAATGTTTTCCAATGTATCTATTATTTTATATTAATTTCATAAAATCGAATTGGAATATGAATCTTGGTTTTGTCCTGACTGTTCCCTACTAAGAAATTTTAGATGCCCCTGTAATGACAATTTGATGATCTCAAAGTTTAAAGCATGTCTAAAAGTGCAGATAATTTTTGCATTAGGATTTTCATTATTTTAACAAGACTATAAAGTTACATAGAGCTTCATATATGTGCATGCACACACACGTGCTAAGAAGAGCTAGGCATATTCGATGAACTGTGTCTATGCTGCTGTCTTTGCTTTGATGTTATTCTCTAGGGCTTTAACAGATTACCATTGCCTGGGGGGGGGGTGGATACTTATGGGAGAGGGTAGATAAGTGAGAGGGAGGTGAATAATATAGATGAAATATCTGTATATATGTAAACCAGAGTAAGAAAACTCATTGAGACTAGTTTGTGAAGGTGAAAAGAGAAGAAAGAATTATAGACAGGGTGACTCTAATCAAGATGTATAGAATACACACATAACAGGTAAAAAAGTAAAGTCATTATGTAATCCTAGCTATAGTCTAGGTTGAGATTGGAAAATCAGTTTCAAAGCCAGCCAGGGCAGAAAAGAAAAAGCCATGCATGATACTCTTATCTCGAATTAAAAATAGAAAAGCAAGAAGTAGAGCTCTGGTTCAAGTGATGAAGCACCAGCTGTGAGAAGAAAAGCAGCATCCAGGCTTAGCACAGAAGATAGATAGATAGATAGATAGATAGATAGATAGATAGAGAGATAGATGTTACCATTTGATGAAATTGGAAATAGGATAGGTGTGGATTCTCTGTGTATTTTTACAACTGAACATAAATCTACAATGAACTCAATAAAATTCTCAAAGAATTAATAAAATTTGATATAGATCCTCCAAATCTGCACTGATAATCTAGAAAAAAATGCTCATCACCTGTTCTATTCAAGAATTCAATTAATTTGTTAGTCTTCTGGAAGTCCACTGGATTTATCGTATATCATCAGAACTATTTTAAATGCTATAGAGGCTCAGAAGCTATGCCAGTGTGCCCCTTGTGAAGTTATAATAAAAATCTGGAGTGCTGACATTCATATGTGTAATGAAAAGATTCGTAATCAAATGGTTAACTTGAATTTAATGTTGTGAATACTAACTGGCAATCAGCATGGGACCAATTAAAAATACTGAAGAATTAGAGCAAATCAAGTCCATTGAATTCACTTCAGATCATATGGCTGACAGCTATGTACTTTGTGGTCGAGTGCCCTCCCGATTAATCTAAGAAGTAGACGTATTTTCATCAACCTCAGTGCCCAGCACAGTGACAAATAGATCCTTTGGGTGGTAATTCTAGGAAGTGTATTTCAGGGAGAAGGGGATGGCAGAAAGTAATCACTATACTCAGTGGAAATGCCGGTTGGTAGAAGCAATTTCTGCTTCAATTAATAATTCAATAGAGTTTACAGTCACCTAGTCTCCCAACAGGCAATAGTTATTTAGACAATAAGATACAGGATTTTTTTAAAAAAATCCCAGCTTTGGAACTACTGGGGAGGATATTCATAAACACCATTATGGACATAAGTACATGACAGAATCACATACAGCATCAACTCTGTACTCTGAGACAAAATGTTCTCTACTATTCTATTTGGGTTCCTTAAATCATCAGAACTATAATTTTGTGATATTTTTGTCACTGGTGACATGAGGGGCAGAATCACTTCTGATAGTCATTCAAGTCTCAGTGACCCTACTGATTGATACCACAGAGGCAATTAGAGTGTAGAGAAATGTCATAATTATAATGACAGGAAGGATGATGCAGCTGCATTTTGGAGAATATTTACCCTGTGTTAGTTGCATCTAGATATCACTTTTATTTTAAACATAATCATCAAGGAAAGAAAGGAAAGGGTGCCCTAGAGATCAACAGCGCTGTGTTCAGATATGAAATTCATTAATCACCCCAAAAGTAAGCTGACTTTTAAGTTCATATTCACCATAGTAAGCTGTAATTGCGACTGTGGAATTTGCAGACAGACGGAACCAAATGGATATCGAGACTCTAATATTTGCTAGCTGCTTTTAGTTGGAGCAAAGCCTTGGTTTTTCTATACCTCACTATTTTTACCAGTAAAATTAGGAAGGCAGTACTGTTACCTTATGTAACTAGTATCTAAATGATACAACAAACATGATTTTTCCCAATGCCTGGCTCAGACAAGCATTCACTGAAGCCATACATTGTATTATTTATGACTACTCTGTCTTCTCTCATATATTGACTTCATTTATTTACTTACATAAGCACTTACTTACACTGTGGTTTAAATTCAGAATGTTGTACTTGCTAAGCAAGCATTCTGCCATTTGAGCTACATGACCAGTCTTTTGTTGCTCCAGTTATTTTTCAGATAGGGTCTCTCTCTCCTTTTTTTTTCACTTAAGCCTACCACAGATCATAATACTTCTAAGGAAGCCTCCTTTGCAATTATGACTGTAGCTATGTGCCATCTTTCCTAGCTTGTTCTTACAAATAGGGTTTTGTTAACTCTTTCTGACCGGGCTGCCCTCACATGGTGATTCTCCTGTCCCTACCACCTGAGTGGCTAGGATTATAAACAGAAGCCACAGCACCTAACACAATGCCTGCATTAAGCATTTTTTGTCAGCACTTTTGTGCTGCTTAGGTATTCTCCTTTCATGTAGCAGTAATCATATCACAGTCCTATCAGAAAAAAAAATCTCTTCTAATAAATGAACACTTTGTTTGCAATAGGTAAAAGCCTCAGGTTTCATATTTCACAATCATTTATTTATTTGCTTTTGGTGTCCATCACCATCCAAGGGGACATTTTTAATTGGAACTTAATTAAAATAGAATAAAATAAAGATTCAGGTCCTTATACTGGTCACTGCTTCCTAGGAAGTCAACACTTCCTAGAGAAGAGGGGCCAGTGACTGGGTTTGAAAGACTGATTGTGTAGTCATATCATCATGGCAAAAGTTTCTTCTGGAGAGCAGAGATGCCTTTCATTATTATTTTTATTAAAGTGCCACTCGATATTTATACATTTGGGTCAAAATATATTTAGTCCCTTTTCGGATAACTTATCTTGATAAAGAAAGGGAAAAAAGAATCCTATACACTGGGAAAAAAAATCTTTTGAACCTTTCCATCTCAAGCATATTCGACACCACTCTCACATGTACACTCTCAGGGCATATACAATTAAGTCTGTAGATCAGACAGTTCTGAAGAAATAGCCCCAGAGTCTTCTGATCCTGCCATTTTAATTTGTGCTCCATGGTTTGGCATTACCTAAGGCTATTGGTGTGAGCTAATCTCACTCACATGGAAATGACATAAACCCGGGAACAAGAGCTGCAGAGTCAAGATGAGAAATCCATTTCAGGGTACTGGGTGGGAGTGAGATTGTTTGAAAGACTCCTCTTGCTTTTGTGTTGATCTTCCTTTCTCATGTGTCAGAAGCAGACAGGCCTTGGAAACCTCCAGACAGTGTGCTTTAGAGAGATCAGAATTGCCCTTACAAGCAGAACATTAATTACACACACACACACACACACACACAAGCACACACACACACACACGCACACACAAACACACACACACACACTCACGCACATAAGCTCACAGTATTTTTTTTTTAATCAAGCAAACAGTAACACCTAAAGAAGCTAGCAACTCCATTTGAACAGATCTTACTTTTCAAATGAAGGCAAAACTCATCACTTCCCAGGTTAGAACAGCTGAGACCCATCAACCAACAGAAAACAATTTGTTCAGAGGAGAAGCTGTCACCAGCTATTACCACGTGGAATGTGAAGAGCTGCCGCAGAACTCAGCTCCCTGATTCTGCAGACCTGCTCCCATTTCACTTGACAGCTGTGGACATTGGAATAATACAAAACATAACCTAATCAACAGACTGTGAAAAATCTGAAAGCTAAAGACAGATGTTCAACCACCATCACCACCTTTCATATTTAATTATATTTATGTGGAAGTAAAGAAAAAAACAAACAGTAAGTCAACTCCTTCAAGGAGCCCTATTGTACTGTTGACTTAATGATGTAGTGGGCATAGAGAGACAAAGGTCTTCAAATGGCCTCAATGTAAGTTCTGGAGACAGATAAGTTTATAGTGACTAACCTGCATTTCATGCCACAAATAGGTTATAGTGACTGGCCCACATTTTTTGCCACAATCTGCATCTTTCGCCATATTCTTGGAGAAACCACTGTAACCTTTGCTTTGTCTCCAAGACTACTTTGCCAACTTCACATCCATATCCAGCAATAACTAAATGGGGTTATCAAATAATAATCAGACTAAAGGTAAAGAATTGATGCTCATTGCTACCTGAATATCATCCCCCAACATTTATTTATTTATTTATGTTATCTGAAAATGTATACATATATATGCACTATACAAAGATTTAAAAACAATATCAGGGTGAAAAAGGTAGTTACTTTATCATAATTCAAATTTAACTTCTGTGTCCAGAATTTGAAAATAAACAGTTGTCACATAGTAGGCAGGGGTCACAAACATGTCTGTCTATCTACAGCAGATAACTCAAATGGGTGAAGGAACTGTAGTGAGGAATGTAGAAAACTGAGAACATGGATCTGCTCTGCATTCCAGCCTCCAAGAACCATTGAGGAATGTGGTTCAAATACAGATAAAGTAAAAGAAGGTAGAAATAGGAGACTTTTCTATTAAAACTAATATTAAATATAGGCAATTAATTACACTTTTCCAATATGGTTCATGGTATAAAAGTCAAAACGTGAAGGTCTTGAAAGACACTGCTGTAAAATTTAGCAGTTCAAAATTGCTGCTATAAAGTTGTTTGTTATGAATTGTAAAGACACAAGTACACATTTTTTAAGAGAAATTCATTGTAAAATTTATGTACAGAGGAGTGATTCTGAAGGCAGCTGGGAAATGGTCACTGAACTAAATGTGGGAAGATATGTTTTCATTCTAGCTCTTCGGTATAAACCGAAGGCTGAGTGCATTTGGGAAAATAACATGAAAAGTCTATTTCTAATTCATATATATATATATATATATACACACACACATATATATATATATTGAAGTTTCAACTGAAGCATCTACTTTATATATTTTTGAATATTAAATTTTAATTTGTAAAGTACTCTACAGCAAGAGACCATTATGTATTTATTTTTACATTTTAGGAGCAAGTCGTTGATAAAAAGTGCCTATTGTTTATCACTTGTTTAACTGCCACTATCCTTGATGAAATTCTACTACTCTTTTTTTTTTCCAGTCCTGGGCTTGAGCTCAGGGCCTGAGCACTGTCCTTGGACTTTCTCAAGTCTAGAGCTCTACCACTTGAGCCTCAGCACCACTTCCGGCTTTTTGCTATGTATGTGGGGTACTGAGGAATCAAACCTGGATCTTCGTGCATGCTAGGCAAGCACTCTACCACTAGGCCAAACTCCCAGACCCTCTACTACTTTAAGAAATTCCATTCACTTTAATGAGGGTCAGTTTTTGTCTCATAAGATATATGACTTCTTATTAAAAGAATATAATCAGGCTGAGCTGAGTTCAAGCATATTAGAAATTAAACATAGTAAAAGTACAAGGCAACATTTTCAACTTTGATAACTATTATTAATTGCAAGTTTTATTTCAAAGAAACTTGTAGTACATGGAAGAGGAAAATGATGTTATCATTATATCATTAGTTACCATAACATCGACATGCTTGACAGATTATCACAATAACGTAACAACAACATCTTTGATAAAATGTCTCTAAAATCTTTGTGATACAGAACCTAGTAAGGTTCAACTCCTCAAATGCTCTTGGCTGTCATGTCTAAAGCCCTATCAGTAAGGAGAATATGCAAATGAGTTTACACTAGCAATCCAAAGACGTGATTCCAAGTGTGTATAAGAATATTTAGGAAGCCAGGTGCATGGCTCATGTCTGTAATATTGGCTATTTAGGAAGTTGAGATCTGAAGATCCTGATCCCTGTTCAAACTCCAAGACTGGAAATGAGGCTGTGTCTCAAGGTTCTAGAGCTCCTCATGAGTGATAAAAAATAAAAAGAATATTTAGGAAGACTGTCTTATTAATGAAAGGAAACATGTGGGGAAAATCTGAAGCTCCAGAGAAGGTGACATAGGAAGGATAAGGGAATTGTAGTTATGAATATTGTTCTCAATAGCAAAAAACAACAGTGGTAGCATTTAAATAAATGCATACTTTACTTATATCTCTATAAATGAATCTTCTGTTTCTTGCAACCAAACACAAACATTTTTAATTTAGGAAGAAGGTATTATTTCCCCTCTCCTGCTTTCTCATTTTGGCCACACACAAAGGCAGATGAAAACCCATCCATTTGCTCCAGGGCAGAGGAGCCCGTGGTTGGGACAATGAAGCAAGAAGCCATTAATCTTTCTAGAAATAAACTCATCCATCAAAACAAAGGGAATTATGAAAGAAAGCTTCACTCAGTTGTGTAAGAAGCAACAGGAAAAAATTGCATGAAAGTATTCCACAGACACTAAAATGGGGATATTAAGAATTACATGTTTAGAATTACTGATGAGGATCTAAAATTTCATACTTTCTCTGACTCTAAAATGCAATTTTGAGGCATTAAAGTGGCACATTTCCTCAATGCTCTAGACAAGGAAAATACATGATGGCTGATCATACTTCATGGGAAATTTTAAAACACCACAAATGATGACCGAACATTCTTATCTTCTCTTGGATTCTTGTCTGAATACTTTTCTAGTATTCCTGTTTGAATACACTTCTAGCATTCTATATATCATAAGTGTGGTCAGAAACTCACACCATTGACTTTTAGCTTTTCTGTACATGGAGACTGGTTTACTGTAGTGTTTCACTAGTGGGTGATGGAAGCTATGAAGATATTTGATTGTAAGGCATATACAGAATAACAGTTGCAATTACAGCAGAAGTTTTAAGATAGACTCTAATACTCAAATGCACTTTAGCTAGAGAATACAATGATGTGAAATCCTGAGAGTTAAGGAAAATAAGTAGAATGAAGTAAACAGCAGAGTATATACTCTCCTTAATATCCTCTAATATTAGCAGTTAAATAATCTAAACAGATGGCAATCTCATTCATTCTCAAAACACTTGAAAGGTACACATTGTCTTTAAGTTTTACAAATGAAATTTAGAATGAATTGAGATCTTGCCCATATGTACACAGCTTCTCAAAAATTTATTTAAATCTAAAGCCACATGACTGAATTCAGATCAGCAATTCAATCATAAAGTTATTTTCCTCCGATTTCTCTAACTTCACAGAAATGGGTGCTCTGCTTATAAGTGGTTCATGAAGTTTCAGGGAGGATTGCTTTCCTGATTAAACTGGTATAATTATATTGTTTCTATAAAAATAAATCTTGGTCTATGATGACCTTCATGTTTGATGTCACTGTGGCATTTTCAGATGAAAGTGCCTCATAAATACTAGCTTAAGTGAGTTAAATAGGCACATGGGTTAATCCTCAGTTCATTCAGTGTGAATACTTAAAAGCCAAAGCCTCGTGTGAAGAATGGATGTGGATCTGAATCCTGTAAACCTGTGATCTGGAACATTCATTTAAAATAATTTTGCTCCAGTTTCTTTATCAATAAAACAAGAATCGAATAGATTCTCCTTCACAGATTGGTTGTAATAATTAACTCAGATAATTAATTTTAGCTATTATCTTTAATGGAAACTGCAGGCTGCTTGAATTCCATTGGAAGTTTTGTTTCTGTATAAATTCAATCTCTTCTAGCTGGAAATGGAAATAAAAAAATGGAAATAAAATGAACTCTACATACATCTATCTCTCTCTCTCTCTCTATATATATATATATATATATTCATCGTAGGGAAATATAAATTAGATGGATTCAAAATTAAGAATCAAAGATACATGAGGAAATACAGGATGATGTGAATCAGTTCCTCAGATGTGAATACTTATAAGTTATAAATTATAAAAGATAGCTTTGTGGGTGTGAGAATCGTCCCTAGCCTTTCTTGGTGAAACTAAGCAGTCAGACATCTCCTTCACCATGCTGGATTTGACTACTGGTCTGGGTTAAATAACCACATTGTGTCTCCCAGGAAGCTAGAATTGAAGCACAGAGAACCAAGTCAATCTCTGTCAGACACTTGAACAAGGAAAATGTCTTATATTGAGACTGGATTGACCTGGTACAGGCTGAAGCAAAAAAGTAGAGAACGCTGATTGGCAGAGAAAGGAGAAAAACCAAACTCACCTTGGAATGCAGGTCCAAATCAGAACAAATCAGGATGTTGCTTTTCATTACTTACTAGATAATGTGACCTGACACAAAATACTTCACCCAGTTCAGATTCTTTTCTCATTTTAACAACTGAGTTAACCCATGGGAATCACTTGGAAGTGGTTGCAGGTTCTAGTTCACTCCTTATTAGAATACTAGACTTAAGACAATCGTCTTCCTCAGTTATCACACGTCCAAATCTCTCTCAGTGCTGTGCCTCATGAATAAGTCTGCAAATCAGAGGGACAGACAGACACCTGGGTACTGATAACTTCTTGGTGTTGTGATCTTATGTGGCATATGGAAACTTTATACTGTTGGATTTTCTGAAGTCTACTGGTAATGCTTCCAATAAGTGGTCCTTTTAGTGTTCCAGACTTTGTAAGCACACAGTCTCTGAGGGAAAATCATTAGATTGTGACGTCCTTTAGGATAGTTTGAGTGAAGAGGTCTTGGTAATGTCTTTAACAATGCAATATTAAGCAGGCCCTAGCTACCTTATACCCACCACTGATGAAGAAGTTAAGGCTTACATAAGACTTTCACAGTGTTGAGAGTGCTAGGCAGGAAAATGATATGAAGCTCACAGATCATAAAGATGCCTCCAAATTATTATTATAATCTACATCTAAAATCACTTCTGTTTCATAGCTCCCTCTGGTAAAAAAAATAAAACTCATAATTCAGTTAGGTAGTTTCTAGAGGTGGTTTTTGTTGAAAGAAACTCAAAACATATTCCCTAAGACCCTCTTATGGGGAAGACTGACATAATCATAAAAAATAAAAATGCTATTAAATAGACTATAAATTCAAAATGATACGGGAATGCAATAACCAGCCAGAAAATTGAAGGAAATAATAAAAGAAAATAAAGACAAAACAGATCAACCTTCCAGCCCCCCAGTAGAGATAACACTAATGCAGAAAGGGGCTATCAACTAGTTTCTGCAATATAGCTCTTACTCAGGTTCAGAAACAGGATCTTATGGGGAGAGGGGGTAGATAAATATATACAGAAAAGCAAACTGCAATGCCCATAAATCATTAGGGATTTAAATAAAACCATTCCAAGACAAATATATTATTTTTTTGTATTCAATATAAACATACTGTTTTAGAACTATAGAAAAAGCCATGCTTGTAAAATATGCAAACTCTCCCCATAAATCTAAATCAGTGATGATTTCTGGCTTTGAGGCTATATGTGCAGAGCATTGCAAAATGAGATTTGGGTGAAACAAGTAATAAAATCAATTAAGAAACTTTAGTCTTCGCTGTAAAACCTAACTGAGCAAATAAAACCCAACGTTCTTTGTAAATTCCTTGGAGATGAACAGATCATTACATTGCAGCAATATTATTAAAAGCATTCATTTTATTGTAGGTACTTCTCCACCCAGAATTGTGCCTTGGCCAAAATTTATGACCAGTTATCTAGGCTGAACTAGTTGTGATGAGTGACAATTAGAATACCTCTCTTGCAAAGTCAGTGCACAATGTCACAATGTCAATCACCCAACAACCTAATGGGAGGAATATCCTATGGCTGCCAGGTCAATTGTGCCCCCCAGTGCATGTTGTGAGGACATCCCAGTTTCACTCTCAATTACATCCTCAATGTGTCAGTCAGTGCAGGCCCATAGAGCCTAACCCATCCTCCTCTGTCATTGCTCCAAATACCTTGAGATGGCTGAACCAACAATGTGCCCAGGTTTGGAAAATGAATCTACTGCTCTTAAACCAGACTTTTGCTTTCTGGATTTATTGATTGATTGATTGTTGGCAGTAAGACTTGAACTTTGGGCCTGGGTGCTGTCCCTGAGCTCTTAGTTCAAGGCTACCACCCTACCCCTTGAGCGACAACAACACTTCCGGTTTCCTAGTGGTTAACTGGAGATTAGAGTCTCGTGGTCTTTAGTGCCCAGGCTGGCTTTGAACCTTGATCCTCAGATCTCAGCTTCCTAAGTAGCTAGGGTTACAGGTGTGAGCCACATCACCTGAATGCTTTCTGGATTTCTAAGTGGTGGTGATAAGTGCATAATCATTATACTGGCAGTGAAATATAAGCCAGTATCTTTGAGTGAGGGTTAAAAGTCTGTTTCCATGAAAATTTTCCTATGGATAATTTTGCCTTTTATGTCTGCTTCTGCCTTAAATTTCAGTATCAGTCGTGCATGGGACAAAAATGAGATTGTGGGATATTTGAGTACAAAGTTGGGAGTCCCTCAAGTCCTCAATGTGTTAGTTGACCTTCTGAAACAACCCTGGAGACATTACACCAGAAATAATTAATGAATGAGACATTAAATATCTACAATGTTCTCACCAGTGGTCCCCTTCATAGGTGTCAAATGTGTCTTCTTAGTTATTAATCTAACATCTTTTTTTCTCCCCTTGCAGCTGCCATCGTCTTGGGCTGTCAATGAAATTTTCAGACCTTCAAATTGATAATGAAATTAAGCATAAATGCAAGGCCACTGAACATTGTTTATATGGTACTCTGCATTCCCACTTGAACTCTTCATGAAAACTTCGGGCATAAATACTAGAGTTTGAAAAAGAGGCACTTAAAGTAGAGCGATTCTTTAGCCATTTGACTTAATTCACACAACTAGCAAGCAGAATGACTAGGTTTCTGAAACTGGAAATGTTTTCAGAACTTTCTTTTCCTTAAAATTTTTATTTTATTGTTATTCCATTTTAGTATCCTTAAGTAGTTGGACAGAGGGGTTGACATTTATAACAAGACAGTTTATGAATATAATGCATCTTGATTAATTTCCTGTTATTCCTTTTCCTGTTAGGATTAGGGTGTACTAATATTATTTATTTTCCTGTTAGGATTAGGGTATACTAATATCTCCATTACAATTCCCACCACAAGTCAAGAGTGAAAGGTGTGTGTCATAAATAATATCACTCTGTAAATCGCCTCAGATCTGCATACAGCCTTAGAAGTTCTTATTGCACAGGTCCTACCTCCTGCCAGGGATAAATCACAGCCAAGCTTCATGTCCTCAACAGGGGGCTGTTAATTAGTTTTAAAGGCTCCTGCAGTTCTGCTAGTACTTCAAGGAAGTACACAAACCCAGCAACATGCAAAAATAAAATAAAATAAAAAAACACCGTTTTTTATGGTCAGCACAGGCTGAGATTTTATGAGCTTCCCATGGCTGTATGAAAGTTAAGCTATATGCAAATGTGCAAAGAGAAGGCTGTTAAAATTGACTGGGATAAATGCTCTGTTTATCTTGCAGCTGGAATGCAGCAGTTCTTCATTTATGTGAGAAGGAGGGAGGCAAAGCTTTTGTACATTAGAATGCAAGAGACTAAGGTCATTCTACTCTGCACCGAGTCAAGCTTTGGTGCTATTTTTGTACTTTCGGAAAGAAAATCCTTTTCAACCTGTGGCATGAGAGATTGTTGGGAGCCGAGTGCAGGGTCAGGCTGGCCCATGAATCTGCATCACTGAGTAAGATAACCACACAAAGAAATGAACTGTCATGTATGAACACCATGCCTAACTTTGAGCTATAACATCGGTATTGTGAATCACTCTCTGCTAAGACTTGATTACCATTCGGTACAAATGTGTTATTGCTTTATCACCCTCTGCTGAGACCTCTAGTGAGAGTAAACATGTGGACCTCCCCCGCCCTATCCACCTTTGTGCTGATAGGCTCCTGCACCCTATATTAGCTGAATGAACTTCCTCAATAAACGAGTTCCTGCCTTGACGGGTCTCCCGACACGTCTGATTGTCCTCCAGTGAGGGAGGGCTGGGTGCAGGTGGTCAGTCAAAGTCTGAGAATTTTAGTGCTGTAGACATATCAGAAAAACTGAAGAAGAACATCAACTCACTTACTCCTATATTTGCAGCAATGAGATGCACAAAGCCTGACTTCAAATGTCAGATTATGTTAGGAGTGTGTCAAAAAGAAAAGGAAAGGGTTTTGGAGAGAGTGAATGTAGTTTCAGTACTTTATATGTGTTATGAAAACAGAACAGTGAAACAAGTTGAAATTGTTTGAAGAAGTGGGAATAGGATTAGAGAGATTATATGCAGGGGTTACAGTATGGAAATGTCACAGTGTCTCCCTCCTTCTTCAATGATAAAAAATTAATTGAAAAGCAAAATGTTAGTCACATTGTATCTTTTATCTGTGTACATAAATTATTTGCTAGCAAAAGTCTGAAAAAGGGTAAAAAATGAACTCTAAAATAACTAAAACACAAAAAAAGAAAGACGTGATGGCCTTTATCATTGCTTACTAATAGACAGCAGAGACCGCAGATATTTGGAATTCTATGCTGCTGTCAGAAAGAATAACATCACCCCATTTGTTAGGAAATAGAAAGACTTAGAAAAAATCATATTAAGTGAAGTAAGCCAGACTCAAAGGAACATAGGCTCAATGGTTTCCCTCATTTGTCATAATCAGTAGAAACCTTGGGCTCTCCTAGCAGACTTGCAATAGAGCAAAACCTAGATGCATAAGGCCATATAGCAGGACGCTAAATGAAAGGATCTCTAGGATAAAGAAACATAAGCCATATAATGAATAATTGTTTTTCTTAAGGTACTGTTATCTCTCATCTCTTTTGATGTCTCTTGGTTATCTCATATTGTTACAGTATCTGACTTGGTTACCTGATATATCGGGTATATTTGTATTTGGTTATTTGAAATTGGATAGGGAAGGGGGGAAAACAAGATGAGGGGTGGGGGGGAGGGAAATGGGGACCAAGACATGAGAAAAGGTATCAATGTATGTGAATTAATGCACCTTCTATCTGGCAAATATAATGTAACCCTTCTATTAATTACAAAAAAAATATATGGAAAAAAGAAATCTAAAACTTATCAGTAAAATGGAAACATGTTTGCATGCCTAGAAAGTGTAAGGTCCTAATAATTTTTTTGATTTAGTTCTAGTGTAAGATGTATTGATTAATTGTGTCTTAGGTCCCAGGGCCTGCGTGCTAAACTCTGAAGACTATGAGCCATCTTAAGTCTGAAATAACTGAATTGATTTCAATGGCATTTTACTAAGGTATAATTCAGATGAAACAAGACAAACAGACCTTACGCGGATAGTTTTATAGGTATGTATATGAGTCTATCAATGAATTTATACATTTATACATGAACAAATAGTATATTTTTTTCTTTTGCTCTAAGAAATTGTTTTGTGTGTTTGAGGTCAGACAACTTGCTTTCTTTCGTATCCCAGCAACATCCTATAACTTTCCCTAGGGAGTGTCACATAAACTGTATTGCAGGAAATGTACAGTGAATGTTTGTTCCATGTCCAGAACTGAAACAATAGTGATGAAGGGCTATTATTGAGTTATCCCCTTGCCACCACCCCCAAACTTGAGATTGGCACCATGATTACCACCCCCACTTTTCAAAGAGTGTGCCTGAGGCTTAGAGACTTAGTTGCCTGGTCAAGTACGTGACAGTGGAGTGCACTGAGGTTTTATTCCTGACACTGTAATAAGTCCCTTACTTCTGCACAATATGGGCCCCCCATAACATCTCAGCATGTATGTATGGACTAATCTTTCATTGTATATGAGCTGAAAATCTGCAGTCATGGTTGTCAGTTAGTCACACAGACTAGCCTTAGTATCTGAAGGAATTTAGTTCACTTGAAGATTCTTTAGGTTTACTAAAATAGATCTATCCATAGGTCGATACAAGTATCCAATCAATTAAGAAGTAGATACTGAAAAGCCTGAACAAAGAGCCAAGATTCATTACCAAGCAAAGGGATATAATAAAGGAGAATATGTGACATCACACTTACTTTTAACTGATTTGGAAACACTCTGGTTCCAGCTTCTTTCTCTTGTCTATTCCCGTAACGGTTTTCATTCCTCTTTATGCTCCTCCAGCCTCAATCTATATCACGTCTTTTTCATACTTGTAATATAAGAAAATTGAGAGAATTTAGTACTTTCACTCATCCTAAAAATATAACAAAATTTATCTTATTAAATTATTTTCCCTTCTAACAGAGAGGCGGATAGGACTTTCTTATCATGCCTGAGTATTACTATGGATTTTTCTCAATCTGACATATTTAAATCAGTATTGAAGATCACAAAACCAGGACATTCAGATTTCTCAAATGAAAATTAAACATAGAAATGTCAAATGAGGGTTTCATATTTTTACCTCAGTATGATCCTACATGTGAAAAATGTATTCTTTCTGAAGAGGTATTACAACAGAGAATAGTGACACGAAAGAGGAGGCAAAACAGGTGAACCTCTTAAAAATTGAAATGGAGCAAAGGATGAAACAACATAGCAGTGGTATTGACTATACCCTGTAGAGTCTGTGGGCAGAGGCTGGAGGAGAAAGCTAGGAGAGAGTGAGGGTAGGGGTAACATTGTACAAAATGAAATACACTCATTACCTTTTCTACAAAACTATAATTCTTCTGTACATCACCTTTAGAATAACAATTTCAAAAAAAGTTAAAATGAAGAAAAGAAACTGACATGAATGGTAACACCAGAGTCCTGTGTGGCCAAAAGACATTTAGTGATTTTTTTTTTTTTGTGGGTCATGGGGCTCGAACTTGGACTGGGAAAATTCCCTGAGCTCTTCAGCTCAAGGCTACTTCCCTACCCCTGAGCCAAGCCCCACTTTCCATTTTCTAGAAGTTAATTGGAGATGAGTCTCAGGTCCTTTTGTGCCTGGGATGGCTTTGAACCAAAATCCTCAGATCTCAGCCTCCTGAGTAGCTAGGATTACAGGTGTGAGCCACAGTGCCAGGTTGACATTTAGTGAATTTATGTCTCAGAAATTTGGAGGAATCAATGAGAACAAAATATAGAAAGTAAAAGCATGTGGAATTATTGGGTAATTAATTGAATTATGATACAAGATAAAGGTACAAGCTACACGAACTTATAAATCCTAAATAACTTAAACTTTGATGCATGAAAAAGTTACAATATAAAATTCAAAACAGCTATATCTTTCAATACTTCACTGACCTCTATACACAAAGGTTTGGGATATTCTCAGAGAATGGAAAGAAATTTAAAAAAGAAATCTCAACTATTCTTGTGGCAGTACCAAGCTGTTTTGATAATTATAGCTCTGTTATAGAGTCTAAAGTTTGGTATTGAAATTCCTCCTGCGCTGTTCTTTCTGCTAAGAAGTGTTTTTGCTATACGGGGTCTTTTATTATTCCATATGAAATTTTGGATTGCCTCTTCTATTTCTTTAAAGAATGACATTGAGATATTGATGGGTATTGCATTGAATTTGTAGATAGCCCTTGGCAAGATTGTCATTTTCACAATATTGATTCTTCCAATCCAGGAGCATGGGAAGTTTTTCCATTTCCCCAGTTCTGCTTTAATTTCCTTTTTCAGGGTTTTAAAGTTTTCATCAAAAAGGTCCTTTACATTCTTAGTTAAGCTAATTCCTAGGTATTTTATTTTCTTTGAGGCTATTGTGAAAGGTGTTGCTTTCCTGATTGTTGCCTCATTCCTCTCACTGTTGGCATAAAGGAAGGCAGTTGATTTTTGAGTGTTAATTTTATACCCTGCTACCCTTCCAAAGTTTTGAATCAGCTCAAGGACCTTGGGAGTAGAGTTTATAGTATTCTTTAAATATAGGATCATGTCATCAGCAAAGAGGGATAGTTTTACTTCCTTTTTCCCTATGTGGATCCCCTTTATGCTTGCTTCTTGCCTTATTGCACTGGCTAGGAATTCTAATACTATGTTAAAGAGGAGTGGAGAGAGTGGGCATCCTTGTCTCATTCCTGATTTTAGAGGGAATGGCTTTAGCTTTTCACCGTTAAGTATAATACTAGCTGTGGGTTTGTCATACACAGCCTTTATTATATTGAGGAATGTTCCATGGATTCCTAGTTTCTCCAGAGCTTTTAACATTAAGGGGTGTTGGATCTTGTCAAATGCCTTTTCCGCGTCTATTGAGACAATCATGTGATTTTTGTCCTTGCTCCTGTTGATGTGTTGAATTATATTGATTTGCGTATGTTGAACCAGCTTTGCCTCCCTGTGATGAAACCTGTTTGCTCATAATGTATAATTTTTTTGATGAGTTGTTGTAGATGGTTAGCCAGTATTTTGTTGAGAAGTTTTGCATCGATGTTCATCAAAGAAATAGGTCTATAGTTCTCTTTCTTTGATGAATCTCTGTCTGGTTTGGGGATGAGGGTTATACTGGCTTTTTAGAATGAGTTTGGTAAAGAACCTTCATTTTCAATTTTGTTGAAGAGCTTGATGAGTATTGGTGTGAGCTCTGCTTTGAAGACCTTATAGAATTCAGCTGTGAATCCATCTGGCCCTGGAAACATGCCTGAAGACCAATGGAATAGAACTGAAGACCCAGATATTAAACCACAGACCTATGGCCACCTAATCTTTGACAAGGGAGCCAAAAAAATAGAATAGAAGAAAGATAGCCTCTTCAACAAGTTGTGCTGGCAGAACTGGTTAAGCACATGCAGAAAACTAAAGTTGGACTTTTCTTTGTCACTTTGTACTAGAATTAACTCCAAATGGATCAGAGACCTGGAGGTAAAAGGCGACACTCTGAAAACTTTACAAGAAGGAATAGGAAATACACTAGACCTCCTTGGAACAGGTGGAAACTTTCTTAATAAGGACCAAAAATCACAACAAATCAGAGAAAGGCTGGATAAGTGGGACTGCATTAAACTGCAGAGCTTTTGTATGGCAAAGGACATAGATAGTAAACTAATTAGGAAGCCTACAGAGTGGGAGAAGATCTTCACCAGTCAAAGGCCTCATATCTAAAATAAATCAACAGGTCAAAAAATTGAATCAATCCAAAACTAATCTCCAAAGTAACAACCATCCCATTAAAAGATGGGCCAAAGATGTAAAGAGAGTCTTCTCTGAAGAAGAAACAAAAATGGCCTATAGACACATGAAGAAATGCCTAACATCTCTGGTCATAAAAGAAATGCAAATCAAAACAACTCTAAGATTCCACCTCACTCCAGTTAGAATGGCCAGGATCAAGAAAACTAATAACAACAGATGCTAGAGGGGATGTGGCCAGGAGGGATCACTACTACACTGTTGGTGGGAGTGCAAACTCATTCAACCACTATGGAAAGCAATATGGCAGTTCCTCAAGAGACTAAACATAGAGCTTCCCTATGAGCCAGCAATTCCACTACTTGGCATTTACCCAACCATCCAGAAACAAAGACATGCTAAATCCACCAGCACAACAATGTTCATTGCAGCACTATTTACCATAGCAAAGATATGGAACCAACCTAGATGTCCCTCAGTTGATGAGTGGATCAACAAGATGTGGTATTTGTACACAATGGAATTCTATGCTGCTGTCAGAAAAAACGACATTGCCCCATTTGTTAGGAAATGGAAAGACTTAGAAAAGATCATATTAAGTGAAGTAAGCCAGACTCAAAGGAACTTAGGCTCAATGGTTTTCCTCATTTGTCATAATCAGTAGAAACCTTGGGCTCTCCTAGCAGAGATTTGCAATAGAGCAAAACCTTGATACAAAAGGCCATATAGTAGGACGCTAAATGAAAGGATCTCTAGTATATAGAAACAAGCCATATAATGAATAATTGTTCTTAAGGTACTATGTTATCTCTCATCTCTTTTGATGTCTCTTGGTTATCTCATATTGTTACAGTATCTCACTTTGTTACCTGATATATCAGATATATTTGTATTTGGTTATTTGAAACTGGATAGGGAATGGGGGAAAACAAGATGAGGAGTGGGGGTGGGGGGGAGGGAAATGGGGACCAAGACATGTGAAAGGGTATCACTGTATGGGAATTAATGCACCATCTATCTGGCAAATATCATGTAACCCTTCTATTAATTACAATAAAAATATATGAAAAAAATAAACCTATTGTAGGTACAAAAAAAAAGAAATCTCAACTAGGATCCAGGAATCATGTGTATAATCCTGGCTACTCAGCAGTGAAGATGTGGATCAAACTGTAAAGTACCAAATTTGAGGGAAGAAAAAAACCTAATTCAGGTTCCTGAGTTTGTGCTGTATTACTGGCACATGTGCGTGAGCACACTCACAGACACAGACACAGATACACACACACACACATACACACACAGAATACAAGAAAAATAGATAAGCATTGAAACACCTTTGGTAAGTACAGCTCCATGGAAACAAATAAGGAAAATGCACCAAGATATAGACAAATGCACTCAGAACCTGGAAAAAAGTTTTGAGATGGGAAATATAAATAAACATGACTAATAAAGATAGGAAGAAAAGTTAACTTATGTAGGAAGCAAAATTGTGTATTAAGACATGTGGATATTCAGTTCACTACGCAATTGTTTCAAGGTTGGTGATAGTGCAAGGAGACAGGCTTTTTCAAATGCTTCTATTAGGAGAATAAAATAACACAATGTTCCTTGTAAATCAATTTGGCTCTAGGTTTCAAGATCATTAAACATACTTCTGCTGTACAAAAATATTACGTTTCTCAGAATTTATATTGAAGAATAAAAGAAACTCTTAAAATGTACAAAATGATACTTGGCATCTTCGTAATAACAACAACCAAAAAGAAATTCTGTATGTGTCCAGTAGTAAAGAAGACAAAATGTATTTCACAATTTTCCTGTGAAGACTCCTGTTCCCATGATATAATAGAAGTAAAATAAGGAAAAAGATTTGCAGAATAACTTAAATAGGCAATTATAAAAATGAAGAAATAAAAATTAAGGCATGATTTCCCTTTTTCTTTTTAAAATTTAAATTTAATTAACTTTTATATTATTTTTGAATTCAAAGTGATCTTTGGTATTATGCAACAGTGTTTCCACTCAACATTTCAGTTCCTGGTTACAATGATATTGACCAATGTTACCTCTTTTATCATTCATTTTTGTTGCTCTTAAGAATAAATAAGAACACTTTAGCAAATTTGCTTATCACATTACAAATTATTTTAGTACAAAGAAATACAATAAATGTACAGACTTGACAAATGTGATTTAATCGGAGGAACAAGCTGCGTGTTTAGACTTGACTGCAATGTTGACTTATCTCTAGAATATAATATATAACTGCAACCTCGAATGATTAGATTGAGAATTTCCTTTCTGGAAAGAGGACTAGGAATCTTTTTGATAATTGAATAAGAGAAGCTGGATATGCAAAAGAATAACTGGAAGCCTGAAGACTTGTCACAGCCACGCCTGGTCACCACCCTGTTCATAGGTTCCTGGGAACATTTGTGTGAATGAGAAAAGGGTATCCATATGTCACATAGGTCATTGCCATCTGACAAAAATACCATCAGCAGGAGCTATTCCAGTATGATCGGTAAGCATCTAGAGTGAGTTGGAAAAGATGTGGGACAGGCAGTGAAGAATGAGAAGAGTCAACACTTTTCTTATCAACTTCTCCTCTCCTTGATCATGTGAGTATATGCATGATTAGAAAATACAGAATGCGGGGGTGGGAGTATGGCCTAGTGGTGCTATGGCTCAAGTGGTAGAATTCTAGCCTTGAGAAAGTCCAAGGACAGTGCTCAGGTCCTGAGATCAAGCCCAGGACCGGCAAAAAAAAATACAGAATGCCCTAACTGACCACTGTATGTTCATGCAGAGACACTGAAGTGACAAAGTGTGTAATGGGGCTAGAGGTAAACAATGGATTTAGGTGGTTCCGAAATGAACACTTGGTATAGTATCGGAAGTGGAGAATTCTAACGGTGTACCTCCAGTGAAAGATGAAGTTACAGTCCAACAAAATGCATACTTGTACTGAAATATCTGGGAGTGAGGTTAAAGACAGGAGGGTAGATTAATTAAAAGAGCGGGAAAGGGAAATGTAGTGATAATATTCAATGCATATTCTAATATTCTAGGAAACAAGAAAAGTTGAAGGAAGGATAGGGTTGTAAGGGAAGAGGGAGAATAATGAAAAGAAAGATATAGGTCAAGATGAATGAAACATAAACTGACCATGTTCAGTATTAACTCCTTTATACAACTACTTGGAAAAAAAAACCTTTACAGTGAGAAATCATAAACAATGCTGCAATGAACATGACCGTGCAGGTGGATTTAGTGTAGCCTGGTTTGTGGTAATTTAAATAAATGTCCAGGATTGGATTTCCGGGTCATAGGGGAGCTCTATATTTAGGGTTTTTTTTGAGGAACCTCCATACTGCTTTCCAGAGAGGTTGAACAAGTTTCCATTTCCACCAATGGTGTAGTAAAATTTCATTTTGTCCACATCTCTGCCCAATTTTCTTTTTAGTTTTCTTGAAAATGTCATTATAATGCATACAAAATGATTTTAATTGAACTCCAAGGAATGGAAACAAGATATTTTTATTTTACTGTTTGTAATTTTTTCTTTTCTTCTTTCCATTTATTATTTGGATTATTCACTTCTGTCTCTTGTTTTGATTTCTGTACCCTTTGTCCTGCATATAAGTTTATCTGATTTGGGGAGGGGTAGGAGAAACATAGAAGTAGTGAGGTAATTAAACCCCTAGGGACTGTGTTGTAAATGAACTATACAATGTGTGTGGGGAGTGGATAGGGAGTCAAAAGGAGAAAAACTGGGAGAGAATGAGAGAGAGGATGACACCATTCAAAAGAAAATGTACTGATTAGCTGACTTATGTAATCTCACTGTATATCACATTTAGAATAAAATTTTTAAAGGGGGGAGAGAAAAAATATCCATAGGATAAACACTAGTTTCATAAAAGTAGGACAAAAATAAAGTTGCAAAATGTCTTCATAGATTCAATATTGGGCTCAAATGCCCATCTATGACATGGTTAAAGAGGGTAACAATTGTACACAACCCTCTGTCACTCCATTAACATTAGCAGCCATGCTTCAGCATCTCTAGTTAGCATGCCTGAGTATTTCTTATGATATGTCACCAGGAGCCAGTCAGTTGGGAGACTTGATTTTATAACAGTTCAGAATTCTCAGCCCCAGAATAAAGTAGAAGCTTTTATTTAGGACTTAGGATTCATGCATCTCAAGTAGAAATAAGAGAAAATTTCCTTTTTCCAATGCAATGCTATCTATAGAATTATTCTATGTACTAAGAAAGTCAGGATAGATGCAAACAGTTTGTGTGTGTGTGTGTGTGTGTGTGTGTGTGTGTGTGTTACTATATGAAAAGCAGACATTTATACTGTTTCTTCTTAATACTTTCATTTGTTTGTCTGTTTCACTAACTGAAATATAAGCCAGGTGCCAGTCATTCTATGTCTACAATCCTATCTATCCTAGTTATTCAGGAGGCTGAGATCTGAGGATCCTGGTTCTAATCAGCCTGCTAATAAATCATGTAAGATCCTTATCTCTAATTATCAAATAACAGGAAGTGAAGCTGTGGCTTAAGTGGTAAAGTGCTAGTCTTGAGCAAAACAGATCAGGAGCAGTGCCCCAGCCTTGAGTTCAAGACCCAGATCATTCTCTCTCTCTCTCTCTCTCTCTCTCTCTCTCTCTCTCTCTCTCTCTCTCTCTCTCTCTCTCTCTCTCTCTCTCTCTCTCTCTCTCTCTCTTCTTGCACAGACACACAGACACACACACACAGAGAAAGAGATAGACAGACAGACAGCAAAGACAGAGAGAGAGAGAGAGAGAGAGAGAGAGAGAGAGAGAGAGAGAGAGGAAGAAGAAGAAGGAGGAGGAGGAGGAGGAGGAGGAGGAGGAGGAAGATAGAAAAACATCACCATAAATCCAATTGAGAGTGAAATACTTCGTTTGGAAACAAACGATATCTTTTTTTAAAATTCTCTGCTATGTAAGTGGGAACCTGACACGCAATCAGAAGGTAGAAGACAAATTCTTGAGTCCTCCGAGCCTTGTGACACAATCAGAAACGGGGCAGGAAAATGGACCACAGTACAAATATCTAAGTTAAAGTGAGAATGCCTATTTCTTTACCAACTTTTCCAAACAGTCCCTGGGGAACTATTTCTTGAGTAATTTCCTTGACCTTGGAGCTCATTGAGGACTTAGAATGAACAGCTATTTCAGTTTAAACAAGAGACATTAGAGAACCTATTTCTATGTACCTGGACTGGCTAAGGCTTAAGACTGTATTGGTTGTGTCAGGTTCATTTAGGTACCCATGAGTGCCTACAGGATAATTATGGTTATGTAGTTTCTTCTGCCAGCTGGACATAGCTCACCCAGAAATGAATGATGGTAAAGGGATTCATTCTTCCTTTACCACCAATTTTCATAAAAATACCAGGATGATAGAAATGGAGTCATTTCATAAGCTAAAAGTTAGAAGAAATTCCGTCGATGTTAGCAACTCTTCTGGGGGCATTTGTTCTTCTCTTCTTTACTCTATTTCAGGGACTTCAGAAATCAAAAGGTACCAGATGAAAAAGTTTTTCTTTGGTCTGGATGTTCACCTGCTACCACAGATCCATCTAAAAAAAGGATTTGCACAGATTCCCTCCTTTTTACCTATGCTTATTTTTGATGTAAATGACTTGCTAACATTGAACTTTATTAACTGAAATGCGAGCCTTCTCTCTTTTTTCCCCCTCTATGTTCAACATTTGCAAAAAATGTTTCCTCAATCCTAAAAAGAAATTATTTCAAGTAAGACTAAAGTCACAGTATGTAGGAGATTTGGGGCAAACTCATTTCCATTCCATCATTCTTTAAACTTAAAATAAATGTAAGGGCACATGTTATTGTACATCTTCCATATGCATCAAAGAGGCATTTTCAAATTTCAGAATCTGGTGTAATAATATCATTTGGGTCATACTTGTCTGTCCTTTCCAAAGTTGTCTCTTTTCTGCTTTTCCCTACACTCTGAGGAGTACTTATGTCCTAAAGACCTCACAAACGGCTGTGTTTTGTTGTTGTTGTTTTTTTCTGCAGCAGAGAGAACTCTAATGAACATTGGCCCTGGTATACATGTGAGTGAGAGGTTAAATGGATATCAGGAAAACAGAAAGAAATAGAAGTTTCAGAAGTCAGAAGATAAGGTAGTTTTAATGTCAGAGTGCATCAGCTTAGTGTTTTTTTTCTAATCTGACACCAGTGCTTGTTTGTCTTATACTTATCCAAAAGACTCCCCAAGACAATTCTGAAGAACTAGTCCTTCCTCTTAACCTTCAAGGACAAATATGGGATTCCCTATTTTCAGATCGTGAGCCTGAGGTCTTTAGGATAATGTGCAGTGCCTTTCATGACCTTTCTCCTTCCAGTCTCCCTTGTTTCCCTACTAGCAGTTAAATTGAGTGTTATTGATTTGGGAATGAAACAAACATTGTTTTTAGCTTTAAAATACTGAACAGATGAGCTGTTCACAAGAGAAGGATGCCAAGGTAAAGGTACCCAGTTGGAATATGTGTGTGTGTGTGTGTGTGTGTGTGTGTGAAAATTCATATTTTAGATGCTGTTTTGCTAACCTAAATTATCAGTTTGGGCTGGGATGTATCTCAGTAGTAAAGCACTTGCCTGGCAAGTGCAATGTCCTGGGTTCAAACTCCAGTATGAAAACAGTAAAAACAAAATATACAGTTTAAAAACCCCAAACATAAATGATGTCAATCTTTGCTGATTTACTGCTGTGCATACCGATGTGTACACCTGACCATGTTTCTGGTAGATCTGGGATTCCCTGTTATCTCTTGTGTTTCCTTGATGAACAACCGCAATGACAATTTTTACTGAACGTCTAAAAAGCTTCAAGCATCTAGCTAAATACGGAAGTAAGGGAAATACTAGGTCTAAGTAAGTCACCTTGTAACACAGCCATCCTGGCACCTAACCAAGGGATGGAGGATGTCTAGCCTGCTTCCTAGCACCTGAGGTAAGACAAGCTATCCTCTGAATTGCAGATATGCCATGTGGTTTAAATGCTGAGGGGATATGTAAATAGATCCTGTTTAGCCCCTGGGAAGTCCTATCCCCAGGTGACAGGCACATCTGAATTCCTAGAGGCAGGGGTCTTGGATGATAGATTACTACACCTGTCAGTCCTGTGTCTAGTACTTGGGAGACTCCCTAGTTTCCTGTGATCCTGTCCCCAGACCCAACTGGGTTTTAAATCAGACCAGAACAGACACCATTACACAGGAGAAAGGTCTGGCTCTCCTTCAGTCAGCATGGCATCCCACTTCAGCTCTGCATTAGAGTTGACCTGGGTTGTTGGTATTATTTTTCTGTTCTTTCTTTCCTCTCCTGCTCTTGTGACTTGGTTTTCTAACAGTGGTAAATATATTCACAGGACTGCAGGCCTTTACACCAAGAGTCCGAGTGCATCCACCAGCTTTCCAAGACTCCTGATTCAAACTCAAAAATGTGGCTTTTCTATATCTTCCTGACTGAATTCACACTACAACAACACTATTAACAATTGTTAATACTCCTAATGACTCTCTGAAATGGAGCAAAAATTATTCTCATTGTCCTATCTGAAGAATCCCATAAGTGAAACACAATTCAGATTCAGATTTGCTTGGCTTCATTGTCAAGGCGGGCTTCCTGAAATATGTAGGTAGACCTTTAGCTCAAATGAAGGTCTGTCTGTTGATGCCTTATATTTCAAGGGATGTGGCTGTTTTTTTTCCAGAACACTACTCTTGTTACCTATATATTATATAATACTTTGTTCATTTCAATCCCTCAACACAAATAAAATCTACTTCTCTTCTTCATTAGGAGATCTTATAAATAGTTATGAAAACAGAGGAAAAGATACACTGTCTCCCATGTCTTACACAATCACTTACATATAGATAGTAAGAAATGTCTCTTTAATTCATTTTTTCAAGAACACAAGTTAGCTAGGCAGAGGTGGCTACTCCTGTAATCCCACCTGAGTTTGGAAGATTAAGATCCAACCCAGCCAAGGATGTCTATGGGATTCTTATCTCCAATTAAATATCCTCTCTCCTCCTCCCCCACCCCTAAAAAGCTGCAAATGGAGGTGTGGCTCAAGTAGTAGTTCCAACTTTAAGCAAAATAGCTAATAAGGGATAGCATTCAGGCCTTGAGTCCAAGCATCAGAACAAGCATCAACATTTAATAAAATTTTAAAAATGACAAACTGTCCCAATTGCCATGCAACTGAACACACCTTAAGATGTTTCTGTGAATAGCGGACTAGACTAGAACCAAATATTAACTCAGGACTAAGTGAACTCTGGAAGAAAGAAAACATTCAGTATTTGGATTCAGGAAGTTTAAAATCTGTTCGGGTTCCATCTTCCAGTGTGTGGCTATGAGCTATATGGAGCCACCAGTGACGTAAATAAAACATTCAAGTTTCTTGCAGCCATGCTGTACCATGCCTTGCAATAATGCAGCACTTTGTAACAAGCTTTATAATGAAGCTATGAATTAAAGTGATGCATGGCTTTTCTGAGGTACAATATGCATCACAACAGCCTGTATTAACAATTTAAAACCATATAATGTGCTTTATAAGCTAATAAAGTAGCTGCCTCTAAATGATTTATCAAATATGAATAATGCATCCAGACATAACTTACAGGAACGGGGCCAGCATCCTGACTCCTTTGGTGGCTGGCTTTCTCCACTCACCATAGTGAGGACACACGGGAGCTGACTTACTGAGCTCTGGATACCATTCTCTGATCTGCCAGGAACTCTGCCCACATGCCTGAACATCACAGCCTACTTTCCTACTCTCAGTGTTCCAGTGAGCCTCTCATTCTTTCTACTTCTGTCTAAACCCTATGGTATCTTTTCTCTTGCATTCTCCTTTTAAGATCTGCCTCATTCTCTCTTCTTTCCCATTTTAGAAATTGAATGCTGCCTTAATGCTTCTTTATAAGAATTGTACACAGTAGATGAACCAGTCAGTACACTAAATAGAAGAAAGAACTCGTGTGGCTGCTAGCCAAGAATGACACATGGTGTCTAGACCTTACAGACATATTCACATGAAAGTGAATACTAGCAAGATTACACATATAGAATTCATTTTATTGAAGTTTTTCTTTGTGAGAAAATTCATAGTGATTATAAGAAGATTCAGAGTATTTCATACCTTAGTCTGGACCTCTTGAAAATATTTTATCTTGGATATCCTTATGCAGCATGTATAGATACATATCATCATGTAGTCAAATTCTATTCCCATTCATAAGTTTATATTTTAATTTTATTTTATTGTAAAGGTGATGTACAGAGGGGTTGCAGTTGCGTGCATAATGTCATGAGTACAGTTCTTGTGGGATGTTGTTACCTCCTCCCCCATTTTCTCTCACTCTCCCTCCTCCTATCTCTCTCCTCCACCAAGTTAAGCTAGCCTCACCTATGCAGTACAGTCCCAAAAAACAAGCAGGTACAAGGATCTTTACACAACATTCTTGTAGGTAATACATTATGGATCAAATGGATATTTCATGGAAGGAACAAACCGGACCACTATGTAATTTAAGATCCTAAGCAAATAGAATATATTACTTTTTGTAGTATATATCTTAAAGTACATAAAGATGAACTAGCAGAGCTCAGAATTACAATCTCGATGAGTAGAAGGCAAAGAGGAAATAAATGGATGATCAGCGAGTTCTGTCTGTGACCAATAATCACAGTGCTTATAATACACACCTACACAGGCACATAGATATTATCATATGAGATTAATAAGAAACACTGATTTCATTTCAGCAATTTTTGGATCCAGATCCTTTTAATTACATGGAAAGTACCTTTATGCAGAGAATTACAGTGGAAAATACAGAGTTCCAGCGTGTGTGTCGATGTTCCTGCGTTCCCAATTTTTATATAAAAGTGTTCTATAAGGCAACATAGAAATAAATGTGAATATCTGTTTTTTTGAATTGCATTTCTCTCCTGTTCCTTGGGATTTTTGATATCCAGGTGTCAATAGCTCAGCAGCATTAACAATATTTATCTAAAATACATCCAGGGATGTTCCATAGAACCATCTCTGAAGAGAAGAGTCAGATCGGGACTTGACAAGTTTCATTATCTGAAATGATGCACTGTAAGATGAGTGTCTATCGCATGTCCTGCCTTAGAGTAGACAATGCTGAGGGATGTCACTTGATTTGGTTTTCATCTTTATGTCCTCAGTGGTCTCTTAGGCTGAACAATGACCAACAAGTAGCCTTTCTAAAAGTAAATACGTAAGTCAGGTATTTGATGTATTTGAATGCTAGAATATCTCATGAAATTTGGACACTGATTCACCACAGACTGGATTCAAGCTTGGCTTTCACTTAGGTTTTGTTTTATGGTTTTTGTTTATTTGCAATGTATACCTTCTAATGAATGGTAAGTATCTCATATGAGACAAACATGCACTTAAGAAGAAACATACTTAAGACCATTGTTGAATGAATGGTTATATGAATGATTGATTGAGCACCATATATCTTATACAATGTTGGAGAACACACAATTGTACCGGAGCTCTTTAGTTATAGAATGTTGATAACTGCTAGAAAGCATGAAGTCAAAGAAATGTCATGAGTGTACTTACTAAACTGGAAGATAAGAACTTTGTCTCTTAGGTAACTTTTGAAAAGAGGATCAGGCTAAATCACTACATGAAAACTTCAACTGGAAGCAATGACAGGTCCTCATCAAGAGAAGCACTAAGTACTTTGAAGTAGCATTAGAGAGACTCTCATATGTTATCACTGTAGCTCATATTGATTCATTCTCTGTAGTTGAATTATCTTTAAAAAATTTATGGTGCATTTTTATGGCAATAGCCAATCATGCATATCATTAGTGTGCACAGCAAAGTGTTTAAGACAAGAGGAGACTGATGGCTTTTTAATTATTGATGTAAATGAATTGCCAAGTGTATCTAGTTTAAGAAATGCAATAAAGAGCAAAAGCCCAACCTAAGGTTCTGTGTGTGCGCACATATACACACAAATACACACACACACACACACACTAACTAAATCAACTCATATTTCACTTTAGAAAATACAGTATATAAAGATGGCAATTAAGTTGCTTAAAATTTCAGGCCTTTCTGGAATTTTGTGAAATAGAATTTAAGAAAAAACACATTTTATTAGCATTTAAAAAATGATACTCAGAATATCAAATATACAAGGCATTTCAGCAGGTTATCAAATCCACTCTTACCCCTTGCAGGAATTTTTGTATTTCTAGGCTGATGTCATCATCCTTTGCTCAGATAACAGCTTTGAATAGAGATCACAAGACAGTATTGCTCACAATGTGGAAGTCACTTCTTGAAGGGAGGAAGCTTAACATAGTGAAGAAGTAGAGTCTTGTTGCACCATACTAACGCAGCACCATTTAACTTTGTGGAGTCATCAACCACCCATCTGGATTTCCTTGATCATCGCTCCTACCCCGTGAACAGTATTATTTTTTCCATTTTTAGAATAGTAAGAGGGGCCTGTTATTCTTTTCAGTAGTTAAAGGACTAAACCTCCATTAGAAGTTGGGTTTTGGTCGAGGCTGGTTGCCACAGTTATGCTGGCAGGTGGCAATCCCTAATTGTCACAGTCATAAATTGAGATAGCTGTCATCCCTAAGAACTATGATGAGGTCCTACTCTGAATATTTTGTTTCACGGCAGTCAATTTACAAACTACAAACTTCTGAGTTTCCTTCCCTTTAGCAATTCTCTTGTGCCTTTCCTTCACTGCCATGGGAAAATTCATCATGGTTGCTTCTCAAGCTGCTATCCAGTCTTACTCATTTCCCTTGTAAACATGACATGTGTTCTGAACCATGAAAAAAAAACTTTAAAAACTCAGATATGGTCTTATGTCTTCTGCACCTATGAACAAAAATTATATTCTTATTCATTACACAATTATTGTTTTCTATCCTGTTATAGAGGATTATTGTTCAGGATTCACCGATGACCTTATACATGATCTTTATATCCTTCCCCCAAATCTAAAACCAAAAGTTGAGTTAATATATTTATTCTCTTCTCCAGACTCACATGTCTAATTATCTACTGGACCTCTCATCTTAGAAATGTATTGTTGCTTTACCCATCTCAAGTGGATTTCAATATCCATCTCCCACCAAAACCCTTGTATTCACATCATGCTTCCATACAGCTAAGAAAGTCCAATGCATTTTTGTTATGAGAGTTTCCTACTGAATGTCAATTTTGTCATCAAAGGAGTAAATCTATAGGTTTGATTCTGAATATCTAACTAAATCAGTACATCTCTGTAATTAGTAACTATTAAGATAGCAGCCTCAGTGATCTGCACTCCCATTCTGTTTACTGAAAAGTAATTTTAAATATATGCATTGCAATTATCTTCAACTCTTTTCTGAACATATTGGAAGCATATAGCTTTTCTGATACTGCTTTCCTCATCCATGATCTTCATTGAAGCCCAATCTGTCCATTTTGGGTATTTGGCACCACTCTCTTCTTAACTTCTTGGCAGGCTCTTTTGACTTATCCTAGACTATTAGCTTCCTGGACTCTTCTTGGCCTTCTAAATTGGATTAGATATCCTACTTCTGCTTTTTACATCATTGTTAATTACATTTGTTTTAAATTTTCTTTTTCACACCAAATTGTGAGTTTTGGATAGGTAGTTGGAGATAAAGCTAGGAAGTTTCTGAAAAGGATTAGGAATAGAAAACAAATCCACTTAAATATTGGAGCTTGGCTCCAGGTGAACTTACTCAATGTAGCTTACAATGGCAAAAAGACCACAGAGAAATCCTTGACAAGGGGCAGGTTGGGGGGGTGGGGTTTGTGACCTACTATTAAAGGATTTTGTATGAGTCCAAAGGCCAGGGAAATCAATCTGCAGGTGCATATGCGATATGAGAGCAACAAGAAAACTGGAAATAAGAAATGGCAAGAAGCTGATAAAGAAAAAGGATTTAATCTGCATTTGTACAGCTACAGCTAATCCATAAAGAGAATTATCTATCTGCAGTTAATAAGAATGACAAAATAGGAGAAACCTAATCAAAGACATTGAAGTTTTGGATGATATTTAGATCTTACAAATACAGAACTATCTTAATAGAGTAAATTTATCTGGAGAAGGAAGAGAAAGTTAGATACAAAACAAAACAAAATTATCCATCAGGACAAAAGAAGTGAAGTGCAAAAAGAATTAATTTCGTCTTTCCAACCAATCAGTCAGATGAGATAAAATTGGACTAAAGATTCACCATGTAAATTATAACTATTCAAGCACCTTTTGTCTGAGTCTGCCTCTTGCCAAGTCATTGAGAAATCTTTACTCAATACCACTGAGCTTATTTTTATATCATTTAAATCACCTGTTGTTAGTATGTGGTTCTGGGTCATTACACAGTGAATTTTAATAAATTAAAACTGCTGTCCTTTTCAAAAACAACACATGGGTCAACAACTATGATTAAGTTGTCTGTATTAATAAGTAGTTATCTCTAGGATAATTATAGTTTCCTCTAAATGATTTGTATAAAAGGGAGATGTCCTTAAATAGTTTCAAAGTTATTTATAGCTTCACCTTTGATATGTCCTGAGTATTCAAATATCAGTGTTCATTCACATATATAAGGTCTAGCTTCAGAATTTCACTTAATAACTCAAGTCACTATTTTTTTCCTACCAGAAAATAGTACATTGCATGCTGCCTAAGGACTCAGGCCAGGAAAAAAAATTGTGATGGCACCATAGTCCCATATCTGCTCTATTTGAATCTGATTTATAAAGCTTTGCTTGACTTAGTCACTCATTTCTAAATTGGAAGTAAGAATAATACCTATCAGTTAAAATTATTTTGAAGTTTACAATCAGCTACTTACAAAGAGTTTTATCAAGAAAAAATGTTTTAAAGTTCACACAGTAGGGTCTGGTAGGAGATAAGCACTTAATAATCTAATTAGTTCAGTTCTCCCTCTTACATTGAGTTATACTGCTTGGGATATTTTAGGAGTCCTTCTTTCTTTATGAAAGGAAGGTCATCACAAAGAAATATGGAAACTATCTACAAAATGGCAGATATTACCATATTTCACTTATACAAATAATAGCAGTACTTATACTACAATTGTATAAGTACAAGACAATAGTAATACAAATACTGTTTGTACTTATTTTCCTTAGAGTAGCATTGAAGTTTGTATCTTTTGGGTGGATACTTTGGTACACATGCCAAGTTTATTGTTTTATGAAGAATGAGAAATCTATTTTGATGAGTTCTAAAAGAGTGTCCAGTAATGATGACAGATAGATATCTTCACAGAAGCCTCAGTCAACTTGTTTGAACCTTTAGGAAATATGGCATCCAGGATGTGGCCATCAAAAAGATAGTGATAAAGGTAAATGTTTTTCATGTCATCTCTTTGGTATAATTCCTGATGTGATGCCTTCAGGTTGATATAACAGATGTGTCAACATGGCTTAGTAATCACCAGAACTCTGCTTGGTGATGGAAATGTAAAAATGAACAGGTGCCAAGCACCTTTCCCCTGAATTTTTTCTCAGTTGCTAGAAGAAGGTCAGATCTACAGAGCTAGAAAGTGTGGAAAAATGTGATTTCAAAAGCAATACTAAAGGAGAAATTTGAAAGTGGGGAAGCTGCACACGGTGCTTTGAATGATAGAAACTCAATAAGTAAATTTATTCTGTGTGATTGAGGGACTTTTTCCACTAAGTAATACACTTCCCTGGCTATTAAAAGGAGTTCTATCTTTCTAGGCTGAAGGACCAACACTCTAGAAGCCATCTCTCAGCAGTATCAGGAACCGTTAACTGTTTGAGGGACAATCAGAGAACATTTGTGGATATCTGATTGGCACTATCTCAGGGTTAAGCTTGAAGCTGATTGCATATGGCCCCATGTGTGACACCAAGAGACAGGTGCTTTATGTTGTACTTGAAAAAGAGACATGTAATATCAAGAATGGGAATCATTTTTTCCTTTACAAAAATACAAGAGCAGATAAAACATAGAACAAAAGATATAAGAGAGAAACATGAAGGTGAATTTGGAACGATCCTAAGAGAAGGAAAAAACACTAAGCTTGGTAGTAAGAAAGCAGAAAGGCAAATCCTGACTGAAGAGACTAGAGATGAAAGTCAAGAGAACAATATAACCAGCTAAACAGAAATGTCTCTCGAGAGACCATGATGACACCTTAATTTCTAGCTGAATGATTCAACAATATCTTCAGAGATAAATAGCAACAGGGTTGTGAGAAATAATAACTTTGGTTTTGATTACAATATACATGAAGTAACCAGAATATCCAATGATAACAGTTCGGGATTATAGTCATAATTGTGGAAAAGGAGTAGCCAGACAGATAAAGAAAATGATTGGTGACTCAGAAAATAAGAGTCGTTTAATGATAAATGGGCTCTGTTTGTATAAATGAAATGTTCCAAGGTAGATGAAATTTGAGAACACTCTACAATTGGCATTAATATCTTCAGATCAGTTTCTGGGAATTCATTTATGGTAGTTGGCAGTGAAGGTTAGTATGTACTGTAACTGATTACAAGAGACTGAGTAATTCATAATAAACAAAATATACTTGATTGATAATTTGACTACTAATTCTTTAATTTTGAAAGAGAAGCCGTATCTCTTGAGGTCTATCATGTTCATTATTTCATGGATGAGGACAGAAAGGCAGAAGGGAAAGAGAGAAAAAGAGATAAAAAGAAGAAAGAAACAGAGAGACACTGAGAAAGAGAGTATGTGCAGTGCAAATGGCTGAACTCAGTTTTTACATCTCTCCCAGAATAACTCTTATGTTCTATAATAACTAGGCATCCATCCATTCATAAGGGCCAAAACCACACGGGCTAATCACACCTAGCTTAAAGGTCTCACTTCTTGACAGGGTTACATCAGAAAGCAAGATTCTAATGCATGAATTTTGAAGGGTTTTGAAAGTCTAGCAAAGTGAGATTAGAACTTAAAATGCAAACATCACAGATTTAAATTTAACATTCATTCAGCACCGTAATCAGGATGTTGTTGTTGAAA
This sequence comes from Megascapheus bottae, assembly GCF_031878675.1. Lineage (NCBI taxonomy): Eukaryota > Metazoa > Chordata > Mammalia > Rodentia > Geomyidae > Megascapheus > Megascapheus bottae. The sequence goes on along the minus strand of NC_143515.1, from coordinate 70,223,398 downwards.
TTATAAATTCATTTCTTAAGCACATGGTTTGTGCCAGGGAATGATTCTCAGAGTTAGAATAACACTAGACACACTCAAACTCTGTACAGTATACCTGGTAAAAGATAAAAAAAAAACAACAACCTACTCTTTTCATTTACTCTATGTATGTGTTCAAGGGCAATGAATAAAACAGAAAAAAAAATCAGGACTCTGATTCTCCAGACTTCCATTTCTAGATCCTAGACTCTTCTGAACAAACACACTTATTAAGAGCCAGAATGCTTCTTTTAGGGACTGGTGATCACTGAATTATTCTCTACTGGCTAAAGGCTCAGACCAAGCATTGTTGGTTTATGCCTTTAGTCTAGCAACTCAGAAAGCTAAGAAACTTTGGAATTATGGTACAAACACAGTGTTGGCAGAACAGTCTGTGAGGCTCCACTCCCGTTAACTAGAGAAAAATAGATCTTTGGCTTAAGTGGAAGACTGCTAGTCTTGAATAGTTAAGCTAAGGGACAGGGCTTAGGCCCGGAGTGCAAGCCATAAGGATAGGCATATAAAAAAAAAAGTCAGGCGACACTTTTTTTTCTTTGTTTTACTTCATAAGCTGGGACGTAATGAGGATTGCATTTGGTCTTTAAATTCTGAAGTTTGCTTATTGAAAACAAAGGGAATAGAAAACAAGCAATGCTATAGCCGGACAAGTCCTTGAGGCATGCAGTTCTCTTGTTCTTTAAAAGCTCACAGTAGCTTTTGTGGAATTATCAAGGTTCATTCTACAAACAAATAAAGGCATAGCTCTGCAGCAATGATTCTCTTCACCTTTAAAGAAAAAAAATATCAAGAAAATAAGGATAACTTAAAAGTTGAAATATTTGTTTCCAGGCAGTATTTTACATCCCTTTGCCCTCCAATCAATCTTGGAAACATATTTTAGCTTTTAAAATATAAGACTATCACATATCAAAGGGAGAAATAACTCCCTGAAAATGGAGCATAATCACTGAAGACATAGACTGAAAATGCTTGGATTTTAGGTCTATGATTTGTACTGAAGGAAAACAAGCAATTTCATTACAATCTCATTCGGGTTGCTTGGCCCTGTACAGAGTTCTTATAAATGTCTGTATTTAAAAATTATGAAGTCTGGGCCAGGAGTTGGGCCTAGTGGTAGAGTGCTTGCCTAGCATGCATGAAGACCTGGGTTTGATTCCTCGGTACCACAAACATAGCAAAAAGCCAGAAGTGGTGCTGAGGCTCAAGTGGTAGAACTCTAGCCTTGAGAAAATCCATGGACAGAGCTCAAGACCTGAGCTCAAGCCCAGAACTGGCAAAAAAAAAATGAAGTCTAGTCGCTGATGTACGAGTTAGTGACAAGTTCCTAACTTCTAGTAGGTGTTTTATATACAAAATGACCAATATACTACCACTCTATCCCTGAGGTTTCTATACATGACATTCTCCTTTATCCTCATCCTTGTCAGACAAAGTGGGACTCATATAAAGCACAGTTCTCAGTATAAACTCTGCATATGGCTGCTTGTACCCTGCCAGTCTCTGGAGCTCACCCACTAAGGTAGACACACCAATTCCCTGGAATCCTTTGACGAATACTTCTTCCAGAACTGCACAAGTGGTAAGAAAAAAGCAACTAAATTGAGTTCCTGTCTTTTAAACTCTGGTTGAGGCAAATGAAGACATCCAGTGTTTTCAATGACAATTTATCATCCTATCAAAATTAAGCATCAAAAAGTACCTTTTTTGGGGCGCCAGTTCTGGACCTTGAACTCAGGACCTGGGCACTGGGATTTCTCAAGGCTAGAGCTCTACCACTTGAGCCACAGCATCATTTTTGGCTTTTTTTTGCTATTTATGTGTTAACAAGGAATGGAACCCAGGTCTTTGTGCATGCTAGGCAAGCACTCTACCTCTAGGCTAATCTCCCGGCCCCCAAGACTATGCAGTTTTTGTAGGGATCTGTACACTGGATCTTGGATTGCACAGATACTTTTTTATATGCCACACCCTGTCCATCAACCAGCCCAGCAGAGCTCTGACCAAAGAAAGGGCATCCCACATTTAATCTAGATTTGCTTTAAAAAATCCCAACTAAGCAAAGCCAAGTCGTGGGATCCTTGCTGAAGCCGGCTGGTCTCTTGCTGTGTAACTCATTTTCTCTTCAATAAACTTTTCTATCATTTTTTAATGCTTTATATCTTCTTTTTGTTTTTCTTTGCTGTTCATGGGGCTTGAACTCAGGGCCTGAGCAGTGACTCTGAGCTCTTGTTCTGAAGGTTAGTGCTCTACCATTTGAAGCAACAGCTCCATTTCTGGTTTTCTGTGGTTAATAGGACATAGAGTCTCAAGGAATTTCCTGCCTGGACTAACTTCAAACTGCAACCCTCAGATCTCAGCCTTCTGACTTGTTAGGACTGAGGTGTAAGCCACTGATGTCCTGTGTGCTTTGTGTGTTGATTGAAGTCTTTTCTTGCAAGATAGAAGAGCCAGGTTTACTGAGTTAATTTTTTTTGCAATATTTTATGGGATTTCATTGTATGCTCTTCTGGTATCCCCAAGGGGATCATAGTGATTCGTCCAAATCTGCACTTCTACCTTGATCAGATTCAGAATCACAGATTCTCTCATACCCACCCACTTCCCAAACTAATTTCAACAAAATTTAAATCTTGACACTTTAACAAACTTTGTTTTGATATTCAATATCCAATTTCTCTTACAAGTTTCATTGAAAAAAAATCTTAAATTGTTTTGATACAGCTGCTAAATTAATAAATGATTCTGATGTTATTACTAGGTGAATTTTGTCATTTGCCTAGATTTGCTTAATTTTCACATCATGTCCGTTCTCTATCCCAGATCATCTTTAGATGAGACATTACTGTAAGTCATTGCTTCTTTTATTTCTTAGAAATGTCTTTCAGTTCAGATTCACATGATGTTTCACTAATGTTATTCTCGTAACAGCCTTGGGTGAAAGAAAATCACAGATGCCATTCTCATTGCTGTCTGTGCATACTGTCAGCATGAAGTACTAGGTTAAGTAGCGCTAACCTGCAGACAAAGGCAGAGCTTATCATCGTTCTACTCCATTTAACATGATTATTCATATTTTTTCCATGACATATTACTCTGTTTACTTTCCTACTTTTTTCTTATTGAATTATTTCTTCAGCAGAATGGATAGATTATTGCAAACACTTCATTTCATTATTCTTCTAGCATAGACCACTATTGTGACCCATTAGCTCTTAAGTCTCTTTGATGTATTCCTGTCAGTTTTCTTTTTCTCATTTGATTCTTTGTTTTGTATTTGTTTGGTGATTGCCTTATCATTGTGATATTAAAGGGATATATCTATATGTATATATCTCTATATATATTCAGTCCTTTGAATTCCTACTTTTGTTTCAAGTACAAAATATTATTCAAAATAAAAATTTGGGCATTTGATTTGCTCTAAACTTGTCGTATCTAAGCTTGCCAAGTAAGACAGAATAAAGGAATGTAAATGTTATTGTCTTCTTTCCTTCCTTCCTACCCTGCTTCCATCTTCCTCCCTCCCTCCCTCCCTCCCTCCTTCCCTCCCTCCCTCCCTCCCTCCCTCCATCTCTCCCTCCCTTTCTTCCTTTGTGTTTTGTTCTCCATAAAAAAAATCATCCTTTTCAATAGATTATATTTGTCCATGTAATTGCCTTTCTTCCTATTACAAATGTCAGTTAAATTTACTTCTTTAAGTCTGTGTTTTTGGACTTTCTATTATATTTCATTGATGTGTGCATTCTGATTTTTATAAAATTCTGTATTTATTATTTTTCTAGAATACAATTTATTAATAGCAATTTCTGAATATACCTTGGCAACATTTTTTATTTTCTTCAACATTGTGTTAACTGTTCTAGGTTTTTTGCTTTCCATATAAATTTAGACCAGTGTGTCAATACTTAATCAAATTGGGAAGACTTCCTATCCTAACAATATAAAATGTTTAAATTCATGAACATGAACTGTTTACTCATTTGTTTAAATCTTCTTTAAGTTTTTTAACCTTCAACATGTAAAAATTCTATATGTATCTTATTAGAGTTTAGATTAAATCTTTACTTTCATTGTATTGCTCTCACTTTAAATGATCTTTTAAGTTTCTGCTCTTTTATTCTTGTCATACAAGAAAGAAATTGACTCATAGTTCATAAAAATAAATGTCATCTGGGCTTGGTGGCTCATGCCTGTAATCCTAGCTACTCAGGAGCCTGAGATCTGAGGATCAAGGTTCAAAGCCAGCCTGGGCACAAAAGGATCTGAGACTCTTATCTCCAATTAACCCCTAGAAAATGGGAAATGGGACTCTGCTCTAGGGTAGGGCAGTAGCCTTGAGCTGAAAAGCACAGGGACAAGAACCAGGCCTAGAGTTAGGGCGATAGCCTTGAGCTGAAGAGTTCAGGGACAACGCCCAGGCTGAGTTCAAGTCCCATGACCATCCCGCCTCCTCCAAAAAATGTTGTCATCTTACTTTATTCATTTCTTCCAGTAGAATTGCTTTTATGTACCTTGGGTATTTTCTACATTGGCAACCAAGATATCTGCAAGCATGCAAACTTACGTTTCTTAAAAAACAACCTAGCTCTTATTTTCTTTGCTTTCCTTATGATACTAATAGCCATTTCCAGTAAAAAAAAAAATTAAATAGGATTCTAGTTTGTCACAGTTTAGCATCATGATGAGGGTGGATTATGAAAATTCTTTATCTGTTTGAGAATGACTCTCTCATTATTAAAAACTGTTGGGAATTTGTTTGTTTTTAAATACATTGAATGTATTTTGAGTATGTCAAATTCTGTCTCTGTATCTATGGCTATAAAAATGCGGTATTTTCATCTTCAGTTTTCTATGGAATCTAATTATGCTAGTTGATTTTCAAAAAGAGTAAAAAACATGTTCTTAGAAATAGTAAAAAGCTGGGCCGGGAGTTTGGCCTAGAGATAGAGTGCTTGCCTAGCATGCACGAAGACCCGGATTCAATTCCTCGGCATCACATACATAGAAAAAAGCCGGAAGTGGTGCTGAGGCTCAAGTGGTAGAGCTCTAGCCTTGAGAAAATCCAAGGACAAGGTTCATGCCCTGAGCTCAAGCCCAGGACTGGCAAAAAAAAAAAAAAAAAAAAAGAAATAGTAAAGAGCAAAAACTCCAGCATACAAAAAGAAAAATATCAAATACTTGAAAATTGTTAAAATTATCCATGAAAGTTATTACTCATTTAGAAACTTTAACAAAATATTAAAAGAACACACATATATATACATATACATACACATACATATATGTATGTATGTATGTATGTATGTATGTATGTATGTATCACCAGTCCTGGGCCTTGAACTTGGCCTGGGCACTGTCCCTGAGCTTCTTTTGCTCAAGGCTAGCATTCTACCACTTGAGTCACAGTACCACTTCCAGTTTTTTCTGTTTCTGTGGTATTGAGATATCAAACCCATGGCTTCATGCATGGTAGGCAAGCACTCTACCATTGAACCACATGCCTAGCCTATAAGAGTATTTTTTAAATTTATGTGAACTAGCTTAATAATGTAAATGAAATGAGTCAAATCTGTGAAAGAATCAAAATGCGGTCGCACAAGTGGAGATAAAGTAAATATTTGAATATATACATGTGATCCATTTTTTCCAATATTTTTTCCAGTTTTGGAAACTTCAAGAACATCAAAGCTCATTTTATAAGACCAGTTTTACTATAATAGTAAAATGAGATATTTTAAGAAAAATTTACTTTCCCAAACATCATCAAATTATACCCAGAATTTTATTAAAAGCATAATATAGAGGTCCATGTGTAGTTTATTTCAGGTATACGTCATTATTTGAAGATGTAGTGTCATCTAATTTTATTTCTATTTCAAAATCCAAATCATCTCTTGTCTCTGGGATACTGCAGTACTTAAGACTTTTCCTTAATAATGAAAGCTAGTAATTTCTATCAAATCGCAAAGAAGAGATATTTTCAGGAAATTTGTAGAAGGATTTGGCTTGACTAGTAGATTAGGGAATAGGGTATCATTAATGGATGCCATATTGCTAAATAAATAATTCAATTGCCTTAACTTTTTGTTTGAAACAATTTAGAGTTATGAAAACCACAGGTAATTAAAGGTAAAATTTGGTGATACATTTTGAGACAATAATGATTTTAAATCTATGGGTTTCGTCAGATTGGCTCATAAATGTCTTATTTGGGAAAAAATAAAAAGTGAGACTTTACCAATTCAAAAATATAAGAGAGTACACTAGTTTTCCTTGAATAACTATGAAAAATGTCTGATCCACCTTGAGATAATTTTCACCCAGGGTAAATGAAGAATGAGAAAAGAAACTTGCACTTGACAAAGAGAACTAATTCAGCAGTGATACTAAGTTCTATGTTGGGAATGAACTACATGACTCAGGGGAGGAGGATTGGGAGGGAAAAACTGGAAGAAAATGAGGAAGATGGTGACACTGTTCTAAAATAAATGTACTCAAGGGGGTTGGGAGTTTGGCCTAATGGTTGAGATCTTGCCTAGCATGAACGAAGACTCAGGTTCGATTCCTCAGTACCATATACATAGAAAAAGCCAGAAGTGGTGCTGGGCCAAGTGGCAGAGCTCTAGCCTTGAAGAAAAAGTCCAAGGACAGTGCTCAGGCCATAAGTTCAAGCCCCAGGCCTAGCAAAAAAGAAAAAAGAAAGAAAAGGCGCTAGGAATGTAACTCAGTAGTAGTGCTTGTCTAGCATGTTTAAAGTTCTGGATTCGAGTTCTCAGTACCACATAAACAGAAGAAATGTACTCATTATCTGACTTGTGTAAATATAACCCTTCTCACCTTCGCAATAAAAAATTAAAATAAAATAAAATGTCAGAAAAAAGAGCTTTCATATTTTGTGAATATACTAAGCCCATAAATAAATCTCCCTAGATGATTCTGCGAAACAGATTCAATGGAACCTAAAAAGGAAATCACTGATACCGTGGATTATTGCCTAAGAGTTTTGTATAATATTTTGGGACACAGAATGGAACTTCATAGACCCATGAGGCATATGTGGAATGTTTCCAAAAAAACCAGTATATTTCATAAATTTGCCAATGAATATTTTACTGAAAATGGAGCATAAATTCATACACTGAAGAAACTTCACAATACATAATGGACATTTCTGTTGTAATTAAGAATTACTACTACCCAATTTACATGCATCTTAATTGTTCTGAATGCCTTTAGGAAATCATCTCCTTGAATATTAGCATATTACTGGTTTTATGCTACAAAATATATTGAAGGTGTTAGTACAAAGGTTTAAGACTTTCTTCTAGTGGTTTTCCAGATTTCTGTCTCATGATGGTTTGATGAGCTTTTTTTTAAAAAAAACTTAAGTTTCTAAAAGATATTGAGAAAGTTTTACTAGCAACTTAAAAATATTAAATTGGACACTCATGGGTTCTGCTCCAATTATCTTGCCCAAGTCATGCTTGTTGAGATTCTAAAACCGTAACTAATACCTTGGTTACTTCTTGAATTATATAAGTACAAGTCTACTGACTTCTGGTGCTGGTATAATTTGACTCTATGCTACAGAATTTTCTGGGACTTCTAAAAATAATCCTACAGTACATTTTATCTTGCAGCTCCATTTGCAAAGTAGTTCTTTACTCTTAAATTTGCAATTTTTACCAAAATATTGCTCTTTTATGTAATTCCTAATGTTGTTACACAATGAAGACATGGAAAAATACCTAGAAAAGTTATACCACTTTCTATTTAAATTGATGTGGAAAATGAGATATTATGTTATTGTGCATATTAGTGACAGATATATTGACAACTGAAAATCAGGATGATGAATTGTTTGAGTCACATTGAAACTATTCAATCTATTTTTTTGTAGAACACTGATAAATTTTAATAGATGTAAGAATGAAAAATAACTGGGTGCTGATGGCTCACTTTCCTAATCTTAGTTTCTTAGAAGGCTAACATCTAAAAGTTTCGTTTTCAAGCCAGCCCAGGAGGAAGAATCTTTGACATTCTTATCTCCAGATTAACCAGCTAAAAAGTCAGAAATGAAGCTGTGACTCGAGGGAGAGAGGCTTGAAATAAAATAAGCCTAAGGAACAGTGGGTAGATAGATCCTAAGTTCAAGCCCCAGGACTGCCAAAAAATAACAGAAGAAAAAAGAATCATGTCCAAAACAAAGCTACATAAATGAAAATTAAAAGAGCAACAATTTAAAGACTATTTGACCCTTGTTTCAAATCTAAATTAAAAGTTCTAATCACATTTTATATATGTTTATAGATATTAGAATATTACAATACTAACTGCATGTGTGTATGACATCTATCCAGATTAACTATATTGGATTTGCTGTTACAGAAAAATGGCAACTCTATAGATTTTGTCAGAGTAAGAAGAACATTGGAAAAAAATGAAATTAGTAGGACTATTTAATGAAAAATGAGGTTAACACAGTAGCAGAAAAATTGTGCTGAAAGGAATTATAGAGGGACTAAATACATGAAGAAATATTTTATGTGCAGGAATTATAAGAATAAATATCAAGGAAATAGAAATTCTTTATAGATTTTTCTGAATTCTTATCTGAATATTAGTTTTTCAGTAATAAACTAGTTTTATGACTTGCATGGAAAATATAAGGAACAAGAGAAGTATGTAAATCTTAAATAAATAAAATATAATCAATGATACATCACATAGTAAGAGTATTGACTATAAAACTACTGTGATTGCAATAATCTTACATGGAGGGATCTATAGATAATGAATAGATCTCAACTAATAGTAGACAAATGAAGGTTTTTTTCACCGTCTTACTTTTCTTTCTCCTTTTCTCCTCGCTCCCTTTCTCTCTCTCCTAGGAATAGAACCCAGGATTCTGGTTTTCTGTGCAATTTCTCTACCATAAACAGTCATTGTGCAACAAATGTGTCAAGTAAAGTCCATGGGAAATAATAAACCTTTACATAAATGGTGCTGAGGGAAATGGCTTTGCATGTACCAAAACAGATAAAAATTACACTCCCTATCTTACACCAAAAACAATTATGTACATATAATAGATATAGTTCTATATATAAGCACTGAAAATATAAACTTTAAAAAGAAAAAGCATAAAGTCTACTTTGAATTAGTCCAAGTGTACTTACAAACAGTACGACTGTGAAGCTTATGGGTGCAGCTCAGTGCTAGAGAACTTACTTAGCAATCTTCCAAGAAGTATTGTACTTATAACCCGACTTATAGAGTTGTAACCCCTTTGTATAAGTACTTAATAATAATAATCTTAAAAAGAGAAAATAATTTAGCAACCTTCACTCTGGTTGTGTTTTAACTTGCTGACTATCTTGAAAACTATATTATTATGTTTATACATTTTTTTTTGCCAGTCCTGGGCTTAAACTCAGGGTCTGAGCACTGTCCTTGGACTTTCTCAAGGCTAGAGCTGTACCACTTGAGCCTCAGCACCGGCTTTTTTCTAAGTATGTGGTACCAAGGAATCGAACCCGGGTCTTCATGCATGCTAGGCAAGCACTCTACCACTAGGCCAAACTCCCAGCCCCTGTGTTTATACATTTTATACTTTATTTTGCTTTATTTTTGTGATCTTTTTGTTTCATTGGGGTATAAGATATATTCTTTATAAATTTTAATTTCCTGTTATTTGTTATAAACAATTCTTGATAATACCCTTTGGGATAGTTGCTTAGGAAGTCTTCTGAGAACATCATTAATCCTAAAACTGATAGTGACGTGTTCAGTTCCTAGATATATTCTTCATGTCTCAGAAAAATTATTCCCAGTGCTGGCATTATGGAGAGTTTCCTTGGCCATGAGACTGATTTGCCCTGTGACTAGACATCTTGGCCTACTTCTGAGGTTATCTACAAGATGAGAATAGAAGCCAGGCATAGTAGTACATGCCCATAAGCAAAGCAAGCCTTCAGGAGTTTGAGGAGAGAGGGGTGAGAGTTTGGGTTGGAGAGAAGAAATAAAATAAGCAATAAGCAAACAATAATCAAGAATTGCTTCTGAGCCCCGCTTTCTTCTGCATGTGAGTGTGGTGCTGATTATGATTTGGAGCTTAATTCCCAACCCCAGTACCAGAATCAGAATGTTAATATAGGAGCCTCTTTCATCACTTAACCACCATCGTATTTTTATTATTTATACTCTCAATGTATACTACTCTGTTTGTTGCTGCTCCTTGAATTCTGGGACTGAGCTCTATCCAGGGGCTCCTTTTGCTCAAGGCTAGCTAGTACTCTATCATTTGAGATACAACACTGCTTCTAGCTTTTCCCATGACTTATTAGAGATAAGAGTCTTATAGACTTTCCTCCCTAGGCTGGCTTTGAACTGCAATCCTCACATCTCAGCCTCCATGTAGCTAGAATTAGAATCATGAGCCACTGGCGCCTGGCTTAAATATGTATATTCAATGTGTGTTTTTATACATTTTTACAGAACATTAATATTTTACTATTATTAATTGTTGGGTTATTATTATTATTATTATTATTATAACAATAATAATAGTGCACTGACTTCAAAATAGGTTTTGTAGATTGATCCTAGGATTTTATGACTTGAATGAAATAGATTCATAGACTTCTTTTAATCTCCAAGTTTAATAAATTCACTTTTTCTCCTTGTGGAAAAAATATAACCCCAAACCTATTTCACAATATTTCAAACAAATAATTAAGACTGGCATAAATATTCAATGTAGGAATCAGTCAACTCAATATGCATTTTCCCAATTGTCACAGAGAATGTAATCAATGTTAAATATCACCACATGAAATAATCCCGATTACATAAGAATTTAAATATAACAATATTTATTTTCACCATTGCAACACTTCTGCTTACTCTATCTCTTGGAGTTGACAGAAATTCTCTTTGAAATCTGAGTTCTTTTATCATATAAAAAGCAAAGCAAGGCAAATACAAATGTGTTTATGTCCTAAAAGTACACATCAAAAGAAAGTAACATTTAAATAATGATAAACAAACATGTGGGTTCTGTTTCTGTAATCAGATAGATATATAAATGCTTAGGGAGAATAATGTTCTATTAACCAAGCCATATTCCCTTTTACTTAGTATTGCAAGAGGAATGAATAAATTGTTTGGTAACTGGTGCATGTTTAGAAATGTGATTTTTATCTGTTTTTCAATTATGCCTACTCCCCTTCTTAAAAGGAAAGGCCAGTTTCTGGACACCAGTGTATATAAGGAATGAGACCATAACTAATTCAAATCTCTGAATGGGGTACCCTGTAGAGCCTAAGTAGATGCTCTTCCTTTCAGCATTTGGTGTATGGTGCTAACTACTGGTAGTAGGTAATTAAATGATCCTTAATAGACCATTCATTAACTTCTTTTGTTGGAACAAGTCCCAGCATCTCAGGTAGGGTATGTAGACACATCACTAACTTTGGCTCATAGGACATGAAAAGTGGCTTGGGACAACCTTGGGCTTCTACTCAACATGACAAGCCTGATTTAAGACCTTGAAATGAACTCATAAAAGAAAATGAAATACCTACAGGAAGCATGTCTTTAAAAGAGTTTCAGGCTCAACTTTGGCATAGGAGTTGGTTATGATCAAATACATAGACAAATGTGTGAGAAATACGTATTTTCCAACCCACCGTCTAGCTGATTAAGACTCCGAAACACTTTCAGAGTATAAAAACATGTGTGTTCTCTCACTTCAAAAATGATAGAAAGGAGGATAGGGAAAAAGATTAACAAAATTGAAGTGGTGAATTTTTCCCAAAAAGCAGTATTGGGATCTAAGCAAAGGAATTTTTCTATCACAGGGATCATTCAGAATTTCTTCGGACTCCTGATTAGTACAAGCCTCGAATTATTCTTTCTTTTAGTAGGGGTGTTTACTTCCCACGTTTTACTACCATATGCTGCCAATTAAGAAGATAAAGATAGATTCCATTTCAATAAGAGAAATGTAAGCTATAAGTCTCATAAATTTATTTGATAAGCTGGTCCAAATATGATTCTTCTCATCCCCAGTCACCCCTGGTAGACATGAGTGGATTTTTGATATTTGTGAATGAAGTAATCTTCCCTGCTAAAATAGAAAAACTCTCAAAAGTTTTCATCTAATTGTCTCCTCTAAAAATTCTGTTGGGTTGGGTTTAATAGTTACATTTTGTTAGTGAATACATTTGTTAGAGAAAATACTGCCTTTGTGGATTTTATGTACTGTCATTATAAAAATCATTTTCTCTTAAATAATAAGCTTGATAGATATTTTGCCCTCCCTCATTTTAAAAGGAGATAGCTAAATTACTTTGATTTTACTTAAATTTATTTACATCTAATGAAAAATATTCATTTCGTATTGTAAGATTCTTGTCATTTTGTAGAATGACTACTATACGCTTAGATTTGTTAGAATTATATGACCAAAATGAAAAGTGCCATGTGATTTAGAAACAAGTCACTTAATCTCTGTAGAATTTTACACTGCAGCATGAAAGGTTTATCAGTAAGTAAAAGTTCTGAAAGTCGGAAGTTCAATGTCAAAAACTGCCAGATCTGTCATTAAAATTTCAGACGTTTTACTTCATTTATTTAGAGACTATAGATGCCAAATTATAGCAATAAACAGAGAGAAAGCCTTGAAGTAAAGACAAAACAACTTTTGCATTAATTCTTCCACTGGTTAACTCACTTTCATTCCAGTGATGAACTGCAGTTAGTTGATTTCACTTGAATTATTTGAATGATGCCTTAAGATTTCATCTCTTACAATATAAACCAAAGAATATTTGTTGGACAGATAGTCAAACAAACATAGAAAGCTACCTTACAAAAAATTCAATGGAACTTTCAGTAATCTTATTTTCAAGTAATTTGTGATGTAGTATTTTTATTACAACATACTAAAATAAAATAATAAATATCCAATAAATTGTGTCAAATATTGAACTACTGTGGTAATAAGATGATTCATAGACATTATACATTTCTCACAGTTAATCTTCATCTTTCCTATTTAACCATACAGTGTGAAACACTCTTCCTACATAGTTGTTTAGATCTTCACAGCATTATAAACACTATGGAGCTTAGGATATAGAGCTCACTCAAACTATTAATGGACATATTCTACCTTTTGGTCTTTTATAGCACAAAAATTTATATAAGCATACTTTATCCAGCAATTGTCATGACATATTAATTATATATACTATATATACAACAAAACATGTTAATATATATATAAATATATAAACACTACTAAGGAACTAGAGAGGTGCAATGAAGAAAATGGGCAAGTAAGTAAGAGAGCAACCATGCTAGGTTGAGGAAAACCACATAATCTATTTTTAACACAGTGAAATAGAACCTGACAAGAAAGAACCTAAAAACAGCACAATCTAATCCAAAAGCTATAACTCCAGGAGATGATCTTAACAGCAACAAAACACCACTTCCAATACTCCTGCAGTCCCCCTCACACACATACACACCCATGAGTAAAGGAAAGAAAAGAAGAGTCGACATTACCTAGGCCTTCAAGCATGCTAGGCAAGTACTCCACCACTATGCCAAACTCCTGACCTAAAGTATATTTTTTTAAGAAGAAAAGACATACACTACATTTTTGGATGAGATAAGACCTTGTCATAAAATTTTCAATTAGTAATTAATAACAATGTAATATTTATAGATGAAGTTTTATTTTAAAACTCACATAACCAAAATATATGGAGGATCTATCATGGAAGGATTCAAAAGAGAAAACAACAAATAGGTAATTATGTCACCGTAATAGACAATTCTCTACATTAATGCATTATTCTGTTGATTCAGGAATAGAACAGGCTTGTCAACTTCAGCATTATTTTTGGGGGGTACAGATATTTATATTTATTATTCTTTAAACCATATATACATGTTTATGTATTTTATAGTATGAAATATGGCATGTAAAAAAACAACAGATATTGAAAATGAATTCTGCCACTTATGTGTAAAAACAAAATTAGTATTAAAAAAGGATACACAAAAACTGTTATCTTTCAGCCAGAGCCCTATATTATCAATGTAAAAGGGCCATAATCCTAATATGAAAAAGAAAAACACAAGAAGGAGACTTAATAACTGCTTTCACATACATGCGGACTTGCTTCTGGCTTCTTAAGTTAGGCAAGAGCAAACTCCACCTTTCATCTGTACGTAGATTTTTCTTTGTCTTTGGATTTCTCTGGACTTCTGCTTCGCTCTCTCTTCTTACTTCTTTCTCTCTCATGTGGATCCGTTTGGTACTTAGGTTTGTGGCTGTGGTTGTAGTGGCCATCCCTCTCTCGAGATGGGCTACGACTATGCTTCTGAGGCTGGTCTCTCTTCTCGCTTTTTTGTTGCTTCCAACAGGCTTCTTCTTCTTCATAGTGGCCTGTAGATATCCTGGTTAGTATTTCTGATTGGCATATAATCCTCATCTTCTTTTTCTTCAGAGCAGTGGCGTGTTTTTTTCTTGTGTTTTTCACTTGCATGTGAATGACTTGACTTGGAGTCTTCTGTCTGCTCATCGAGTATAAGATCATAGTTTGCATCCTGTTTGGGCTTTATCTTTCAGAACCAAATTGGATGACTTGTTCTACTCCTTTTCATACTCCTTAAAATCACTCTTCGTGTATTTCCCACCTTTTCCTTTCCACTTAACCTTTGCAACAGACTGGCTAAAATCCACGTGTATTCTTCTGTCATCTATAAGCACATTATCCATTCTGGAGAATGCTTTTTCACAATCTTCTTCCTTTTCAAATTCAATAAAAGCATAACAGAGGGACTCTCCTGTCTTCCAATCCCGGATAACTTCACAACTTCTTATTGGCCCAAATCTTGAGAATATGATTTCCAGATCCTCATCTGTGGTCACTGGATTCAGCTTACATACAAATAACACATTTTTCTGGAGGTTCAATATCTGCATCAGGTAGGTCTCCCACCATTTCTAAAAGAATAGCTTGTGTTTTGGCCTCTTTTTCTGTCTTTATTTCTTCTACTTCCTCAGCTGATCTCCCCTTGAAGTCATCAATTTCTTCATCTGCTCCTATTGGACCCCTATCTAACTGTTCCCTTGTAGGTTCTGGTGATCAATCAGGAATTAATAAATCAGGAGGGTCTTCAAATGGATCATCTAAAAATCACTGTATGATTTATCATGATATCTTGGTAAGGTACAAAATCCTTGTCAACAAAGGTCTCATTAATTTGCTTAACTATGTCCATGCCTTCTGTCACCTCACCAAACACTGTATGAAGACCATCAAGATAATCCAGGTTTTCTCCTGTAGTAATGAGAAACTGAGATCCATGCTGACCACTGCGGTTGTTCACCATGGACGCGGTGCCTTTCTTCTTGTGGATGAAATCCCTCGCGCGGCCGCTCCTCCGTGGACAAGTCGATGACCACGTCGCCCAGAGTGGTCTCCAACAGAACCGCCATGGCGGGGAGGAGCGGGTAACTTCAGCATTATGAACATTTTTCATGAGATTATTTCAGTGGCTGTTTAACATACTATAATACTTTAAGCTGTAGCTCATGTCTACGGATTATTCAAAAGTACACTCACTTATTCTTTATAAAATAGTCTTCAGGTTGGCCTACTGGTTAAAGTGCTTGCCTAGCATGCACGAAGACCCGGGTTCAATTCCTCGGTACCACATACATAGAAAAAAAAAGCCAGAAGTGGTGCTGAGGCTCAAGTGGTAGAGCTCTAGCCTTGAGAAAGTCCAAGGACAGGGCTCAGGTCCTGAGCTCAAGCCCAGGACTGGAAAAAAAAATAGTCTTCAATTACTGTCAAATGAAAGGAAAAATTGCTCCCTGCAACAATTATTGACTTAAACTTTCTGTTTAACATAATAGCAGATAAAAATCTTGATCCTTAGTATTCACCCATAAATTTCAGCATATTTAAAATGAAAGCAAATTCTCTTACTATTTTCAGTATTATTTTTCTTAATTTTAATCCCAACCACCTTCCCAAACTCACCTGCAATTAGGTTGCTGAAAACCCCTCCCTTCCACAATTTGATTCTATAATTTCTGGAAAAGGCCAAATATAACCCCATTTCAAATCATTATGTCTCATATTTCTTTTCCTCTAAAATGTTCTTTCCAAAGAAGTTCATAGAAGAAGGCCACCTCTTCTCATTCAGTCCTTTATTGTCTTTTTCATTTGAGGAGTAATACTACAATTTAAAGAAGTAATTTTCATGTAAGAGTAATTCAATGTCATCTGCAAAAAGGGAAAGTTTCACTTCCTCTTTTCCTATTTTGATCCCCTTTATGCTTGCTTCTTGCCTTATTGCTCTGGCTAGGAATTCTAGTATTATGTTAAAGAGGAGTGGAGAGAGTGGGCATCCTTGTCTCATTCCTGATTTTAGAGGGAATGGCTTTAGCTTTTCACCATTAAGGATAAAACTAGCTGTGGGTTTTTCATACACAGCCTTTATTATACTGAGGAATGCGCCATGGATGACTAGTTGCTCCAGAACTTTTACCATAAAGGGGTGTTGGATCTTGTCAAATGCCTTTTCTGCATCTACTGAGACAATCATGTGATTCTTGTCCATGCTCCTGTTGATGTGTTGAATTACATTAATTGATTTGTGTATGTTGAACCAGCTTTGCATCTCTGTGATGAATCTTGATTGATCATAGTGTGCAATCTTTTTGATGAGATGCTGAAGATGGTTGGCCACTATTTTTTGAGAAGTTTTTCATCAATATTCATCAAAGAAATGGGTCTATAGGTCTCTTTCTTTGATGAATCTCTGTCTGGTTTGGGGATGACAGTTATAGTGGCTTTGTAGAATGAGTTTGGCAAAGAGCCTTCATTTTCCATTTCGTTGAAGAGCTTGAGGAGTATTGGTGTGAGCTCTGCTTTGAAAACCTTATAGAATTCAGGTCTGAATCCATCTGGCCCTGGGAAATTAAAGCAGAACTGAAGAAATGGAAAAACCTCCCATGCTCCAGGATTGGAAGAAACAACATCGTGAAAATGACAATCTTGCAAAGGGCTATCTACAAATTCAATGCAATACCCATCAATATCCCAATGTCATTCTTTAAAGAAATAGAAGAGGCAATCCAAAATTTCATATGGAATAATAAAATACCCCATATAGCAAAAACACTTTTTAAAATTTTTTATTGTATTTAAGAAAATGGTTACATGATATTTTCCAGATAGAAGGTGTATTAATTCACATACATTGATACTCTTTCACATGTCTTGGTCCCCATTACTCTCCTCCCCACTCCGCCATCTTGTTTTCCCCGCTTCCCTATCCAATTTCAAAAAACCATATACAATTATATCTGATATATCAGATAACAAAGTGAGATATATCAGGTAACAATATGAGATAACCAAGGGAAAGCAAAAGAGCTGAGAGATAACATAGTACCTTAAGGAGAACATTCATTCATTATATGGCTTTTGTTTCTATATCCTAGAGGTCCTTTCAATTAGGGTCATACTATATGGCCTTATGTATCAAGGTTTTGCTCCATTGCAAATTTCTGCTAGTAGAGCCCAAGGTTTCTACTGATTATGACAAATGAGAGAAACCATTGAATCTATGTTCCTTTGAGTCTGGCTTACTACATTTAATATGATTTTTTTCTAAGTCTTTCCATTTCCTAACAAATGGGGTGATGTCGTTCTTTCTGACGGCAGCATAGAATTCCATTGTGTACAAATACCACATCTTGTTGATCCACGCATCAACTGAGGGACATCTAGGTTGGTTCCATATCTTTGCTATGGTAAATAGTGCTGCAATGAACATTGTTGTGCTGATGGATTTAGTATGTCTTTGTTTCTGGATGATTGGGTAAATGCCAAGTAGTGGAATTGCTGGGTCATAGGGGAGCTCTAGATTTAGCCTTTTGACGCACTGCCATACTGCTTTTCATAGTAGTTCAACGAGTTTGCACTCCCACCAAGAGTGCAATAGTTATCCCTCCTGGCCACATCCCCTCCAACATCTGTTGTTATTAGTTTTCTTGATCCTGGCCATTCTAACTGGAGTGAGGTGGAATCTTAGCGTTGTTTTGATTTGCATTTTTTTTATGACCAGAGATGATGAGCATTTCTTCATGTGTCTATAGGCCATTTTTGTTTCTTCTTCAGAGAACACTATCTTTAAGTCTTAGCTTTGATAGCAGGTTAGACAATGCAGAAGTGAGAATTTCCGGGACTGAAGATAATTTAGTTGTTATAGAGAAACAGCAGAAAATGAGTCAATCCAAATCTAGGAAATATGAGAGAGAGCTTCAGGAGGTCCAAGATACAATTAGGAAGCCTAATCTAAGGCTAATTGGTATTGAGGAGGGCCTGGAGAAAGAGGTAAATGGTATTGGAAATATACTTCAGGGAATCATCTCAGAGCAAAAACACTTCTTAGCAGAAAGAACAGCGCAGGAGGAATTTCAATACCAAACTTTAGACTCTATTACAGAGCTATAGTGACCAAAACAGCTTGGTACTGGCACAAGAACAGGCCTGAGGACCGATGGCATAGAACTGAGGACCCAGATATTAATCCACAGACCTATGGTCACATAATATTTGATAAGGGACCCCAAAAAATTGAATGGAAGAAAGACAGCCTCTTCAACAAATGGTGCTGGAAGAACTGGTTAAGCACCTGCAGAAAACTAAAGTTGGATCCTTCTTTGTCACCCTGCACTAGAATTAACTCCAAAAGGATCAAAGACCTCGAGATAAAAGCCGACACTCTGAAAACTTTACAAGAAGGAATAGGAGCTACACTAGGTCTCCTTGGCATAGGTCGAAACTTTCTTAATAAGGACCCAGAAACAGAACAAATCACAGAAAGGCTGGATAAGTGGGACTGTATTAAACTGCAGAGCTTCTGTAGGGCAAAGGTCATAGCTAGTAAATTAATTGGGAAGACTACAGAATGGGAGAAGATCTTCACTAACCATACAATGGATAAAGGCCTGATATCTAAAGTAAACCAACAGCTCAAAAAATTGAATCACTCCCAAACTAATCTCCAAAGAAGCAACCATCCATTAAAAGATGGGCCAAAGACTTAAAGAGAGTCTTCCCTGAAGAGGAAATAAGAATGGCCTATACACACATGAAGAAATGTTGGACACCTCTGGTCATGAAAGAAATGCAAATGAAAACAACTCTAAGATTCCACCTCACTCCAATTAGAATGGCCAGGATCAAGAAAACTAATAACAACAGATGCAGGGGGGGATGTGGCCAGGATGGATCACTACTACACTGTAGGTGGGAGTGTAAACTCATTCAACCACTATGGAAAGCAGTATGGCAGTTCCTCAACAGACTAAACATAGAGCTTCCCTATGACCCAGCAATTTCACTACTTGGCATTTACCCAACTGTCCAGAAACAAGGGCATACTAAATGCACTAACACAACAATGTTCGTTGCAGCATTATTTACCATAGCAAAGATATGGAACCAACCTAGATGTCCCTCAGTTGATGAGTGGATCAACAAGTTGTGGTATTTGTACACAATCGAATTCTATGCTGCTGTCAGAAAGAACGACATCGCCCCATTTGTAAGGAAATGGAATGACTTAGAAAAAATCATATGAAGTGAGGTAAGCCAGATTCAGAGGAACATAGGTCTAATAGTTTCCCTCATTTGTCATAATCAGTAGAAACCTTGGGCTCTCCTAGCAGAGATTTACAATCAAACAAAATCTAGAGACATTAGGCCAAATAGTATGACACTAAATGTAATTACCTCCAGGATAAGGAAACAAAAGCCATATAATGAGTGACTGTTGTCCTTAATGTACTATGTTATTTCTCATCTCTTTTGCCATTCCTTGGCTATCTCATATTGTTACCATATTTTACCTTGTTATCTGATATATTTTAGATATGCTTATTTGGTTATTTGAGATTGGATAGGGAAGGGGGGAAATCAAGATAAGCGAGGGGAGGGTGGGAGGGAATTGGGAACCATGTCATAAGAAAGGGTATCAATGTTTGTGAAGTTATGCACCTTCTATATGGTGAATATAATGTAACCCTTCTATTAATCACAATAAAACATTAAAAAAGATTATGACAAATGTGGGAAACCATTGAGCCTAACTTCCTTTGAGTCTGGTTTACTTCATTTAATATGATTTTTTTCTGTCTTTCCATTTCCTAACAAATGGGGCGATGTTGTTCTTTCTGATGGCAGCATAGAATTCCATTGTGTACAAATACCACATCTTGTTGATCCATTCATCAACTGAGGGACATCTGGGTTGGTTCCATATCTTTGCTATGGTAAATAGTGCTGCAATGAACATCCTTGTGCTAGTGGATTTAGTATGTCCTTGTTTCTGGACGATTGGGTAAATGCAAGTAATGGAATTGCTGGGTCATAGGGAAGCTCTATGTTTAGTCTTTTGAGGAACTGCCCTACTGCTTTCCATAGTGGTTGAACAAATTTGCACCCCCACCAACAGTATAGTAGTGATCCCTCCTGGCCACATCCCCTCCAGCATCTGTTGTTTTCTTTTCCTGGCCATTCTAACTGGAATGAGGTGGAATCTTAGAGTTGTTTTGATTTGCATTTGTATTATGACCAGAGATGTTGAGCATTTCTTCATGTGTCTATAAGCCATTTTTGTTTCTTCTTCAGAGAAGACTCTCTTTAAGTCTTTGGCCCATCTTTTTATTCATATATTTTTTATTGTGATTAATAGAAGGGTTACATGATATTTGCCAGATAGAAGGTGCATTAATTCACATACATTGATATCCTTTCACATATCTTGGTCCCCATTTCCCTCCCCCCACCCCCACCCCTCATCTTGTTTTCCCCTCTTCCCTGTCCAATTTCAAATAACCAAATACAAATATATCCAATATATCAGGTAACAAAAGCTCAATGGTTTCCCACATTTGTCATAATCAATAGAAACCTTGGGCTCTCCTAACAGAGATTTGCAATAGAGCAAAACCTTGATACATAAGTCCATATAGTATGAAGGTAATTGAAAGGACCTCTAGGATATAGAAACAAAAGCCATAAAAGGAATGATTGCCCTCCTTAAGGTACTATGTTATCTCTCAGCTCTTTTGCTGTCCCTTGGTTATCTCATATTGTTTTGGTATTTTACTTTGTTACCTGATATATCGGATATATTTGTATTTGGTTATTTGGAATTGGATAGGGAAGGGGGGAAAACAAGATGAGGGGTGGGGTTGGGGGGGAGGGAAATGGGGACCAAGACATGTGAAAGGGTATCAATTACATGTGAATTAATGCACCCTCTATCTGGCAAATATCATGTAACCCTACTATTGATTACAATAAAAATATATGGAAAAAAATTAAAAGAAGAGTAATTCAATGTATTTTTTTTTCTTGTGAGACATGGGGCTTGAACTCTGGGCCTAGGTACTATCCCTGAGCTCTTCAGCTTGATGGCTACCACCCTACCCCTGGAGCCATAGCACCACTTCCGGTTTGCTAGTGATTATTTGGAGATAAGAGTCTCACAGTCTTTAGTGCTTGAGCTGGCTTTGAACCTCTGTACTTAGATCCTGAGTAGCTAGGATTATAGGCATGAGCCACCTCGCCCTGCCCAAATGCATTTTTTATTTTAAATTATGTTAATATGTAATGAATAATTTGTGCTTATACTGTTAGGTTCTAGCTCTGGTTTCATTCATCTCTACTGTTGTTAGGTTACACCTCTGGATAGAATGCAGCACAAAAGAAGACTTGGTGCCTTTCTGATTTGTCTTCTTACCTCTGATTTGGGTATGCTAGTGCCAAATTGACACATTTCTTTAAATTTTGGAAAAAAATTAAATGTGGCATGTAGACTTTAAGAAAATTTCCAAAATTTGTATGTAAGCAAGAATATGTAATAATATTCAAAACAAAATACTTAATGATTTTCAACAAGATACATGGAGAAATTGATTCATTAACTGAATTTGGTAGAGAAGAATTTCTTTTAATTATTCGCAACCCAACTGGTAAATTATCTCTTCTTTGTAATACTAACCAGAAGCTAATTTTTCCAAATCATTTGATTTTAATAATTATAAAATTCAATGCTAATCACAATGAACACAATCATTCACTTTTTGTTGTCTAAGTACAAATTTATTTCTGGGCAGTAACATCCTTCTTATTTCCTCCTAGCTAAAAATAGACATAATGTTTATCTCATTTTCCCAGAACCTATATGTGAACTAAAGCAAAAAACTACCAGCCTCTGAAACAAATATTTGACATTTACAAATATTCCATCGTTATTTGAACCTCTCAGGATGTAAGTAGGGGTATTCATTTTACTTATCTTTTATGGCTCTAGCAGATTGTCAATGTATATTGCTCAAGTGAATGAAGGAATCTTCTCGATATTTAAGTAGGTCAACAGGAAGTTTATCGTTCTTGGCTAATGTATTTTTGTTCATGGAGATAAGGGTTGAGAAAATTGGTAATTTACTGTTATAATTCTATCTAATGCTCTTTTGCTCAGAATATTATCTATAGAGGAATTACAAGTTGGTAATCTCGGAAAAGCAGTAATTCCAGGAAAGAATGAAAAACTTGACAAGAAGCTTTTTATGAGAGATATAAAGGAAAGAAATGCTGATAAAGAAGAGAAATGATAATTAACAGGAAGACACATCAATATCTCTAAATCCCAAGAAAAGGAATATCAGTGAAAAAATGCTGTTACAATTGCTTTAAAAACTACCCTTTTTCATGCAAAAAACATAGGAATTCTTAAAAACTCTATTCTTAGTTGCCATAGTGACATTCTCCATCGCTTTCCCAAGAAAACAAGTCATTTAAATATGGACAAAAGTAAAAAATGTTATATTTCCAAAGCTTCCATAGGAAGAATTCAAATAATTGAAACAAAAAAAACTCACAGAAGTTAAGACAAAATGAGTGTTTAACAGAGGTTTTGGAGAACAGATTGTAGGGATAGGAAAATCTGGTCTATGTTGCACTGAGATACAATTTGTTAGTAGTAAGAACTTCTAGGATGTTATTGCGAAGTAGAGAGACTTGACAGAATGATCCGGTACCTTGTCTTTCAAAAAGTAAACAGCATTTAAAATTATTTCATCATAAGGAAAAGATAAAGGCTTAAATCAATAGACAATATCATACTGATTTGACCATGCACTGATGCATGCACTGAATGTTTATGTGGTACTGTATATACATGTATGATACTTAAGGTTTTATGCAACGCTAATTTTTAAGACTTAAGTCTTACCCAGGTATCGACAGC
Organism: Megascapheus bottae; assembly: GCF_031878675.1. NCBI lineage: Eukaryota > Metazoa > Chordata > Mammalia > Rodentia > Geomyidae > Megascapheus > Megascapheus bottae. The sequence continues at coordinate 70,200,001 of NC_143515.1, read as the reverse complement.
TCATGTCTATAATCCTTGCTACACAGGAGGCTGATATCTGAAGTTTCTGATTCAAAGCCAGTCCAGGAATGAAAGTTCCTGAGACTCATCTCCAATTTACCGCCAGAAACCAAAAGTGGCTCTGTGGCTCAAAATGGTAACTCACTAGCTATCCTTCAGCTGAACTCCAGACTTCAAGCTGCCCAGACCCAGAGTTCAAGCTCCACAACTGATAAAACCAAAAAATCTTAATTCTCATTAAAGAAAACAAAAAAATAATAAAACTAAAAGTGAACATTTTCTCTGAAAAATGTAAAAAACACACAAAAATATGTAGCAAAAAAACAAAAAAATCAAGATATAGAAAAATAGCAGAAAATATTCTAAGAAAAATATTTCTCTCAATAAAATGCTTTGCTTTAAATATAAAAAATCAAAAAACATAATAATTTGACTTCCAGGCCAAATAAACTCCCCCAAAAAACAAAACAACAAAGACATAAAGTGAAAATAAAAATCAAATTTCTCAAGTTTAGAAAACAGCATATAAATCAAGAAGAAAATAGACTAAAAGAATCAAAGATAATGGAAAAACTAACCAAAGTCAAACATTCAAACTGCTTGCCAATGCTTTCCAGACTAACCAATCTAACATGATATCAAGGAAATAGGAGAATAAAACGAACACAGGGATGATTGAACTTGCAATAATTTCCTGATAAATCTACTACAAGAGGAATTTTATCTAACAAGAGATGACTAAAGAGCTTTTGACAAGATAATACTTCTGACAAGAAAATACTTTTTTGAAAATACATTTTATTTTAAATGTGAAGTGAAAAACAAAGATAGAAAGTAGAGTTTAAGAGGAGCAAGAAATAAGATTGTAAGCTCTTCCACAGTAGAACTAAAATACTTTTTCAAAGAAAGAAAATTGAGTCAGAAAACAATGTTAGAGTAGACTCGGTATCAGATAAATATGGTAACATTCGTAAAAATTGAATGGGAAAAGTAAGAAAAATATAAGCTTGCAAAAAAAAGCTAACGGTAGTTAAAGCAGAGTTTCTTTAAAAAATTTCTTTGTATCAGTGTTAGTAGCATCCTTGAGCTGAACCAATTGTAGATAAAAATGTTTAATAAGATGACATGGTGTCCAAATATATAAGCACTTTTTGTCATTATCCCTTAAACAATACAGTATAATTCCTTCCATAATAAAACTGTGGACTATTTTGAAAGATACAGTAGGATACACACGGCTCTATGCAAATACTTAACCACTTTATATTTTGATGTCCATATTCTCTTACCCATTGAGGTCCTGAAACTAATATCATGTGAAAAGCCCAGTGTGTATATACAAATGCAAAGATATATCGCTTTATATATGAAAACTTTTATGAAAGAGCACAAAGTACTATGAGCATACAAGAATGATGCAAGAATATGTCTGATCATGAAGATGAAAGGATGAGGAAAAAAAGTCAAACTAGAGTAAAATACAGAGAAAGACCATTAAAAAAGATGAGCAGGATACATGCAGAAATACAATGAATGAAATTAAATGTCAGGGAAACATGACCCTGGCAAAAGAAGAAAAACATCTCCAGCAACAAACTAAAGTAAGTTACTAGATAATGAATTCACCACAGGATCTTAATAAAGCTCAGGGAGCTCATTAATTAAAGACTATATGAAACAGGAAATGGCATAAGGATGCACAGTAAATACTTACAAAGTGATAGAAACTGTTCAAAGAACCAGAAAGGAATTTCAAGCCTCATAAGCAAAACAACTGCACTGATAAGATAAAGAACTCAAACAGGCTTGATCAAGCAGAAGAAAGAATCAGTAAACCTTAAGAGGTGATCATTTGAAATAATCCAATTAGTAAAATGTAAAAGCATAACAAAAACAAAAGTAACAAGACCACTTGAAGAATGTATGCAGTCATTGGAAATTATGGGAACCATATATGGGAATTAATGTAGGCATTGTTTCAACACTAGGAAGAGAAGGGAGAGAGAAAGTTACAAATCTTATTTAAAGAAATCATGGTAGACAAATTTCCTCAATTTGATGAGGAATATAAATGTTTGATTTAGGATGAACCAAAACTTCTAACTAGAATCAATCAAAAGCAACTTATAAGGAAGTTTAGTGTAATACAAGTTTTCAAAAATAACAGACAGGAAATAAATTTAAGATGACAGTGGAAAATCATTCTATCTGTACAAGGATACTTTTCCCACAGTATGACACTCTCAGTAGATTTGTCACTAGAAATCTTGCAGTCCAGAAAGGGGTGGATGATATATTTGAAGTGCTGAAGAATGCAAAAAAAAGACTACCACTACCTAGGAAAAATACTCCTAATATCAAACTTGCCCTTCAGAAATGAAGAGGAGATAAACACTCTTAGATAAACAAAAACCAAAGACTTGTGACTCTCTAACAAATGCTAAAGAAAGTGCTTTCTGTGGAAATGAAAGAATAGTAAGTAGATGATAACATACAACATATGCATGAATAAAATTCACTGGTAAAGGTGAAGTTATTTCTTATTTAAATAGAAGTTTTGCTTCTGTCTGGGTTTGTGTAGCACTGTGTTGTTCGTGAATTTCCGTTTGTGGATGCGTAACAACTAACATTGTAACATAGCCATCAAGCAGCTTACCAGAGTCTAAAAGGATGAAAGAAGAATTTATACTGGCAATGATGTCACTAGCAAAATAAAATCCCACCATTCTGTATACTGAAATATACATACATTATTCTAGGGGAACTGTAGGTTCTCATGCAGAGGAGGGAATCAATCTATTACTATTACAATAGACATTTGGCTAAATAAATGTTCAAATATAATGCCTAATGGATTTCTCAACTCTTTTGGACAGAGTAGAAATGATGTTCAGACTCTCAAGATTTATGCTTTAACTACCAAAACAATACCAGGCTGGGTGCTGGTGGCTCATGCCTGCAATCTTAGCTGTTCTAGGAGGCTGAGATCTGAGTATAGCAGTTCAAAGCCAGCCTGAGCAGAAAAATCTGTGAGATTCTTAACTCTAGTTAACCCACCAGAAGCCAGAATTGGCACTGTGGGTAAAAGTGCTAGCTCTGAGCAAAAGTGCTCAGGAGCAGTGCCAAGATCCTGAGTTTAACAACAAGAGTTAAAACAGAATACTCTTTCCATGGAAAAATAAAATTAATATGTGTATTTCATTGGAACTCTGTAAAGTTAGTATAGGTTGAAATATAAAAAACTTCCTGTTAATCTTTTTCATTTTAATATAATATTTCATGTTGTACAACCATCATCTGTTTCCAAAACCCAAGCAAATAGATATTCTGTACCTGATAAGTGATCTCAATTAGTCTCTCACATCCTACAGTCAGACAGGATCTAATCAACACTCTATCTTTATAAATCTCCCTAAATTTGGATATGTTAGAGAAGTGTAATCAATATAATTTTGTGTACATTGCTATGTGGTGTATTTCATTTAACATACAGAATAATATTACTATTACAACTCTACTGACTATTAAATATTAAAATTTGGATCTTATTTTCCTAATAACTAAGATGAACATTTTATTAGCCATTTTTATAACTTCTATTGGAAAATATCTATTGAAGTACCATGCCTGTGTTTTGATTGGGTTGTTGATTAGGTTCATAACTATCAGAGTTTCTAATGTAATCATTGTATTTAACCTTTACCAAAAGAATAATTTTAGTGTTTTCTCTCATTCTGTGGGGATTTTTTTTTACTTTCCTGGTAACAGTATTTGATACACAATGCTGTTAGAAGTTATGATGAACTCTACCTTCTGCAGTATTTTGTTTTGACAAAGTTTTGATATTATTTTAATTATTTGCTATTTTACTATCTTTAAGTAATTATGCAAAGAAGTTGCTATTTAGCAAAGCAGTTTATGACTACAATATCTTAATCAATGTCACCCCTATCAATATTCTCATTCACCTCTACCTTACCTCCGCTTCCCTCACTCTGCTTAATTTTGTAAAATATATTCTGTATTCTTATCATCCTTCCTATTTCCTTCTCTTCATTTGTCTACCATTTTCCCCTTACCCTCACCCCACCCCTTTCACATACCTGCTTCCTGGTGTTTAATTTTTGCTGAACTTTGATTTTCATTTTTGCTAGTCCAACTTTTAGTTTCATAATTACGGAGCCATTGTCAGGATCAGGGATAAGGACTTCCTTTCATGTTTTATTTTGAAAGTTTTCATTGTTTTCTTTTAAGTTTAGGCTTTTTGACACAATTCAAGTTAAATTTCTACATGAAAGTAGCAACTGTGCAACAATTTTCTTCCAAAAGTGAATATTCAATTTTCTTAGGACAGTTTGTTAATAAAAGGGTTATCTCATTAAATGGTCTAAGGACTGCTGATGAAAATCTGTTGGCCTTATATGTAGTACTATGATGAAATAAAAGAAGAGAAATAATTATGTGCTGCCATTTGTACTATATTTGAACATCTGAGAGCAAGGTGGGAATGGAAAAGGAAATCTGGCAGATTGTCTTGATAAAAGCCTAAGAGGAAGAATTATTTAGATGTAGAGACAAACAGCTAAAATATTTCAGTAAACCTCAACTTCTGCTAAAACATAAATAATGTACTTCCAATAATTATCTGAAAACTCAGGCTTATAATAAATGTGGCTTTTAAGAAAGTGAGAAGAACTAAAAAGGCAAATATGACAACTTATTAAATAAGTAACATCAATATTCAGAGGGGAAGTCAGTTTCCATTTATACCTCTGTATGAAACTTCTAGAAAACTTAGAAGAATGTCATGGCATAAAATATTGGTTTGACAAATGCATTAGAATAGGAGTCAGGCTGATAAATTGTACTGGAAATGACAGAGCTACTAAATGTTATGTCTCATATAGCTACATCAAATGCCTATATATAGAAAATTATGCCCTGACTACTTAAAACTGAATTCCTTTTTTCTGATTTTATTTAGCAGAATTTATCATTAGAGTGGACACTGAGAGACTTTAGCGGGCTTTTCTTCACTATATCCTGTCACAATTTCCTTTGACACCTTGGAAAGTAATTTAAACTCAATAAAATGGAGATAATTGCACTTACCTCACAGAGATACAGAGAGCATTAATGAGATCACGTCTACAAAGTGATTCAAAGTCTTTAGTTTGTAATATAAATAGCAAGCACAACTATATTTTTCCAGATGTCTAATAATGATAATCATAAATATGATGAACTGAAAAGTTAAAAGGCTGCCAGTAAAAGTAAAATGTTTTCATTTTAATTGCTAGACATTTAAATGTTCCCTCTTGCATGTCTGGATTACAGAAATGCACAGAAATGTTAATTATGATTTCTATTTTAATAAGGACATGTCCCCCAAGTTTAGACTCAAGAGTACTTAACTTTTAGCCAAATAGGGGAAAACTGAACTACCTCTTCTTTGCAATTAGGTTTAATAAATCACTGTAGAAGTTTAATAAAATAAATTACAGCATAAATTTTAATGAAGCCTATACATTACTTCTCCAAAATATTTCTTAATGTGAAATAGAAGATCAGAGCTTCAGTTACAAATCCTATTATTCCGTTGGCATGATCTCAATGTGACTTCCTTCCTAAGCTGATAGAATGAAACACTAATATCTTCTATACAGTGCCTATCCTGTTACTTTTTTCTCTGCGCACAAAAGTACTTATAACTAGACCCAAACTGTTTTAAGTTCAGAGCCTACACTCTAATCCTACTGCTGTCAACTATTTGTGAATTAAAGTAGTTATCTTTAAAACTGAATTGCATTTTACATTAAATGAGCCAAAAAAGCAATGTTGATTGTAATGGGAACAGGCATGATAATCTCCTGGCAAACATGCCCTTCAAAGTCCTGATTTTTGGCAGCCATGGTGGCTCTCTGTCTACTGTACTTGGCCTTGGGTTAGGCATTGCAAGCTGAGATTTTTAAATGAGACCAGACATTAGGTCTGGATTCAGTAATTATCAGAGTAAAGGAGGTCGTTCTCTACAGCAACCAGCAGAGTAATTGCATCCTAAAGGACAGCAGAATTTCTTGTCACGTCCCATGAGGGCAATCTGAATTGCATTGATTTCACTGGTTATAGTTGGGTGGCATCCACCGTGTTGTCAGGATTTGCACGTCCATCACATCCCACATAAACAAATAAAATGCTAGGCTGAGTGAGGAAAAATAAATCCTTATTAGAGTGAAAAAACAAAACAGAAAACAAACAAACAAAAAAAAACAAGCTCCGTTTGGTTTGTAACCTCTTTTTGTAATCCAGAAAGCTTCATGAATCTATTGCTGCATAATGCAGTAAAATCAGATTCTCTGTTGATCTCAGGGAACATTGTTGTCCTACAATTGATATAAGAAATGTTTCACTTCTCAAAGTTATGTTCCTAGTAGCTGGTGTACAAAAAGATTGTTAGGAATTCAGACTGACCCTGCTAACATGAAAACATATAGGTACTCATTCGAACATACACACGCACACACACACACCCATACACACTACCAAATCAACACTTTTTCATTTCCATCCACAGAAGCACTTCAGGAAACTGCACAAATAGGGATTTATGTCTAACCCAGATAGAAGATAGGCAGGTCAGTGGATAGTAAATCTTTACTTAATATGAAAGATTTCTTTAATAATACTGGAATGTTTTTGACAGAATTTTACAAGATTGTACTAGGCATTTTACAATGTGGCCTAGGAGTTTCCATTCACAGTCGAAGGAAATCAAACAATGAAGTAAATTATATAAATTGAATCAAGTGGACATTTATATAAAAATTGAGGAGAGGATAATTTTCTGTCTTTTCTCTTATAATTAAATATTGATATACAAATACCTGCAGTAAAAAAATAGCAATAGTAGTTCTATGCTGTCCTAGTAAACAATGAAATTAAGAAATTAATTTTATGTATGATATAATGGAAAAAGTTATCTCCAAATAATTTGTCAAATGACATAAAAGAATGATGTAAATATCAGCACAAAATATGTTGAAAGAAATATAAGTGTTAAATAAATTGGAACTCATTCTATATTCAGGGATCAGAAGGCAATATAGGTAGGATGATAATGCTTACATTAGTTTTCCTTTTTTCTCACCAAGCATTTGCTTTTACCTCCTTCAGTTTGTGACCCCCTGTGCTTGTGTTATTCAAATATCAGTTGTCTGTCCATTTAGCAACTCTATCTATATTTAAATATATCCTGGTTTTAAATATCATCTGTGTATCAAAAATCTGCAAATACATAGCTTCAGATCAGATTTTCTTCTAAACTCCAGGTCTGTATATCTAACTGTATTCTTAACAGTTCATAAGAGTGTTTGCTAGAAAATAGCCTTAAAAGGTTCAAATTAAACCAATTCTTCTTTCTTCCCTTGTCCTTACAGAAGTCCCTAAAATGCATCATTTTACATGTTGAATTGAAATACCATTGTACAGCCTTTGTGGTTTCATACAAGTTTGAGAATACCTTTTTTGTTATTTTGGTTCTGTGAAGAATGCCATTGTCTTTTTCACTAGACAGGTGGGTTGCTCAAGGTAATATAGATGCTTCAATAAAAATGATTCTTCTTTCAGTGTATAAGATGCCAAGTCTTTATTTTCATATGATCTTGTAATTTTGTATTTGATTTCTTTTCATTACAACATTGACCTTATTAAGTGCTTACATGAATTTCCTCTTATTTTTATTGTGTGAAAGTTTGTCTCTGATTGCTATTATGTTCAATTTATATACTCCTAATTCTATTCCTTTTTTAATCTATAAACTATTTAGAAATGTTATTTAATTTTATGGTTACTTGAAATCTTTTCAGTTGTCTTTTAAAAAATTGTTTCGAGCACAGAGATTTACTAACTTTCATTTTTATAGATTTACAAAGACTTTTTAAGCTCTAGGAGAAAGACTATGTTAGTGAATGTGCCCTATGAAATTGAAAAGTATAGGTAAAGTTTTACAAAGTCTATCAGGTTAAGTTGGAAATGGTATTATTCAAGTCTCTATATCATGATTTATTTTTTTCTTAAGTCTTAAAACCATTGAGTGTTAAAATGCTCATTTGTAATTGTGACTTTGGCGTTAGCTTTTGCCTGTTAGTTTTTGTTTTTGTTTTTGTTTGGCTTTTTGTTTGCTTTTTTCCCCATTTATATTTTTTATGCTTGCTTTGTAAACTCAATACTCTCTAATCAGGAAATGTCACTGCATAAATATTTTTATGATGTTTACATGTTCTATATTAATACAGACACAAAGTTTCTTCTACCATTTTTAAGTTTTAGTATAATCACATCTTAATGTGTTTCTTGTTAATAGCTCATAAGTGGATTCTATGTTCTTTAAAATTGAGCACAAATTTTTCTTTTATTTGAATTGTTTATTCTCATATTACTTGTATCTTCTGTTGAAGGTGAGTTTATTTTTAAGTATTTTATGTTTTCTATTCTCTCTGTTATTTTTCCTACATTTTCTCTTTGACTTTATTTTTACTTCTACAGCTTTAATTTTTCCTATTGCCTCATTAATCATGAGTTTTGCTTTCTCACTTATTAGTGATTGCTTTAGGATTGACAAACTTTGACATACTATACTTACATATAAGAGAATCTTGCAACAATAGATTCTATTTTATTATCACCATTCTACTACTGACTTGCATTTTAAATGTTGAGTATTATAAACATCACAATATATTGTTATTATCATTTTCCTTACAGCCAAAATAAGTCAAGCAATAAGAAACAGCTTAGAGATAACATTGAAGTTTGAATCTTTAGTTTTGTGCTAGCTAAAGAAATACTTTATTTTTGAGACATAAATCAGTCATTTCCTCTTTTCTAGTTATTTTTGATATAGTCACACTATTTGCTCCAATGAGTTTGGACTGTAATCACAGTATTTACATTTGCTGCCATATCTATAATGACAACCATATAGAATAACACCAAGCTTACTTTTTTCTGTAAAAATGGTGTTTTGCTTTCTTTTTCTTTTCCTTTCTTTTTTTGTCCTTGCTGGTCTGAACTGATATCTACCAAATTTCAGCTTCCTGCACACCTGAAATGACAAGGAGGTACAGATGTTATTATGAAAGGCATGTGCCCAGCCATCGGTTAAAATGGATCTCATCAACTTTCTTCTTGTATTGAACTTGAACCATTAGCCTTCAACTCTTTTCCTCACAAGTAGCTAGGATTAAAAATGTCAGCCTCTGACCTGGTATGAAGAACTTTCTCAGGTATACACACATACATATGTACATATATATATACATATATATTCACATATATACATATACACACATATACATAGGTATGTACATAAGTATATGTGTGTGTATGAGTGTGTGTGTGTGTGTGTGTGTGTGTGTGTGAAGAAATTTATGTAATTGGCCCTAACTTGTGGGGCCCAACTATATGTATTTTCAAATTTTCTAGTGTTCCTTCTTTTGTGCAGAGCTGTAATTTTATTTAGTAATTTTTTTTTTTGGTCAGTCATGGAGCTTGAACTTTGAGCTTTTCAGCTCAAGGCTAGCACTCTACCTCTTGAGCCACAGCACCACTTCTGGTTTTCTGATGTTTAATTGAAGATGAGAATCTCATGGATTTTCCTGCTCTAGCTGACCTTGAGCCAAGAACCTCAGATCTCAGCCTCCTGATTACAGGCATGAGCCACGGTTCCTTGATCTTTACCATCATTTTTGAACTCCGAACAACTTTCTTTAATGTATTTAGAGGCAAGAGTTTACTGGCTTCAAATTTCCTCATCACTTGTTTGTTCTTAAAAGATACATAAAAACTTAATTCTGTGCTGACCTTAAAATCACAGGCTATTTTCACCAAATGTGGGATTCTGGAAGGAAGTAGACTCCCTTTTACTTGCATTTTAAAGAAGAGATTAGCTTCTCTTCTAGCTTAAATAGCCTTTTTTTTTAGTTATTCTAATTACAAACTATTTATTTACTTCGGGTTATTTTATTCATTACTATGTCCAGAACAGTATTATGTGGAAAAATAGATACTAGAAAGCACCCGCAGGAGAAAAGTGGAGAAGATAAAACAACAATGAAATAAAATAAAAGGTATGTGTGATGTGGAAGTATCAGAACTAGGTAAGAGAGGTCAGATTTACAGGACAACTTTTCTGCAGGACAACTTTTCTGCACAAAAGAAGATAAGCAATTAATTACCTTCTTAATGACCGTAGAGTGGGTCTTGTGGAGGAGACAGCATGAAAACTAAATCTTCTGAGGCCCAATGATGCTGTTAGGTCTTTCCCAGGTAAGAATATTGCTAACACTGAGATCTGGAATTGACATCCTAAGCCAGGACGTGGAGAGCTTCAGAATTTAGTGATGAGAGGAAAAGTTTTGGTGGATCCTTGGCATCCATTTTCCAGTCACTTAACACATTCTCAAAGATGTCAGTAGAGCATCTGCTCTTTTGACAGCTTGAGTAGCTTTGGCATTTCTCTCGAAGAATTAACTATCAGAGTTCTTGGAAGACATGACAGAGCCCAGTATCAAGTTCCACCAGCTAGGACTTCTCACATAAATTTCTTCCTGCTATAAATACTTTCACATTTATATTTTTACTTTAATAACCAATTATAGAGGTGAACTACAGTCTGTTTTTAATAGATGAATCTCTCCTCTTGGCACTGTTCATAGGATTTCACACTCATAAACAGTCATGGAGTAAGAGAAAACATTTCTTTACAAAGAATGTATGTTTGGTCCATGTTTCAAGGATACAATGGCCCAGACTGAGTTAATCATGTGTTTATTTCATATTTTCTTCATTTATAAATAAATTTAAGTACTGTGGCAGAAAATTTAAATCCATAAAAAATGGAATTATTGAAAGATACATATGTGTTCAATGTCCAAATTACACCAAAAAATAAACGACGATTGCCTCTTTGTATTTATTTATTTATTTTTATTATCTTCCACTAGTTTTACAAAGGAGTTGCCATTTGACAAGGCAGTTTATGCATCTTTACCAAAGTCACCTCTTCTATCATTCTCCCTATCCCTCTCAATCCTTTTCCTCAATTCTTTGAATTGAGGATATCCATTGAATATTATGGCTGCATTCACCACCATTTCCTCTTGATTGATTGATTGATTGATTGATTTCCTTTTGTTGAATGCATAGTATTTTTAAATTTTGTATTGCTTGATGATATTCCTAATATGGTAATATGGTATTAATGAAGCTATTGCAATGGATAGCTTTCTGAATACAAAGAAAAGTAAGACAATTTAATCAATAGCTTACTGTTTTTAGTTACTTATTTTTCTGAGCAATTTTTCATATTAGGCAAATGTAGTTCCTATATTTGTTTTCTTTACTTCACCAGTTAAGTGGGATTCTGTGTGCATTGAGTTTGAGAGAATAAATTGCACTCCATATTCTTGTGCACACAGAATAGCAACGCCAGCATTAAAAAAAAAACGTGCATTTTGAAAGGTATCACGTTTTCATTTTCACCCATAGATTATGAAAGAGCCTATTTTCATTCATTTTCAATAGCTGAATATGCTGTCAAATAAAATCTTTGCGGTTGTGATAGAATGAAAATTGTATGTCTTTGATTTAAGCTTGATGTTTTAGTTATGAAGAGAAAGTATCTGATGCTCATAAAATAAGATTTGCTCATTGTGTTGGTCATCAATTTCGTGACTGAAAGAAATATTCTATAATTTAATATACTTGGCCATTCTCATATGGCATATGGCTGGTAGCCGTTAGTTGCTTATCTACTGACTTTTGTTCAAATATTTTTATCAGAGCAAAACTGAGTCTCTAATTCGGTAAAATTAAGTCAATTCCTTAATTCTTCTTTTAATGTCTTCCAGATTTTTCACTTGCTTTATTATAGTCTCCCACTCCTTTAATGAATGGAAAGAGAACCCAAAGTGGGTTCAATAGCATTTGTATTCAATATATTTGAGGTGAATCTATAGATCAATGTGAAATGGGAAATTTTTATAACCGGATATGGAAAATAAATACAAATTAAAATTTTACTCCTTTGCTTTTAATATAAACAGAATCACCTCTCACAGATTAGCTTTCTATACATGAAAGTCAAATATTTCAGAAGGACAAATAGGTAACAATCTTCATAATACTGTGTTAGGAAAAGTTTCTGGAACTGAAAATCAATAGCCATAGGGGAAGACTTACAAATTTAACTAGCAACAGGAGAAACTTATCTGTATTAAAGGTATTTAATTACATGTATTAAAAATAAACTTGAAATTAGACACTGTATAGATGATATTAAAAACTCACCAAGTTTTATATTAGAGATATTTTTAAATCCTTAAGTCATTAGGAAGATGTGTACATTTAGTATGTAATCTTTGGTTAAGATAAGTAGAGAGTGAGCTGGGTTTGAGAGGTAGGTGAAAATATTGGAAGCAGTGACAATGATTAAGGTGAATTGTATTAAACTGCTTTGGTGAAAGCAAATTCCTTTGTACAGCTATTAAAGATGATAAAAATATTTAAAAATAAAGTACATTAAAATGTCAAGACACATTTATAAAATTTGAAAATATTTTTATGTGAATATGCTGCAATATAGCATTTTAAATCAATAAATGTTTGTATTTTGTTTGCAGGTAAAATCATTTGTTATTTTCTGATAATACTTGATGCAGAAGATGAGTGTAGATTTTTGTTTCTTCAGGGAATTAGGAAAACTGTCAGACTTACAATGGTCTTGAGGAAATTAAATAATGATTTCCATGACTTTACTGTTGATAAAACTAGTTTTGATTCATCCTTCAGATATACATTCAGAACACACAAATCCAGATACATTTCACTTTAAAGAAATTTATCCTCATGCTATTACAAGTGGCAAAATTTATTCATTTCTTAGTCCTTATCTGTCTTCTAGAATTTAAGGGCAAAAATATTTAAAAGGCATCATCTTCAACTTCACTAAATCTTCACTTTCAAGAATGGCACAGACATATGTTAAGATCTCAAAAAATATTTGTTAAACTAACAAATTTGTAATAAATGCAATAAATCAGGATACACGACATAAAAAATACCTGAGGATCCCACATCTGTTTCATGTGTAGATCCTCCACTGTTTTACTAAAGTGGAGATTTAATAAAATGTAGATGTGTTTGATTAGCCTATTTTGAATATATATATATATGTATATATCGTAGAATATAACATGGATATAGTGTATCAGAACTCAAGGGAATTTTGTTGGATATTGTTGAAAAAGGCTTAAGTTCTCAGAATTTTTGTCTTGGGGAAATAAAGAAAATCATCAATTATTAATGAAAGCCTTTTCACTTATTAATCTGTGAATTGTATGTGTAGGGATGAATCACAAGTTAATAATGAAATGTGCATATGAAAGGTTCTACACCTAGTTATCTAGTTTGTTGAACAAAGTAAAGTTTGGCTTTCTTGAAGAAAAATGAATTGCATATTGTTGAGAATGGAGAACAATTGGACATGGTTGAGGAAGTTCTGACACTGACACATAGTCCTTCATAAAAACTGAAATTTATTCTGAAAATCATTCAATAAATATTTGTTAAGACTGAGTTAAAGAATCTCATATCAGTGATCTATGAAACATAATGTGAAAATATGATAAATGAAATGATTGTTCATGTTTTAATAATTCACACATCAACTGATACTGAAAAAAGCAGGTTTGTTTCTTTAGGCTCATTAATTATAAACTTAGAAACCATTTAGAGATTGGAAAAAAGGTGATCTGCAAGTTAATCTCTGGTTGTCAGTTTTTAAAAAAACTTCTATAGAAAACTAGTGAAGTGGACAATTATAAAATCAAGTATTTTAAGTTACTCCTACTGACTTCAGTGTAAGACTTTGCTATGAAATGCAAGCTTTCATGTTAATTTACTTATCTATTAAATTCAAGATTACATATTCTTTTAAAGTTTTGAAAATATTTATAAAATAGGCATTTTTGTGGAATCCACTTGAACTTGAACTTTCTGTGCTATTAAAATCTAACTTCAGTAGAGTGTACCTGTACTAAAATGACACATACTTCTATAAATATATATATATATATATTCTATGTGTCAGTTAAATATAACTATGTATAAAATCAGTTGTTTATAGATCTGCACTATTTGAATAAAAGCTCCTTAAAATTGTATAAACAGGACTATTGCCATTTAAATTTGGGCAACACAGATGCCTCTGTCTGACTCATCCAGCCAATAATTTGCATGCATAGTTCTTTGTAGATGCAAAGTCCCTTTAATATGGCTCAAATACAACTGGTAAGAGTATTACACTCATTTGACAGTGAAAATAGTGATTGCTTCCTTAGGAAATTGCAACTCATGAGGACAGATATCTTTTTGACCATCACATTTTCTGAATTAACTTCTAGATATGTGAATGCTTGCCATGACGTGGACTCATAGCATTGGTTATGTTTCCATTAGATTATCTCTTGAGACCTACTAGAATGGGCAAGCATAATGTTATACCTGTAACACAGAGCTTGCATAGTTTACCCAGCACATTACCACTTTGGGATACTGTTCATCACACTTCCCCAGCGTGGACAGAGAAGCTCTTCCAGGAAGCCCCCAGCTTTCCTTAACTTCTTATTGCTGACAGTTTCCCTCAGTTACTCCTCAGAATAGCATCTTAGGCCTCACTGTGGTTTTATTTTTATTGTGATTAATAGAAGGGTTACATTATATTCACCAGATAGAAGGTACATAACTGCACAAACATTGATACCCTTTCTTATGACATGGTCCCCATTTCCCTCCCACCCTCCCCCCTGCTTATCTTGATTTCCCCCCTTCCCTATCCAATTTCAAATAACCAATTAAGCACATATAAAATATATCAGATAACAAGGTGAAATGTTGTAACAATATGAGATAACCAAGGGATGGCAAAAGAGATGAGAGATAACATAGTACATTAAGGACAACAGTCACTCATATGGCTTTTGTTTCCTTCTCCTTGAGGTCCTTACCTTTAGCATCATACTATTTGAAATAGCCTAATGTCTCTAGATTTTGTTCTATTGTAAATCTCTTCTAGGAGAGTCCAAGGTTTCTACTGATTATGGCAAATGAGGGAGACACAGCCTAGAAGGATGACATTTGTGTATGCTCAGTAGATGACATGTTCCCCCCTAAGAGAATAATGGAATTGCCCAATGAATCTTTGTTCATTTTTTTCAGAACCACAAATACTATACATGAATCCACATCTCTATGAGATGAGTAAAACACCATAGCTAATTTTGCTAAGAAAATGCTTCAATTGATATAAGAAGACAGTGGCATGGCAGGAAGTATCTGTCTCCAAATATTTCATGATTCCCTTTACTGAATTCCTGGACTTAGCAATTAAGGTTATAGTTAACTGATATAACATACTCTGAAGCAAATTTGTGTCCACCTTCTACATTAATAAGATTTTCTTCCAAGGAGACAAAAGGAAAAGGAAACTGAGAGGAAATGAGGCCAAGAAAGGGCAGAAGGGAGAAGAGGCAATCAATGAGTAAGAAAAGGAATGTAGTCCTACACTCACTTGAGTACAGAATTCCAATTCCTTTAGTTCTACTATGTATGAGCATCTGAAGCTCAAAGGAATTAAGAATAAAAGCAACTACTTCCCTAATCGATTGATGTTTTGATCTTGGTGAGGATTCCATGACTGATCCTTTGTCCTAATGGATCGAGTAATAGGGTGATCCTAGCACAGATGCTGTGATTCATTAGAGAATCCAAGTTCCTGATTTTTCCATTACATTTCTTTCTCTGTTCTGTGTCTAAAAATCTTCTGCTGATGTTGCTTTCTCCTGACAGTGGAGTGTGTATTTCAGTGACAGAAAATCCTACTGGCAAAAGACATTGATGCATAATTTGGTAAAAAGCTCGAGCTATTGGCTCACTAACTATTGCTTGACCCTTTTCAGTCATAGCTGGGTATCTTTGCTCTCCCAGTATCCCTAAACATCTATCAACCTAATTCTGTCTGTTCTTCAAAGTAGAATTTTGCCTTCAGCAGCTTCCTTGGAGTCCCACTTGATGCATCAATGTGTTTATTGTTTAGGTTGTTGAAAATGTAGCCCTGCTCAATGGTCTTCTACATTTTTATTATAATCCTATCTGTGTCTGATCCCACGGATATCTTCCATAGTCAGATATATGTTGTGTTTTATTTCTGATTCAGTAAGAATATTTCTCCCTTGATCTCCTGACTAGGAAGATAATTCATTCCGAGTTATACTTTCAACACATCTCTGTCTCCATCCCTAGGTAGACTAAATGTTGCACATTGATACTTGCTTGTGTCTAATTCATATGGACCTTCCTCTATTTTGCCTTGAAGTTTTATTTCAAACAATTTCTGTCCTTTATTGTATTTTATTGTCAGGGTGATGTCTAGAGGGGTTACAGTTACTTCTAACAATTTCCATAGCATATTTCCTGAGACAGTAGCAAATAAGTGCTTTTATTCATAATAATTTGTTAACCCTCAGATCAATAATATTTGAAGTCTTTTGTCTGCTCCTCCTGGTCATAAACAATTACATTTGTTCAAACAGAATACAAAATGTTAGCATTATTGTAGTTTTAAATGAGGTGTTTTCCATTAGCTGTTAAAATACAGTCTATGTGTTACTCGCAATTACATTTCCCTTAGTTTTCTTATTCCTAACTCTATTTAGGAGAATTTTGTTAATGTTATCTGAGTCATTACTGTGTTCTGGACTTATTAACAATAAAAGCAATGGCTCCATTGTCCAGCAACATAGAATAGATTGTTTTTCAACTTCTTCATAATGCACAGGATAAATTTTATTTCTTCCACCCACTCTGTCCAAAATTCCTAACAAGAAAACTTCATGAAGGATGAGCTGTGGGGAAGCCATAGAGCCACCAGGTAGTTTACATTAGCAGGAATTTTCCTGAACAGATGCCATTCATAGGCCCAAGAAAAGGCAACAGATTCCGTCTGCTTCTGAAACATTTAGATCTTCACAGAAGATTATATACCAACAGAAGAAAAATTTTCCATTAACCTTTATCAGCTCCATTTCTCAGAGAGAACTCATCTGAATCTTAACCCACAAAATGTTAGAGAGGGAAAACATAGATGTACCAAGAAAACTCATAGCTATCAAATCTTGTTCTTTTTAGCTTGACCCCACAGCAAGATGTGATTCCCTAATGAATGTTGTCCTAAATTTTGTCATTTGTGTTTTTTGTTGTTTGTTTATCTATAAGCTATTCTTTTGCATGCTTCCAAGGCTATTTATGGTAGCGAATATAGACTAGGACATTATTTAGTCTACCCTGTCCAATGAATCAACCAAAAGCTGGAGTTGGGAGTGTTTTGTCTTTCAAATAGGAAAGGACCAGACATAAAGAAAAATAAATGACTGGGGGTCTGAATGGAATTTAAGCACCAAGAGGTTTGTCTTTGTGATTGCTGTTCTTAATGTACTACATGAAGTTATTTCTTTTCTCTTTTTTTCCCTCTTATCATTGATCTCATGGTGTTACTGTATCTGACTTTGTTAACTGGCATATTGTATATATGTTGGTTTATTTGAAATAGGGAAGGAGAAAAGCAAGATGATCGGGAGGAGGTGGGGGTAGGGGGAGGAGAAGAAGGATAAAAACATGAGAAGGAGTATCAAGGTTCCAGAAGTAATGCAGCCACTAACTGATGAATGTAACTCTAACGCATACATAACCCTGACAATAACATACAATTTAAAAAATAAAAGGAAAGAAAAGAAAATTATGAGAAGGAGATTACTATGATACAAGCACTGCCACAAACACAGTAACATTATGATACAAACATAGGAACATCATGTCTGAAAGATTTATGTTATGGAAATCCTACCACCATTCTGGAGTCAGCTTTGGACTAAGAGAGCACTTACAGTCAGTTAGTAACAAAAGCAAGGACAACAACCAAGCTAAATTTATTCTTTAGACAGAGTAGGAGGGTTGGGTCCAATGAAAAGACTGGATGTCCTTTGTGAAAGCATTATTTGACCACACTGTGGCTTTCTATTGGAGTGACAGCTAGACACCCAGAAAAAGCCTCTTTGAACTTTCAGGTTTTTGATTCAAACAACAGATAATGGAATTATAATGTATTTTCCCCCTGTTCCAGTCAAATACTTGGCATCAAACAGGGATGGGAAGCAGCAAAAAATATTCTAGCTTAAGCTTTTTCTGTAATTATCTAAAATTATCTAGATTAAACTTGAATATATCTACTGTACCTCATTAAACATACCGTTCCACTGCCTGCCCTTTCTATCTGAAAATGTTCTCTCATTTTGAAATTGAATTTCTCCCCCATTAACTTACTGCTTAGGTATATTTTAATGGCTTTCTTTTCAACGTGAGCCCACTTGTTTTGGCTGGGAAATTATCTCATTTCATTGTATAAAGCCTGGCTTCATTTCTAATTTTCAGTAATTGTGTCTATTTCTCAGTGAAAAATGTATGCCCAAACAAAAGGTCTCTTCAAGCTGGCCTGTCACTTTCAATTCTTTCTCTCCCAGACACTGGTTGTTAATTTTCCTTACAATAACGCGCATCTTTTCTTCCCCTCCACCATCATGTTAAAACTAATACAGTGAAACATCTGCACCTTGCTGGGTGAGGTCAGCTCCTGATAGGAAGCTGACAGTTTCACACAGCAATGGGCAGGGCAGGTGCTGTGGTTTTTAGGTAACCTGTCATCCATTTACCTTGTGAGTAAAAACCTTAAGAGAAACACAATCCTGTCCTTGCTGTTCCATTAACCAGAAATTTACTGAATGAATGTTTTGTCATAAGGAAACTCTGGAAAGGAGGTAGTGAATTTCATGTTCATTATATATATATATATATATATATATATACAGTCTGCAATATGTTTTCTCTTATGTATCTACTTATATAATCTGAGCAATCACACTGCTTACATGGTAAGTATTATCATATTTACTATATAACAGCTAGTAGATAAAAAGAAAAAAATGAAATACAAATAAGAAGCCTGGGTATAGTAAAAGATGCTGCAATGAACATCGTTGTGCTAGTAAGTTTAGTGTGCCCTGGAACCAACACAGCCCCTCAGTAGGTCAAGAAGATGTGGTACTTATATACACAATGGAATTCTATGCTGCCATCAGAAGGAATGACATCAACCCATTTGTAAGGAAATGGAAAGACTTGGAAAAAATCATAGTAAGTGAAGTAAGGCAGATCCAAAGGAACAGACTCAATGGTTTCCCTCATTTGTCATAATTAGTACACATCTAGGATTCTCCTAGCAGTGCATCACAATAACTCAAAAGCTATGTACATTTAACCATATAGAATGAAGCTAAGTGAAATGAACTCTAAGATATTGAAAAAAGAGGTTTATCTTTGTGATTGTTCATAATGTACTACGTTATTTCTTTTCTCATTTCTCCCCAGTGGTGAATCTGATGTGGTTATTGTATCTGGCTTTGCTACCTGGTATATTTGTTTATTTGAAATAGAGAAAGCAAGGGAGGAAACAAGATAATTGGGAGAGGGTTGGAGAAAACCGGACCAAAACATGAGAAAAGGTATCACTGTGAAAGAAGTAATGCACCCACTATCCAATATTAAAATAATAATAAATAACTATAAAAGAAGTTTGTGGTGTGGTCAAAGTGGTAGAAAGGAACGAGTATATAGATTCCACCTTCACTCAGAAAGAAAGGAGAAAAAAGAGAAGAAAAGAGGGAGAGAGGAAGGGGAGGAAGGAAGGAAGACAAGCAACAAAACCATGAAAATGCACTGGCAATTCCTATTTACTTAGAAGCAATTAAAGAACCTTGAGAACTTGCTATCTTTACTCCAGAGCAATGAGAAAGCAGTGACTGATTTCAAGACTTTAATGGAGCTCAACTAAAGGTGATCAGATTTGTCTTTGGTTGTTTATTCTGTCTGTGTTGTAAAAGACTGATCCATGGTAAACAAGACTCAGTGGAAGAACATCATCTGTTTAAGATGCTCTTGTGCTTGTTGTCTTGATTCCTGTACCCAAAAGGAAGAAATGACAGTCTACAGAACTTCAGAACAATTATATGAATGAAGAAGAGAGAGTCCAAGTATGACTGAACTGTTTTCTTGAAGGAGAGATAATACAGAGTTGGAAAAATGAAAGAGCAAAATTTTGCATGAAAGTTTTATGCTGTGGTTCTGAAACACTGACTGCACCATGCATGTGAGTGAGCATGTGGTAAATCCACAGAGGCAGTAGCCCTGCAGTGGGGATGAAGGGACACCAGGACTTGGATATGGCACATAGCTTGTGAGTTGGAAGCAAATGTAGATTATATGAAAACTGCAACCATGTTGGAGGCCACTGGAAAACACCTTTCTGGTGTTTCCAAAAGGAAACATAGGGTTTGTGTGTTTAGATATGTATGTTCTTGATATTACGGAGAGAATTAGTCCTAAGAGATGAAAGTAAAAATGTTTAAAAAGTTCAGTGGTGGCAGGGATGCAATTTATACACACTTCTAAGTGACATTTGGGTACATCTGTATTTTTCAAGTTTCCTACAATAAGCTGATATTGTAAGACCCTTGACATTTACTAGGGATAAATCCCAAGACCTTTGCAAATTTCTAGCTTTGCAAATATAGAGGAGTTTGTACAATCTCTTGACTTTTGCAGAAATTATCTTTCCTTCTCCAGAAATCAGTTTCCAGTGTTTCTTCTTACATGTAGAACAAGTTTTATGATGCCTGCCTGCAAGTTATATATGGATTTATCCAAACCACATTATCTTCTGTATGAAGAATCATTGTGATTATACTGGGGTCCATGTTTCAATTTTTACCTGCATATAGCCCAACTTTTTTATAAAATATTTTTAAATATCTCTCTCCTATTCATATGATTCAATGTTTTCCAACCAATTTTAGAAAAAAAACTGCACATTCATTGTTATGTCTTATGCTTTACAATCTATAGTTCCAAAATTTAGAAATGCTTCCAAACTATTTTATTGCATGTTAAATAGACAGAACCAAACTAAGTTTGGGAGAACAGTTCAAAAATATCACTACTACTTCAGGAGAAATAGATCCAAATTCAATCTTACAATTTTTAGTAATTAATATTGCTTGGCAAAACAGCTATCTATCTCTCTATATGGTACAATGCAATATGTTTAAATATATCTGTGTGTTCATGTTAGAAAAACTAAATCACTTTCATTTATATGTTTATTACTCATATACTTATTTTTTTTGCCAGTCCTGGGCTTGAGCTCAGGGCCTGAGCACTGTCCTTGGACTTTCTCAAGGCTAGAACTCTACCACTTGAGCCTCAGCACCGCTTCTGGCTTTTTCTATATATGTGGTACCAAGGAATCGAACCCGGGTCTTCGTGCATGCTAGGCATGCACTTTAACCACTAGGCCAAACTGTTGGCCTCATATACTTATTTTTAGTGGTATTGAAATTTGAATTAGGACCTCAGCTCGCTGAGCTAGTATTCTACCACTTTAGCCAAAACTTCAACCAGAACTTTTCTGGCTGAATTAGAGAGGGAGTTTTGAAAACTATATTTGTGTGATCTGGCTTCAAGCCGTGAACCTTCAGATTGTGGCCACTTGAGAAGCAAGTTTAGGTGGCACGACCCACTTGAATATGACACTTCACTTATTTATATTTTTATGATGAGAGGAACAACAAAAATCTGTCCCCTTAGAATGTAATGAATTGGAAAGTTATAAACACAGATGCTTGGGAGAAATAGATATGAAAGATCATAGTCCAGGAATGGTCAGTGCAAAAGTCAAAACCCAACTCAAGAAACAAGATGAGAAAAATGAAATATGGAATTCTGGCTAGATAACAATTACTGTGACTTCATTTGAGGAGTGTTTGCTCTGGTCTTATTCCTCTTACGATAACAGTGTGTGCTTATTATTGAATTAGATCTTCACTCCTATTTTATATTAAATTATAACACATTGTATTCTATGCTATTTTTAACTCAGACTGTAACAAAATAGCTGAGATCAATTGAAGGAGCCAGAGAGCAAACTTTGATTGTCAACCAAATTGGATCAAAATATGCTTAGACGAGTAGTAAGGCACGAATCAGGTGGATCCATGTGGGTGCACTTTGGAGTGAGAGACTTGTCCATAATGTGAACCTCACCATCCCATGGTTGGGGCCTAAAAAGTCCTTGCTCTTTCTCTCTATTTACTGGTCATCATAAAATGAAGCACCTTGTTTTCTCTCTGTTCCTGCTGTCACAATTTTGGCAAAGATCTCTACCAAAGGCATAAAACAACGGAATCAGCTGATCATGGGATGAAACATTTGAACATATGTAGCAAAGTTTCTTCTTATCTTTTCTCTTTCTTTCTCTTCTTTCTTTCTTTCTTTTCTTTTCTTTCCTTCTTTCTTTCTTTCTTTCTTTTCTTTTCTTTCCTTCTTTCTTTCTTTCTCTCATTCTTTCCCTCCTTCTTTCTTTTTTTTCTTTCTTTCTTCTTCTTTCTCTTCTTCCTCTTCCTCCTCCCCTTCCTCCTCGCTCTCCTTCTCCTCCTCTTCCTTTTATCCTCCTTTGCTTCCTTTTCCTTATTCTGCTCCTTTTCCTCCCTCTCCTCTCTCTCCTCCTTCTCCTCTTCCTCTTCCTTCTTGGTCGATAATTTCTCTGTCATATGAGTCATAACTCCTGTCATTTTGTTTGTATTTTGTTTCTGAAATAACATTATATATAACATTATATATATATAACATAAATAACATAACTTTGTTATATCTGGTCTTGAACTTGTGATACTCCTTCCTCAACTTCCTGAGTAGTTGGGATTACAGATATGTGCCACTATTCCAAGCTATCTTTTTCATTTTAAGTTGGTTGGGTCAACTATTATTTCCTGATGAAAAATGGCCAACTATGTTATTGCCTAGTGATAAAAATAAATGGCCAATATAGTTGCAAAGACTTGTTTTGGTGTATGATTTCTGGTTACTGCTCACTTGATTTGATGTTTTCAGAAGCAAACAGCAGTGGAAACACTTGTCATCATGAAAGCAAAGATAACTACTTAGGGTTTTCTCTCTCCTTTCTTTTTGAGGGTGGGAAATTGGGTTTTAACACAAACTTCATACTTTTTCTAGGCAGTTTTTCTGCTGCTGGAGCCATTTTGCCATTCTCTTTGATTTGGTTATTTGTCGGGATAGGTTATTACTTTTTGCTTAGGCTACCTGAACCACCATTTTCCTATTTGTTCTTCCTTTTGTAACTGAATCCACAGGAATTCACTACCCGGCCCAGTTTTTCTGAAGTTCACTTATCCCCAACAGAAGTCTTATATTCTCCTGAGTTGACTTGAAACTAGTCAGCTGTGGCTGGGAAGTATGATCCACACTGTCTGGTACTGATGTCCTTTAAGGGATACAATCCAGCCATGGAACTAGCTATAAAACTTACTTCCAAGAGTTCCAATTTTTAAAGGTTTCATCACATCTCAATGTCTAAAGATAGGATCCACGCTTCTAATGGATGAGCCTTTGGAGTATACATGAGATTCAAACTATTGCGTATAGCTTAGACACAGGTGTTTTCAACTGTGAGATTGTCAATTGATTATTTGTTCTCCAGGAGCATTTTAGTTTGATGCAATCATATTTTCCTATTCTTGCTTGTTGCCTTTGATTTTGAGATAAATCAAAAAAAGAACAAAGAAACATTTTTTTTTCAATTGTGGAGAGATCCTTCTTTATTTCTAGAAATTTCAAAGTTCATATTAACCTTTAGTCCATTTTGAACCACTTCATGGCTGTGGCGTGAGTATAAGAGGTATATTTTTGTCAACTTTGTTTAAAATCAACTGATTTGAAATTGCTATTGTGTTCCATTGGTGTGCTTGGTTCTAAGTGATGTTGTTAGTCTTGTTTTACTAGAGTCATGTTAAGCATGATTTCTGTTTCTATATAACACATCACTGGAATTTGGAATAGGATTGCAATCAGTTTGTAAATAATTTTGAGTACTGTGGATATCTTAATAAGTTCCTTCAATTGATGAACGAAGAGCTTTATTTTGTATTTTTCTGAGCCTTTAATTGCTTTCATAATTTCTCCAATGTACAGATCCCTTACAACTTTGGTTATATTAATTCCTGAACATTTTGAATTTTGTAAATGTTAAAGATGAGATTGTTTTCTTGATTTATATTCTGGTAGTGTATTGTTGGCACATAGAAGCCCTATGACATTAATTACGAATTTGTTACATGTGGCTATATTATTTCCTGTTGTAGAAGTAACACTTCACTTTATTTGTTAAGAGCTTTTAGCAGGAAATGACACATATTTTATCAACTGATCTCTCTGTATCTACTATGGTGCTAAAATTTTTTCATATATTTTTATTGTAGTTAATAGAAGGGTGATATTATATTCACCAGATAGAAGGTGCATTACTTCACATACATTGATGCCCTTTCTCATGTTTTGGTCCCCATTTCCCTCCCCCCACCCTAGCCTCCCATCTTGTTTTCCTCCCTTCCCTATCCAAATTCAAATAACTAAATACGCATACATTCAATATGTCAGATAACCAGGAGAAATAATATAACAACATGAGATAACCAATGGACAGCAAAAGAGATGAGAGATAACATAGTACATTAAGGAAAACAATCACTCATTATATGACTTTTGTTTCTATGTCCTGGAGGTCAGAGCATTTAGACTCATTCTATATGGCCTTATGAATCTACATTTTCTTCTACTGTAAATCTCTGCTAGGAGAGCCCAAGGTTTCTACTGACTATGACAATTGAGGGAAACCATTGAGCCTATGTTCCTTTGAGTCTGGCTTACTTCACTTAATATGATTTTTCCTAAGTCTTTCCATTTCCTTACAAATAGGGCGATGTCATTCTTTCTGACAACACCATAGAATTCCATTGTGTACAAATACCACACCTTGTTGATCCACTCATCAAGTGAAGGACATCTGGGTTGGTTTTATAACTTTTCTATGGTGAATAGCGCTGCAATGAACATCATTGTGTCAGTAGATTTAGTATGTCCTTGTTTCTGGACAATTGGATAAATGCCAAGTAGTGGAATTGCTGGGTCATAGGGGAGTTCTATGTTTAGCCTTTTGAGGCACTGCCACACTGCTTTCCATAGTGGTTAAACGAGTTTGCACTCCCACCAACAGTATAGTAGTGATCCATCCTGGCCACATCCCCTCCAGCATCTGTTGTTATTAGATTTCTTCATCATGGCCATTCTAACTGGAGTGAGGTGGAATCTTAGAGTTGTTTTGATTTGCATTTATTTTATGACCAGAGATGTCTAACATTTCTTCATGTTTCTGTAGGCCATTTTTTATTTCCTCTTCAGAGAAGTCTCTCTTTAAGTCTTTGGCCCATCTTTTAATGGGATGGTTATTTCTTGGAGATTAGTTTTGGAGTGATTCAATTTTTTGAGCTGTTGATATATTTTAGATATGAGGCCTTTGTCCATTGTATGATTAGTGAAGATCTTCTTCCACTCTGTAGGCTTTCTAGTTGATTTGCTAGCTATGTCCTTTGCCATACAGAAGTTCTGCAGTTTAATGTAGTCTCACTTATCCAGACTTTCTCTGATTTGTTGTGTTTCTTTGTCCATATTAAGATAGTTTCAACCTGTGCCAAGGAGACCTAGTGCAGCTCCTATTCATTCTTGTAAAGTTTTCAGTGTGTTGGCTTTAACCTTGAGGTCTTTGACCCATTTGGACTTAATCCTGGTGCAGGGTGACAAAGAATGATCCAACTTATTTTTCTGCATGTGCTTAACCAGTTCTTCCAGCACCATTTGTTAAAGAGGCTGTCTTTCTTCCATTCTATTTTTTGGGTCCCTTATCAAATATTAGGTGGCCATAGGTCTGTGGTTTAATATCTGGGTCCTCAGTTCTATTCCATTGGTCTTCAGGCCTGTTCTTGTGCCAGTACCAAGCTGTTTCGTCACTATAGCTCTGTGATAGAGTCTAAAGTTTGGTATCGAAATTCTTCGTGCGTTGTTCTTTGTGGTAAGAATTGTTTTTGCTATGCGGGGTCTTTTATTATTCCACATGAAATTTGGGATTGCCTCTTCTATTTCTTAAAGAATGACATTGGGATATTGATGAGTATTGAGTTGAATTTGTAGATAGCCCTTGGCAAGATAGCCATTTTCATTATGTTGATTCTTCCAATCCAGGAACATAGGTGGTTTTCCCATTTCCTCAGTTCTGCTTTAATTTCCTTTTTCAGGTTTTTAAAGTTTTCATCAAAAAGGTCCTTTACATTCTTAGTTAAGGTAATTCCAATGTACTTTATTTTCTTTGAGGCTATTGAAAATACAGTTGCTTTCCTGATTGCTGCCTTGTTCCTCTCATTGTTGGCATAGTGGAAGGCAGTTGATTTTTGAGGGTTAATTTTATACCCTGCTACCTTGCCAAAGTTTTGAATCAGCTCAAGCAGCTTGGGAGTGGAGTCTATAGGGTTCTTTAAATATGGAATCATGTCATCTGCAAGGGGGAAAGTTTCACTTCCTCTTTCCCTATGTGGATCCCCATTATGCTTGCTTCTTACATTATTGCTCTGGCTAGGAATTCTAGTACTATGTTAAAGAGGAGTGGAGAGAGTGGGCATCCTGGTCTCATTTCTGATTTTAGAGGGAATGGCTTTAGGTTTTCACCATTAAGGATAAAACTAGCTGTGGGTTTGTCATACACAGCCTTTATTATACTGAGGAATGTGTCATGGATTCTTAGTTTCTCCAGAGCTTTTAGCACAAAGGGGTGCCTTTTCTGCATCTATTGAGACAATCATGTGATTCTTGTCCTTACGTTAATTGATTTGTGTATGTTGAACCAGTTTTGCATCTCTGTGATGAATCTTGATTGATCATAGTGTGTAATTTTTTTGATGAGTTGCTGAAGATGGTTGGCCACTATTTTTTGAGAAGTTTTTCATCAATATTCATTAAAGAAATGGGTCTATATGTCTCATTCTTTGATGAATCTCTGTCTGATTTGGGGATGACGGTTGTAGTGGCTTTGTAGAATGAGTTTGGCAAAGAGCCTTCGTTTTCCATTTCGTTGAAGAGCTTGAGGAGTATTGGTGTGAGCTCTGCTTTGAAAACCTTATAGAATTCAGGTCTGAATCCATCAGGCCCTGGGTTTCTTGGATAGAAGGTCTCTTATTGTCATTTCTATTTCAGTGCTTGAAATAGGTCTGTTTGGTTGGATTAGGTCTTCTTGGGTCAGTGTGTGTATGTGAATATTGGCTAGAAATTCATCCATTTCTTCTAGAATCTCAAATTTGTTGGTATAAAGGTTTGAAAAGTATTCCCTCATGATGCTCTGGATCTTGGTAATTTCTGTTGTGTTATTACCATTACCATCTGTGATTTTGTTTATTTGGGTGTGCTCCCTTCTTTTTTTTGGTAAGATTAGCTAATGGTCTGTCAATTTTTTTAATTTTTTTAAAGAACCAACTCCTTGTTTTATTGATTCTTTCTATAGTTTTTTATACTCCAGTTCATTTAATTCTGCTTTGATTTTAATAATTTGTTTCCTTCTACTGGGATTAGGGTTAGTTTTGCTCTTTCTCCAAGAGCTTAAGGTGTGACATTAAATTGTTTGTTTGTGATTTTTCCAATTTGTTAATGTAAGCACTCAGAGCTATAAATTTTCCCCAGAGTACTGCCTTTGCTGTGTGCAAAGGAGCTGTTATATTGTGTACCCTTTTTGTTAAATTTCATAAACTTTTGAATTTCTGTTCTGATCTCCTCGATGACCCATTGGTGATTCAACAATGTGTTGTTCACTCTCCATGAGTTTCAGGGTTTTCGTTGGTGGAGATTAGTATTCAGTTCCAATTTGATGCCCTTGTGGTCTGAGAGAGTGCAGGGAATAATTTCAGTGTTTCTGAATCTGCACAAGTTTGTTTTATGCCCTAAAATATGGTCTATTTTGGAAAATGTTCCATGTGCTGGTGAAAAAAAAATGTATATTGTGATGTTGCTGGGTGAAATAATCTGCAGATGTCTGTTAGATTTAGTTGGTCTATACAATTGTTCAATTCAGCGGTTTCTCTGTTGAGTTTTTGCCTGCTTGATCTGTCCACAGGTGAGTGTGGTGTGTTAAAGTCACCAACAATCACTGTGTTTCGATCTATGCGTGGTTTTAGTGAAATAAGGTTTTCTTGATGAAGTTCAGAGCTCCGGGATTAGGTGTGTAGATATTTAGGATGGTATGTTCTCCTGGAGGAGAGATCCTTTATTAGTATGTAATAATCTTTTTTGTCTTTTCTCACTAATTTTAATTTGAAGTCTATTTTATCTGATATGAGGAAGGCAACTCCAGCCTATTTATGGGGGCTGTTAGCTTGATAAATTTTATTCCAATCTCTCACTTTCAAAAATGTTTGTTTTTTTTGGGCAAGATATGTCTCTTGAAGACAGCAGAACTATGGATCTTGCTTTTTGATCCAGCTAGAGAGTCTATGCCTTTTAATTGGAGAGTTAAGTCCATTGATATTGAGAGTTAGGACTGAAAAATATTTACTAGTTCCTGTCATTTTTCAAAGCTTTCATTCGGGCCTGTGGCTTGACAGGTCTTCCAGTACTTAGCTGGTATGATTTTTATGTGCCATTTCTTTCTCTGTATTGCATTTATGTTGGTTTTCAATGTGTAGAACATCTTTGAGAATTTTTTGTAATGCTGATATGCTTGCTATGTAATTTTGCAACTTTTCCTTGGAATGGAAGGTTTTTATTGTTCCCTCAGTTATGAATGAGAGTTTAGCTGGGTACAGTATTCTTGATTGAGAGTTACTTGCATGACGTATATCCTTCCAATCTTTCCTTGCTTGCATGGTCTCTGCTGAGAAATTTGTGGTTATTCTGATTGGTTTTCTTTGTAGGTGATTGCTCTCTTCTCCCTGGCTGCTTTTAGTATCCTTTCTTTGGTCTCTATTGATTCTGTACAGATAACGAAATTCCTTTATCATAATAAGCCCAAGAAATGGAGGTCTTTGAGCACATAGAAGCCAAAGGCTATGCTTGTTATAGACTAACCTGAGATTCTGAGATGCAGACCATATTACAGATACCAAATCATAGGTCTACTGATGTGACAGATCTGCTAGAATGCTAGCTTTGATAGGTCATCCAAGGTAGATGAAGAGATGAAGAAGGCACAATCATCTTCCCAAATGAGGGTGAAACCACGGTTTTGGTCTCAGAACTAGCCGAGTGATTGTTGTCCTTAATGTACTATGTTATCTCTCATCTCTTTTGCTGTCCCTCGTATCTCATACTGTTACATTATTTCTCCTGGTTATATTGTATATATGTGTATTTCGTTATTTGAAGTCTGAGGAAACAAGATGAGGGGCGGGCATGGGGGGAGGGAAACGGGGACCAAGACACAAGAAAGGGTACCAATGTATGTGAAGTAATGCACCGTCTATCTGGTGAATGTAATGTAACCCTTCTATTAATTACAATAAAAATATATGAAAAAATTAAAAAAGGTTATTCTTCAGTTCATTTTTTTTGGAGGGGTGGATAGGATAGGAAACTTGTGTCTCCACTCAATTTTTGATGCAAACCCTTCAATAAGTCTTTTTCTCTTGCGATTTGGCGTTGCAGTTTTCTGATCAGTTTGCTTGATTGGGCAGAAAAAAAAAAAGAAACCAGTGGAGTTGTGAGCGCCTTTATTTACCAGGACTGCAGCCCTGCCCAGGGGGAGGAACTTCCGCTAGCGCCGGGGGTGGACATCCAGCTAAGCTGCCTCTGGGAAATCCTTTGCCCTTTTGAATGATGGCGCTGCCAGCACCACTTCTCAGGCTCTACTTGGTTTGTCAGGGTCTTTGCCAGCAGTCAATATGGCACTGCTGTTGGCTAGTTGGGAAGTGGATTCCTTCCCAATGCCATTCCGCCAGCAGAAGTGGAAACCTCTCCACGGAGGTACTCACAAATTGCTGGGTTTTCTGGTTCCTTGAAGCTGGCAGGTCCACACCACAGTTGGGTGACAGCTCTGGGCTTGCTCAGGCTCTGTCTGACTCTGTCTGGAGCTGGCAGCTCTGCACTGCCAAGAAGCGCTGTCTGCTCAGGCTCAGGAGGGAAGGTTTGTCTCCGTGGCAGCTCCGAGTGGCTGATGCTGCTCCATGCTTTCTTCTTGGTCTGGTTTTCTGTGTTTTTCCTCTCTGACAGAGATCTATGTGGTGCTAAAGCGTACTTAGGATCTATCTTTGGGTGTGAACTTTCCCTATGATGCTAGAACTGGTATCTTGGCAAGAGCTCAGAAAGACTCACACTGAACTGGCACCATTTTCGGTACTATGATTTTTTAAAATATATTTCATTTTGTGATATGGCATTTCACATTCCAGTTTACATGAATTGAGCCATCCTTGAATCCCTGAAATAAATCCCATTTTCATGAATGATTCTTTTAATATGCTGTCAGATTCAATTTTCTGATGTTTCTTGAGCACTTTTATACTAATTCTTATCAGATGCACTATCATGTAATTTTCTGTTCTTTTCTTTTTTTGCTCATATACTTATCTTTGGTAACATTATAATACTGACCTTTAAAATTTTGTTTGGAAGTATTTCTCCTTCAAATCTTCCTCAGCTCTCTGAAAACAATTTTGAATCAAAGTGCTTGCTGTTTTAGTCAGGATGAGGTAAGTTATGTTTTAATAGATAATCACAGATCTCCTTGATTTCACACAATGATTTTATTTCTTTTTGATAAGGTCATTCAGTGTTGAGTGCTCTAAATGGCCACTCTCTTCCAACCAGCCTGCTGTGCTAAGCAAATCTGGACATCTCAATATAAGGACTTCACAGTAGTTGTACTAATGATGATAATAATCTTGGACACTTCTACCACCTCATTTGGCATTCTGCCTACACTTGTATGTGGATAAAACATTCTTCTCTTCATGGTTAACGGATATGGGAAACTTCTGGGGGTGATTTTCACTGATTCTACTTATGAAGGATGAATTTGCTTATTAACTAGCCATGTGGGATCTAAATACAAAGATCCAAGTCAGTCCATTGTCTATAAGCCAAAGCTTACCGAAATAAGAACTGGGTAGTTTGTGCTCTCACAAACTTGCTATGATTTGTTTTTCTTGTTAGTAGTGTAAGTATACTTTTCTTGCAAAACACTTCCATATCCTAAGAGCAATAGCAACATGAATGTTTAGCTGTTGAACAGTTAAAAGTCAATTCATTAGATCTGAATGTGGCTTTTCTGTTCTACATCATCTGCTCTACCCACCCCCCACCCTGCCTCCACTACACACAGTATAGAAGGTGAGAAGGATGATTTCAATAAACAGCCTCCTCTTGAAAGGAGAAGAATGAGAAATCCGTCATTGCTTCTCTTTTTCCATTGTCCCAATAGGCTTTCTTACTCCAGACAGTCATTTTGCTATTCTCTCTCCATCTCTTACTTTTCTCCATATTCATATCTAGAATGATCCCTTCACGCGACTATAACAGTTTCTTAAACCATTACCTGCCTGCAGAAGCATGGAGGTCCAGGGATGATTTTGACACTAAATGTTAACATTTATTGAACGCATTCTGTGTGACAGAAATTATGCTACGCAATTACATGCACTTAATCCACACAATGGCCTTTAGACATGGTGCTACACTTATTCCTGTTTAAACTGTTCAGGGTTCCATAGTTAGTTCATAATGAAACTCTACTTTATCTGACACGCATCTTTAAATTTCTTTTATTGTCTTTGTGGTCTAAGAAAAGGAATTACTACTAGTGTTTCCTGTGTAGGTGAACCTAATCTGTATTTTCAAGAAGTTCAAAGATAATTTCTGATTTATAGAAGTCATTTTAGCAAAAATTCAGATTTATATTCTAGAACAGTATTCCTTGTCCATTTAAAGATATTTTATTATATTTCTATTCAGAATTCTTCTTTAATTTTAGTATTTTTAATCTCCTTACATCTCTTTATATACTTACTATGTTGAATAGTGGATGAAAATGTGGAAGGTATCTCACCTTTGTCTGAAGGTAATTTAAATATTTGAGTTAATATATTAGGAACTGATTCTTAATCTTTTTTTATTTTATCCATACTTAAAACTTTTGTGAAGAAAATACCCAAATTTAATAAACTTTGCATGACTGAAGCTTTACAAGATTTCCACTCTCAAAAGTGTTTTTACAATTTATCGCTCATAGGTTAGAATCTAAAGTAAATCCACTTGATAAGTATCACAAAACTTGGAATACGTGTAATTCCTTCATTGAAATGTATCAACACTTGACTTTCTTAAAATGCCCTATAAATTGTGATAAATTATATTGAAAATGCAGCACTGAAACGTGTATTCCCATTTTTTCTCCTAACATCTATGTCTATAGGACAAGTTCATTGTTTCCATGATCTAATTCTCAAATTAACCCAATCTTATTTGTGTCACAGAGGACTAAAATTCTTCCATTTTACAATAAAAAATCATCATATTTTTTGTCAGTTCTGGAGCTTGATCTCAGGGCCTGGATACTGCCCTTGAACACTTTTTGCTCAAGTCCAGCTCTCTGCCACTGGAGCCACAGCACCACATCAGGCTTTTTCTGTGTATGTGCAATGGAAGAATTGAACACAGGTCTTCATGCATGGTAGCAAATACTCTACCACTTGGCCACACTCTCGACCCCTAAAAATCACCATATCTTTAAATATCATAATCACAGCACCCTGCATGAGAAATTTTCATAGTAATAACACCCCCTTTCTAGGTATCATGGTCTGTATTAGGGGAATATACTGGTCACATCTGTGTAATTTCAGGTTTAGTGTTCCATTGAAAGGACTCATGGAACTCAGGAATCATATGGCTATGGTTTATAAGTGCAAGTTATCTATATAGAAGTTATAATATGTATACCAGAGTCTGACGGTATGAAAAAGTAAGCTTTCAAGAGCTGTTGCCTAATGCAAGATACACATTATTCTTCTTACTACAAGCTATAGCAACATGTATTTTGCCTCATCCACCAGGGAAGATTTCTTGAGCCTGAGAATCTCCAGTATTTGTTAGAGTCTCTCACATGTGCACTTATTTTCTTTGGGACTCCACAAAGTTTCTCCATCTCCATCTGCCTGAAAGGAAAGCAGATTATCCCTGTAATCACATTGTGTCTAGACAAGATGACATACTTCCTTTAAGGATCTAGAAGTGCCAAACACTTTCATTTGTTAGGACATTCCAAATATTCAAATTTCAGGAGCCTACCAAAACCTAGTCAAGTAAAACTGTCCTTCCCATTGCTCGAGTTGTAAGAAACACAGTCAAGATTGACTGAACAATTCCTGCACGTGCAAGTAGGGAAGTGATATCATACAACCACTTGATAGTGTAGACAATCAAACTATTCCTACAAGTTTTTTTGTGCAGATTATTTCAAATATGGGAGAATCTCTAGCATACTCAACAATTTAATATCCATTCCATTCTGGTTAGGACAGACATTATCTACTGTAGTTTGGGCAAAGGAAGAAAAGACTTCAAAAGTCTTTCAGTGATGTTCATCACATCAGCCACAGATATAGATTGCTTTGGCCAACATTTCTTTGGTTTTAAAATAATCTTGCTCAAGTACAAAGGAGTAAGAATTTCAAACACATACCTGTGCAGAACCCAGATTTAGGAATTCTTGAGAATTCCTAGAAGTGATGATGCATGAAAATTACCAGTACCGTAGTTCTTAGATAAAATCCTTCAATATTTAATAAATGAAAAAATGGAATGTACTAAAAATGCAATGTACTAAAGATTACATCACAAGTCAAAAAAACCCTTTCATAATGTTTACTAATGTCTATAACAATCTTATTGAAAAGATTCGTACGCTTTTCACCTAATTCAATAGGAACTAGCAACATAATAAAATAGTCGAATATTTTAGTGGCTTTAAATATCTTTGACTAGTTATGAATAGTATAGCTTTTCAATGCTTCTCATTAGTAAACATGCACATATTTTAGGACATTATTCTTTATGAGACTCTTTTGAAACAATTATGGTAACTATCATGATGTGGGCTGGAGTAATTTTATGGTAACCAGGACTAAGCCAACAAAGGAGTCAAATCTGTCACTCACTTTCAACAATTTGGCTCCTCTATCTATTTCTATATGTTATCTCCAAAGTGGTGGACACTTATTGGGGGAATAGGAAAAGTCTATTTGCTATAATTTCTCCTATTTTTACAATATATTACTTATCTTAATGTACAGATAACTTGTACATCAAGTTAGGAGAAGAGGTATGCAAAGAAAGAGTAAAGGAGTAGAGGAGTACAAGGAGCATGAAAGAGCAAGGACCTAGGAGGCAGGGATAGAACAGTTTTCAGAATGGAAAAGGACAAGCATGGGTCAGCAGGAGCAGCAAGACAAAAGATAATGAGAGCAGGTAAAGGGAAAATGCACAGTGTTATGATTTATTACCAAAGTCACACAAGAGAACCAGATACCATTACAATAAATGGCATATCTTGCTCATAGAGAAATATATTCCAAATGCTGATATTTTTTCAAAGAATATCACATATATTTTATATTTTTGATGTACAGTAGGATATTTTATATCCCATAGTGTACACTATAAAATTTTTGCAGTGACTAAATTGACCCACGATATACATTTCTCACATTGCTAAGTGACATGTGACTAAACTTTCTAATCAAAGTCTAAGCTGTGATCGGAACAGGATGTCACAGAAAGAAGGAAAGTATCATCGACTTCACAGGAGATGTGGGGAAATGAGCCAATTTCCAGAAGGAAGTAATCAGAACGAAGAAGGTTCCGTATGCTGAAGTGAGAACAACAGAATGCAGATTCAGATTTGAAAGCAAGTGCTTTTTTCTTAGTAGTTATAGGACTTTGCTTTTGTCATTTAATTGGCTTGGACATAATTTTCATTGTGACTAAATATGGTGGTGACCATGTCTATGCATTAGTAAGGTGAAAGGATTCAAAGAAATTCAATGTCAATGAAATATCTAGCATCTATCTTGGGACAATATGCAGCTGTTCCTGTTTGGCTTAAAGGCTGGAATGGTTTATGGTTTTTACCAATCAGTCACTTTGTCAAAGAAACATTTCCTAATTCTACGTTTATCTTTCAATTGCTGAGGATTGATAGTGGCACATACAGCAATTTTCCTGGGTTTGGATTTTTATACAATGACATACTGATGACACATACTTATTTTGAATATAGATTAAATTGATGAGGTAGTTCATATCTAATGCAAATTGTTAGGGGTGACAGTTAAAAACAGGTGAAATATCCTGACTGACAACATTATTCAGGGAGAAAACAGAGAAGCTACATTTGGAGAGGTTAAATTGGGAGTCTTTATTAAAGGACTCTTGCTGCAAGAGTCCACGAATACACTTCGCACTGTCAGAAAACTGAGCCATGAGAGCAGGAGAGGAATGGAAGAGCAGGAAAAACAATACCAACATACCAGATTAGTTCTAATGGAATGCTGAAGTGAGATGCCATGTTGACTGGAGGAGGGCAAGGAGACAAAAACACGAGCAGACAGGATATACATGACATGGTGCAATGGCATCTACCTTGGTCTGGACCTGAAAAGGGTCCGATCAGAGGGCAGGATCACTGGGAGCTTGAGATTTCATGACCCCAAACTGGCAGGTACATTAACCTATTGTTCAAATCCCTGACCCAGTCTCTAGGAATTCAGGCACAACCATCACCATGAAGACAAGATGGTGCCAAGTAAAACAATACCTATCATCCACCATTTGGCCAAGATAGATGGCACTGGTTAGATTCAGCATCCCTACTTCAATAAGATGAGAGAGAGACAGAGCAGTGGAGAAAAATGACACATATTAAGACAATAACTAAGTATAAAGATATAGGTTTGATGAATGAGCTTCAAGTTTGGGAGGCATAAAAGAGAGGCCAGAGCTCAGCAAACAAGAAAATGATAAATTTAGGAAAGAGATGGAGGGAGGGAAACGGGGACAAAAACAGGAGAAGGATATCATCAGTGTGCGAGAAGTAATTCACCTACTACCTGACAAATGTAACTGCAACGTCTCTCTACATTATTTCAACGATAAAAAAATGAAAATGATAGGTGAGAGGCTAGTGATGGTATTGTCTATGAGATGAAGGTCTATGGTTATGTAGGATCCATCTGTCCTTATGCCAAGAGAAAACTGTAGCACAAAAAGAGTTGATTCTATGGAGAAAACCCTGTGGACAGAGGAGAACTCTGAAATCCATGCTTAGGAATTTAAACAATCTCATTATATCACTTCACAAAAACATATCCACACTTTTCAAGCAGCCCAGTATCCTCTTTCTTGTTTGACCAAATCTGATCATTAGTAGATTCACATTTTTCTCAACCCATTTCTTCCAGACCATTGATCCATATAGCCAGATCCAGCCATGCTGAATTTTTATTCCAATGAATAAACTCCCTTCCACTGCCACTCAGACCATCTCTTGTGCAATTTCCCTGGGTGTTTCTTCCATTTGGTTCCCAGTCATGCCTCTGTTACTGTTTTCATTATTTTAAAAATGGAGAGGATGTATTTCTGCTGAAGTTGTCCAATCTTGTTTTCACTCTATTGGACTCCAAAGTGGGCTGTCCAGGTGCTAGCAGATGGATGAGGCGGAAAAGCCACTGATTTGATTTTACCTTTCAATTTTCAGGCCTTTCACTGTTTCTTGCTTTTTGTTTTGTGTTCTAACAGAGCAAGTAAATATGACTTTTCTCTCTTTCATCTTTCTCACTTTCCTCCCCATCTCTCTTTATTTGTAATGATTTGTATTTATGTTTATTATTATTATTATTATTATTATTATTATTATTATTGTAAAGGTGCTATGGAGTGGAGTTACAGCTATGTAAGTAAGAGTAAGGAAATAAGTACATTTCTTTTCAGTGTTACCCTCTCCCTTGTTTTCTCCCAATCTTTCTTTCCTGCCATATAATGTGTTGTCTATCCCCGTTGGATTGGTTTTGCGCTTTGTCCTTTGTCTCACCATTGATGTGGATTCCTCTTCCCATCCCCAAATCAGATAACCTTATTTACAGTATAAAGGGTACAAAAATAGTAATTAAAAAAAAAAAACAATGACAACAGGGGATGAACCCAAGGTGGAGGGGAGCATGAAAGAAAAAAGAAATAACTACATATAGTACACAAAAAAGCAAACAAGACAATCATTGTTTCTATATCTTACAGTTCATATGTACATAGCGATTAAGTTACTATGATCCTCTGCCACTTGCAGCATTTTATGTATTAATTTCTGACTGTGTTCAGGATCAAAGATGTTCCATCCCAAGTTTATTTATCCTGCCTGTGCTTAACTGATTTATGTCTGGTAGATTGGCTGTCTCTTCTAAAAAATCCCTAGAAATGTCACAACAAGGGTGTTTTAAAATACACTTTTGGCCTCAAGACATTAAAATGTGTGATTTGGTGGTTTTTCTTGGTATTTTGAAAGAATTATGTCAATCAATACTTCTGCAAGGGTTATTTGACTTCAACCCTTTTTAATATCTCCCAATCAACTAACTGGCATTTACTACTTACTAAACCTTATTTCCACTTAAGCCAAATGTTGCTCATCTGTCTTAGATTGTGTGAAGTAAATTAAAGATGACTCAAATAAAGATCTTTGAGGAATTTAAATTATTTCAAAGTGTTATTTTATGTAAGAAATAACAATAAAATTTAACATTCAAAACAGTACTGTGTGTCCATGCTGAAGACAAAATGCACATGAATTGAGTAATTATGAAATATCTCCTAGGATATCTATATTTATTAATGATAACCTTCCTTAGTTTTTATTTTTAGTACGTCTAGAAGTCTTATAAGCTGAGTGAGTTTTATTTTAGTTATACTTTCTCCTAACAGTACCTATAATTTCGCTTTGACTAAATTATTTAAAATTTTGAAGTTTATACACTTTCTAATGACATTGGCTTGAGTAGACACATGTAATTTCTTTTTTGAACATAAAAATGTTCTATCTTGTTGAACAAATACCTCAAATTGACACTCTATGTTTTTCATGGGCTTTACCATAATTATTTCTGTAGGTATGTGTAATATTTTTTAGTTGGAGAATCAGAAAATTTATAGACATCAGAAAATATTGGTTTCATGTTTAATATTGCTTGAATGCATATGTTTTTATTTCTATGAAAATAATATACAAAATAGTATGATTTTAGACAAAAGTGAGAAAAAGAGAATGATGCCACCGTTAAACGAATACAAATAACAATTGCTCTTCACATCAAGTAAGTTCAGTTCCTGTGAGCCTCACGATGACTCCGGCAGGCTCAGTGCTATAAAGATTTTGAGAATGTGAAGAAAAAGTGGAATGCTTCCTGATTCCAGCTCTAGAAGTGCCCATTTCAGTATAATATTGCACACAAATGTAGGATAGGAAGATTAGGAAAAAACCTTGGAAGGACAAGAAGATTTTCCTGAAAGTTAATTTGGGGTTTTACCTTAAAGAATAAAATTTGTGTAAGCCAAGACTGGAAAGATGAACAATCTATTATGATAAGAAGAAATGAAAGAGTGAAGGCACATGCTTCATATACATTCTGGATACCTCATGATTCACTTTTCCAAACCTAGAACTTAAATTGTAGGAAATGTTAGAAGCAAAATTTTAGGCCAATTTTATTATGATCTGCACATCATGGCTTAAACAGTTTGAATCAAGGAATAATAACAATTTTATTCATTGGTGCATGCATGATGAATATATAGCACTTTTAATTTAACATTATTTCAGAGTTACAATTAATTACATTTGAAATTTATTTTTCTAATTTATTATCATGACAATCAAGTTATTACAACTTACATTGTATTTCTGTGGCTTATTTATTCTTTTAGAATATCTTTTCTTAGAATATTTTTTCTAAACTTACACATACTATTAAAATATAAAAGCAGCTTTAATAGGTCATGATATGTATTTTAAATTATTAATAACATAGCTTTCTCCAGTTTAAATCTGATCTACAATATGAATTTGAGTGAATGTACTTTCTGATATTCACTGAAAGAATTGGGTAATATTTTTCACCTGTTAAAATTCTGAGTCTTTACTATCATATTCTTATGGCACAATGAGAATTATACTCATGTCTTAAGGATATTAAAAGGATAAATTTAAGAAGTGAATATGTGCCAGTTTACCATACTGGCACATATAAGTGTTCAATAAATCATAATCCTTTTGCTGTTACCTGTCATACTAATAAAAACAATCTTTCTCTATACATTTTTTCTCTTTCTACATTTATTGGAGGCTAATCATCTGGTGAATGCTTAATGGTCATATGAAAATGCTTTTCATATTATACTTGTGATTGACTATAAGCATACATTGCCGATAGCTATGAGAAGCTACAAAATACAACAGTATCATTTTAACCTCCTTCCTCCCAATTTCAGTCTATGCAGACACTTTCTTGGAAGATAGTCAAATTTCTAAAGTTCAAATATTGGGGGTAAGTGAGGGAATCAAGTAGCTCAATATTCATAGACAGTCTCAGACAGGAGAAATGGATTTCATCTCTATTTCTTATATCCAAAAGCTTCTGTTGATTGTTTTGGAAAACACAACCAAAAGGCAAGGCTTATGAAATGTACAAGATCTCTTAAAGCAGCATCCTATGGGAGCACATGTGCACATACATATATTCATATAAATATCGAGAAAATATATGCTAAGCACCTCTCTCTAACTCTGATGTCACAAAGTAAAGATGGACTGATGTACAGGAAGTAAACATATAAAAACAATTTTTTTCAAAATTAGCATTAATAATAGCTAAGCTGCATTTTATTTACTTTGCTGATTGGTACATTTTATTAAGTCATGAATATCCCAATATATTTTTGCAGTGAATTTACTCTTTTGTATATCTTTTAGAGCACCTGTATAGTCAAAACATTGTTAATAATACTCCTTTATAGTTTTAGTGTCTATAAGATCTGAATTTATTTTCCCTCTTTTATGCTTGGTATTGACAGCTATTCTCTTCTGTTTTTTTCATAGTCTCCCTAGAAGCTTCTCAATTTTATTATTGATCTTTCCTAAACCCCAATTTTGGTTTTTACTGATTTTCTCTATTTCCTTTGTGTTTTTCACTTTGACTGATTTCTGATGTTATCCTTATCATTTTCTTTCTTTTTATTGCTTTTCAATTTACTTTATTCTTCTATTTTTTTACTTACCTAAATTGAATCTCCAAAGACATATTTGAAATATTTCCTCTTGGTCCTTAATATTGTATGTTTTCGTGCTATTTAAACTAAATTTCCTAAACAATTATATATTGTATTAATTGATTCAGTATTAATTGATTCAAAAAGATCTGCTGATTTCTCTTTTCTCTCACTTCTCTTTCCTTTGCTTGCATACAGAGTTTATTTAAAAGTATACTTCTAACCAGGTACACACTCCTGTCATCCTTGCTAATCAATCTGCTAAGATCTGAGGATTACAGTTTGAAACCAGCTGAGGCAGAAAAAAAAAGTCTATGAAATGCTCATCTCCATTTAACCTCACTAAAAGCTACAATGGAGCCATGGATTAAGCTCTACAGCTCTAGCCTTGAACATAGAAACTCAAAGACAATGTTCCATCCCTGAGTTCAAGCCACAGGACTGACACCAAAAAAATGTTTTTTAATTGTA
Organism: Megascapheus bottae; assembly: GCF_031878675.1. Taxonomy (NCBI): domain Eukaryota; kingdom Metazoa; phylum Chordata; class Mammalia; order Rodentia; family Geomyidae; genus Megascapheus; species Megascapheus bottae. Next base: position 70,159,114 of record NC_143515.1, on the reverse strand, counting down.
TGTTGAACTTTCTCAATGATCTGATTCTTTTTCAACCACTTCCCGTGGTTTGAAGCCTATTCTACTAATGTCTAGAGGCATGTACTTCTGAATCTTTTGAGAACATTTACGTCATAGAATGTGGTCTATCTCGGTGAATAATGTGAGGACACAGACAAAAGAACATGTGAATTGGAGGGATCAGGTCATTGCTTTTTGCCATAGAAATGCCCATTGAGTCAAGTATGTAGGTCGACTTCCAGTCTTTTCTTCTCTAGGCACTTTACTCATTCGATCAGTTACTGAGAATGCTAACTTCAAAAGTAGATTTTAAGCCAGCCAGTATTAAAATACCCTATGAAATGGAGCTAATTATTAATGGCCAATAAATTAGACATTTTTCCTCTGTTTGTTTAAAACCGCATAATTAGCCTGAATGTGTCTGCTGGTGTTGAAAAAGTAATTTCAGCTTTAGTCCAAATGAAAATACCACATACTTCTCTAAGAGTAGTACATAATAACAGCTATTTACACATTCATGCATAATTTAATCAAAGATATATTATGATTATTTGGGGAGCTATTTTTATTTAAGATATCACTACCATTCTTTTGACATAATGACCCTGGTGATAAACCTCAGACTATTCTCATTTAATGGCTCAAATATATCAGATGTAAAAAAGGGATTTCAGTCTAAATGTGATGTAAGAATCTTTCCATTCTGTCTTTTCATTCACTATCAGTTTTAGGCCAGCATGGTTGTATTTATTTTATATAAAATTTGGTTTCATACAGTTTTTCTTATTTCCTCAATATAAAATTTCACATTAATCATATTCTTACATATATTCTAGGAAACTTCCATAAATGAGAAATTAACAGAGAAAAAATTCTTTTGCCTGAGTTAATAATTGTACACAATGAAGTCATATTGTCATAATGACTATCAAATGAAAACACTGACATGCAATAGAAAGTTGCTATTTTCCTCTGAACCACACAAAGCACATCTGCCCTAGAAATTTAATTATACCTGTACTATCATGTTGAATAAGCCTTTGAATAACCCTATATTGTTTCTCACTCAACATTCCAGGATCTCTCCTTCCCTAGGCAGCTAATTAAATCAGTGATTGAACTCTTCAAATCATACTAAAGCAATCAGGAATTTCTATTTCTCCTGAGCTAGTTCTCACATATAACCCCCCCCCCCCGACCCTCAGAATCTGGAGGAAATGGATTAGTTTCAAAGTCACAAGAAAAGGAGACTTCTTAAAAATTTATACCAACTGGTTTGACTGGTTAAAAATGACCTGGTCAATATCCCAGCATGGCTTCTGATTAATTCAGCCCAATGGTTCTGAATTTGCGCCAAACTACCTTAAAAAAGAAATCTAATTTGTGAAGCATGATTTCTTATTTTTCATCCAGAGAGGATTAGTGGAGAGAAAATTAAGTTCCCTCATCTAAGTAAGTACCTCAGGGAACTATTCACCTATCAATGTATGGGAGAGTTTCAGCCTGAAACTTACTCAATTTCATTAGCATTAATGGGAGTTTTTTGTGTGTGTGAAATCCTGTGTGAATCAGTGGTTTAGAAGTCTGGAACAGTTTGTTGATTACTTCTATTTTGTAATGGCTCTATTCTTCTCAAAACTTTTAACTCTTTAGGATTATAATAGGTACTAAATATTAGAAGAAATTGAATTTGGACTTTAGAAGCTAATCAGAGTAACATCAAATGGAAGCAGTGAAGGTTAGATGGGCACTCTAATCATTAGATATCCAGACATTCTATTGCACTGAGAACTTTAGTGGCTGAATATGCATGCCTATTGCTTTATTTATGACTATGAATTGATGGGTACATTCTGATTGAAACTCTCTGTTTTACATTGGATAAGGACATAGGCATTCATTCAAATAATGCACCTGAAAAGAAGTTTTGAAAATGAAAAGTGAAATTGGTCAAGTCCAACATGTCCTGGACATAAACAGAACCTAAGCCCACTTCTAGTGGGCTGTGGCTTCCAGAGGGTTTTCTTCCACTAAAAGGGAGTCCATGAGCAGAAACTGAGTCAGCTGGCCTTCTTTGGAGTCTTGGGCCTGGAAGGAAGACAGAGCAAGGAGTTGAGCCAGCATGACAACTTTAATCCTTTTGACCACCTAAGTTCTGATTCTTTCCTAACATAAGCTTATACTTTATCTAGACCTAGAGCATTGGCGCTAGCCCAGTGGTCAGAAATCTGGCAATGGAAAGGTCCCTGAGGCCCAGGACCCAGGACCCAGGCTTCCATAATGAATGGATGAGAAAAATGAATGAGTGAATGAGGTAAGTGAATGCTCTCAGAGTTGGTTCAACCCTAAGCTATAGAATGTACACCTGTATAGTTATTCCATCAGTGTAGAATTATACATTTCCAACCTTTCCCACACTTAAGGAACCAACCACCATATATGCATATATATGCATATATAAATGTATATAGGCATAGTTATGATTTCAAAGAGAGAAAGTGTCTGATTCTACATATATTTTATCACCTACTTGGGAAAGTATTACACAATTAGTTTCTTTTAGTAAAATTCCTTTTCTTTACCCTGAGTGTCTTATACTTTAATTCATTTCTACTTTCTCTTATATAAGAAGTTTCTACAGGCTGTTTCTTATTTCTGTTAAATTTTTCATCTAACGAGGATACATTCATAAATGTTTAAATTTAGGCATTTATAAATCTTCTGGTTGTTTCTCTGCTCTTTCTGTGACACTTCAGGTACTGTTTTAAGATTTAATTTTTTGAAGTAAGTTAACTTGTTGGGCACTGGTGGCTCATGACTGTAGCCTAGCTACTCAGAAAGCTGAGATCTGAGGATCATGTATTGAAGCCCACCTGAGCAGAGAAATATTTGAGATCCTTATATCTAATTATTCATTAGAAAACCAGAAGTGGTGCTGTGGCTGAAGTGGCAGAGTACTAGCCATGAGGAAAAAAGCTCAGGGACAGTGCTCAGGCCCTGAGGTCAAGTCCCATGACCAACAAAAATTAAAATAATATGAAAAGTTAAGCCATCATGGTGTTAAGTAATTCTCATGATTTTTGATTTTCCATTGTATACTAAAGGAGATTTTGATAATTACGTTATTGTTCATTGAGAAGCCTTAGAAAAAGAAGCAGTATTTTCCCACAAGGTACAAGGATTTTAGTCTTCCTAATAGATAATAGAGTTGTCCCAGAAATCCAATGTGGCATATCAGACTTTTTCACACCAGGGCTCAGGATTTAGTAGAATGTACTGTTTTCCCTTATGTTAAAATATTCTTCTAAGCCATTCTTTCCTTGTCTTGGTTCCATAATTTTTGGTAGTCCCTGAAGTTTTAAACTTCTGCTTCAAGCAGGTTTCAGAAACTGTGCATTTAAAGAGATGAATTCTTAAATTTAATAAACAGAAGATTCATTCCTTTGAAAATTATGTGAAAAGGTCACAATTTTACTGTAAATTTTTCATCTATTATGCATCAGTATTTTTAAGCATGACAAGGTCAAACAGAATTCTAATCTATCTCTCAAATGGTGTAATTCCTTTACATATTTAAGTAACTATCATCAGTAAAGTTTTGCATTATTTGATTTAAGGTTCCAGAATGACAGTTGAGATACATGGGTATAGACAATGACAAAATTTAAACCACAATTTTCAAATAGAAATGAAAGACAATTTCCCATACCAAATGTGTGTTCTAAGTATCATTGATAAACTGTTGCTATAAACTTTAAAGACAAACACTCACAATGACCAAATGGCTAAGCTAAATGACCAAACGATTCAGCCAGGCAGATGATTATGGAAGAGAAATATAAATGAAAGAATCAATATTTTAACCCTAGATTGTTCTCTATGAAATCTACTACTTTGAAATTTATACCAATTGAACCAGAATGAAGGATAAGCCATCATGAAGAATATTGGTAGTATGAATGAGACCATGATTAATGTACATGCAGGCTACAAATGTTCAAATTTTATGTTATTTACAAACTTTTTAAGTATGTGGACAAATGGACTCTTATTCCAAATATCTATGGACTACTGAGGTAATTTCAGTTGGCTACATTTTAGGTCAATGCATATATATCATCTATTGGTTTACAAATTAACTCATAAAATATTTTAAGAAAAGAGTGTCACTATTAAGATTTTGCTAGGGTAATAAGAATAATGTAGGTCATGAAACCTTTAGCATAAACCTTCTTATTTACCCACTCATAGGGCATACCTCTGAGCCTTAAAATCTGGAAAAGTTTTACCTACAGTCATATTAATCTTCAAATTGCTGGAAATGTTTTACTTATAAACATATTAATCTGAGTCTAACTTCTGAGGTCCACAGATATTTTCGTCCCAAACTTCCTTCTACGCAGTATCATGTCCATGCTGTTTTACTTTGTACTTTTTCATGATTTATCTAATTTAAGTTCTTCTCTCAAGCACTTTGTTAGAGATTCTCAGTAGTTCAAGTGGCCCAATCTCTGTGTTCTTCATGATCTTTCCTCCATTGTGTACAGAGCAATGTAAGCTACTGAGAGAAATCTCCAAAGTCCCACAACATACTGGCAATTCTGTTCAATGTATTTCCTCTAACATCAAATACTCACACCAGACTTGTCAAGCTTTTTTTCTCAGTATACATCTTGCAAGCATTAGAATGGTTATTTTCAATCTTGGCTATCCTCCAAAGCTTCTACTTATAAAGTCTGTAGCCTATTTGAAGCCAATCATCCTATCCTACCTTTTACTTCAGAGAAAACAGACGCCATTAAAATCAGAAATCTGTTAGTGTCAAAGCCACCCGTGTAAATACTCTATACCTGCTCTGTCTTTTTATACTAACCACAGTGTAAGACAGGCAGTCTTCCTTTTGAAAGATAATTTCATTCACCTGACTCCTGGAGTCTATAGCTTTCTTCCTCCCAAGAGAAATTAATACATTCATTTTTTCCTTCTCCTTACAATATCTTAAAAAGTAAACTACTTAATATTGGTCGAGGGTATAGTAACACACATTTAGAGATGAAGTAAAAAGAGCAGGTTTTAAAATGTTTCAAATTGATCAATATCCAAACTTTTGTTTCTTAATATAACATCAGAGGAGCTAGAATTAAGATTTAAATGCTAGATATGTAGATACTGAAATTATTTGTTACCATGCATTGACTGAAACATCTAATAGTCCCAAATCTCTCTCACTGGAAGAAAAAAATCCCATGAAATATCCTTGGAATGAATGACTTTTCATTCTTAGTGTTTCTATTTCCCTTACTCCCAATAAGATGACAGTACTCTTATCTGTTTGGCTTAATTCTTCACTTGTCTTTGTTTGTGATTCCTTGTTGTCATTCCAAATCTGCTTTCTGAGGGAATTCTTGCTTTGTATTTGACATTTTCAATCATTCAATGATTTCAAAAACACTCTTTCACTCTTTTTCTATGGCACCACATATTCTGACTTTCTTATCTCTCCATTACTCTGTCATTTCTTGGTAGGTTTTTCTTTTGGCCACTTCTTTAGCCTGACTTTACTCAGAATTTCTTTGCTGATGCTTCCCAGAAGTGTGAGCAAAGTCTTCTTCTACTCTTATCTCTGCCAACAGCCACATCAATACTACAGACACTGTGCTAAGAGTTTTCCTTATTGCTCTTAATAGCTTAGAGATGTATTGCACTGGAAACTTGATTTAATGGTCCTTTCGCTGAGAAAGTACTTGTGCTGTATTTAAATATTTCTGGTGACTAGTATGAGTTCTCTGATGATGTCTACTAATGTATGTGCTATTCTGACAGACAAATTTGTGAGTTACTGGAATGACAGTAACTTCTAATTTGAGAGAAACTGTGAAGAAGAACTTTAGGGGAAAAAAATCTCAGAATTTTTTTTAATGGTAGACTAGTATTTATTGGTCATTTGTTTGGCAGAACAGGCAATTCCCTTATTTGCATTTCTGGCACAAATCTTCAATGGCTGCTCAACAAAGTTACTCACAATGGTGAATCAGCAGGGAATGGACATTTACTCTAGGGCAGACCTGGTTTCCTACCCAGCAGGATTTAGATAGTGTAGTTAGCAAGTGGTACAATATACCATTAGCAAAATGTGCTGCCAATTTCAAGGACTGGAATTAACTAAAGACAAATTAATATTCGCTAAAGAAAGGGTCTAGATTGTAGTGTATTTCTACTTAATTAGATTTCTTTGTCCACTTTATGCCACCCATTGTCCTTTCATTTCCTCTTTGTACTATTTTAGTCATTACAGAATAAAGCTAAGAGAATGTCCTAAGGATCTGACCTAAGCACGGATGAAATATATGTATTATTGAACAAATCATTACTGCCTTTTCTGTTAGGGCATTATTTTATTTGACTAAAGAAACTACATGATTTTCACTGAATGCTAGGGTATATTACTAAACAAACCCTTGAAACAACCAATAAAGGGTTCAAGAGAGTATTCATCTTCTTGGGGGGAAAAACACCAATTTTGAGCTTTTCCTGTTAGGAGTTGGAATTTTGTTATCTTTGGGTGAATTTCACACCCCTACTTTACATATAATGGTAAAACTTCAATAAACTTTAGTCTTTCATTGCTCCATTTCATACAAAAGTGTTTCTGAAAGCAACAGGAAAGATGGGATAGATACAAGTCAGATCTATCATAGAATTTTTACATTTTTTTGCCTAAAGGGTAAAGTTCAAGACACATCTGCTGATTCTGTTATAATCTGGCTGTCTCCCAAAGAGCCATGTATTACATTCAAGGTTCCATGGGTGAATTTTGGAAGGATTGAAGTATTTAGATATGGGACTTCCTGGGCAGTCAATGGGTCATTAAGGCCATGTCCTTGGAGGACTGTGTGATTTCAGCTTTTTCCTCTTTCCCTTCACTCTCTTGTTTTCATGAAGTAGTTTTCTTTGCCATGCACTCCTGAACAGGCCTATGAGAAATCAAAGTAATGGATCTACCTGATCATACAAACCGGGACCTCCAAAACCATGAGCCCAAATAAAATCACTTTAGGTACCAATATCCACACTGTGGTTAAGTATTACATAAATAAAAGATCGGCCATGCAAAGGCACAGAATAATATATTCAAGTGTTCTCATTCTTATTACTCATTCAAGACAGGCTCTGAATATTTTTACACAAAAAATCATAGCATAAATATAGTTAAGATGCAAGAAGATGCAAAAAATTATCTTCAAACAAATCATAGCTAAGATTCCTATAAATATCCATATATTTCTTTTAAGAATTCTACATCTAATACTTCCTTTTATAGGAATAATTAAGCTTAATAAATATTAATCTATTGACTTTTAATAGAAAAATCAGCTAACTATATCCTTAATAAACATCTAATGTTGACAAATAATGATATATAGATACATTGTCAAGTATAATTTAGTATTGCTTATAAATGATTTATAATACAGTACAATTTACGTAAAAAATATATACAAATTAATACTACCCTAAACTATCATAGTGAAATTTGAGTCTTTTAATTTAATCACAAATTGTTCAGGTTTTTCTTTGAAAAATTATTTTAGTTTTGTAACTTGTGCTTGTTAGGTATTGAGAGATTAACTGTTGATGATTGGGAGGGGGTGTGGAGAGGGAAATGGGACAAAAACATGAGAAGGAGTATCGATGTGTGAGAAGTAATGCACCTACTATCTGGTGAATGTAAATGTAAACTCTCTATACATTACAATAGAAAATAAATAGCTAATATAAAAATAAGCAATATGTATCTTTAAGGATAAATACTTGAGTTGGCTAAATTATTATTTGTGATCAAAATTATATTTGATTTAATCTTGAGATAAACCTTAAGCCCTATGTGATAACACTGTCTTTACAATCCCAGTACTCAGAGGTTTAGCTAGGAATATATAGAAATATATATTTGTACATTCTTATTGTTATTTTTATTGAAAGGTGTTGTCAGGTAAAGAGTAAATTTTTTGGTAAATGTCATCCTTTCTCTCTCAGATTTTTCCCTTCCATTTCCCTCCACAAATTATCAACAGCTCAATAGCAAGTAAGTGCCATTGCTGCATTTGTTTACTCTTTGTATAATTGAATTTTATGTGAAAAATGATTTGTGAATTCCTCTGAAGAAAATACTGTAGGTGTGGACGTTTGTTTTGGTTAGATACAAAAGCGCATGTCCTATGATGATAGTTCCAAGGTGATGGAAGATCACACAGAGGACATAGCCTAGCCCAGCCCATCAGCCTTCTAGTTCTGCTGTATCCTGAGGTCTTCAAGGGCAAACAATCTGGATGTTTTCAGGATTCTATTTTCATATTGATGATTCCTTCCCCATTAATCAAACATGGGAAAATATCAAAGAGAAGGGAATGTGCATAAATCACAGCACTACTTACATATTATCGAATGTTATAAACCTATGCAAACAGATGTACAAACGAATCGTGCCAAACTTTTTATACAATAATATTATAAAGTATTTCTCTCAGTGCAATTATCTTATGACTATCAAATGATAAAAGTTTTGTTGCATCGAAAGCCCAAGTACATAATATGTCTTTTGAAGGTACATAATAAGTCAATAATTATGGATCTAGTTAATGACTGGGTTTGAATTTTTTCTGTGATTCACAAAAAAGTACAAGTATGCCAGATTGCAATGCATAAGATGAGAATAGCTTAATACTTTTGCTGAAGGAAGTATTGTAATGGCCTCAAAGAAGGAAAATTTTGCTTTTAGGATGTTGCTTCACAACTAAATATATGTATGTGTGTGAATTTATGTGTATATACGTGTATGTATGCATGTGCATATGAACATAGGTAGAAATAAATATACAAATCGATAGAAGTGGATTAGCAATTGGGACTGCAATAAAATAAAAAAATCAATTTGTATTGTCTTGAGTTTATTCAATATGGCATGATTTCTTACCAAAGCCCACAGTAGATAACAGTCTTACTTTTTAGCATGAAACATAATGTATGACCACATAATCATGGAGCATATTTACTGGTAAATTAATTCATGACATTTTACAACATGAGCATGCTTGAAAATGAAGAATTTGTGCCACAAAATATGAATTGTTGTTTATTCCTAAATGATAATAGATTTACCAAAGAAAGGAGACGGAAATTAATTTTTATTGAGGTATGATTTCTGTTTTTAGGCCTTATAGTATTCATCTGTAAATCCGTCAGTTCCGGGGCTTTTGTTGGATGGAAGGTCTCTTATTGCCATTTCTCTTTCATAATTGAAAAGAGTCTGTTTAATTGGCTTAGATCTTCTTGGTTTATTTTGTGTATGTCAATATCTCTTCTAGATTCTCAAATCTGTTGGCATAAAGGTTTGAAAAGTATTCCCTTATGATGCTCTGGATCTTGGCAATTTTTGTTATGATATTTCCTTTTTCATCCCCAATTTTTATTTATTTGGGTGGGCTCCCTTCTTTTTCAGTAATATTTGCTGAGGGTCTATCAATCTTGTTTTTTTTAATCAAGGAACCAATTCCTTGTTTTGTTGATTCTTTATTTTTCTTAGACTCTAATTCATTTAATTCTGCTTTAATTTGATAATTTGTTTCTTTCTACTGGATTTGGGTTTGATTTGTTGCACTTTTTCTAGAAGCTTAAGGTGTATCATTAAATTGTTGGTTTGAGATTTCTCCAATTTGTTGATGTAGGCACTCATAGCTATAAATTATCCTCTGAGTACTACCTTTGCTGTGTTCAAAAGGAGCTGATATTTTGTGTGCTCCATAAACTGTTGAATTTCTGTTCTGGTCAATTCAATGACCTACTGATGATTCAACAATGTGCTGTTCTGTTTACATGAGTTATGGAATTTTCTATGCTGGCATTTGGTGTTGAGCTCCAATTTTATACTATGTGGTCTAAGAGAATTCAGGGAATAATTTCAGTGTTTCTGCATTTGTACTGATTTTCTTTATGCCCTAAAATGTGATTTTTTTAGAAAATAATCTATATGCTGCTGAAAGAATGTATATTCTGGTGTTTCTGGGTGGAATAATCTGCAGAGGTCTGTTAGGTCTAGTTGGTCTATGCAATTGTAAATTCTAAGGTTTCTCTGTTGTGTTTTTGCCTTGTTGATCTATTCAGAGGTGACAGTGGTGTGTTTGAATCTATGTGTGTTTTTAGTATAAGTAACATTTATATGATGAAATTGGGTGCTCCAGCCTTTGGGGTGTAATATTTATAATGGTTACATTCACCTGAAGAAGAGATCTCTTTAGTAGTAAGTAATAACCTTCTTTGTCCCTCTTTACTAGTTTTAGTTTGAAGTCAATTTTATCTGATATAAGGATGGCAACTCCAGAGCTGTTTGCTTGATATATTGCTTGATATATTTGATTCCAGCCTATCAAGTTCAGAATATGTTTGGTTTGAAGGAGGGCAAGATGTGTCTCTTGAAGGCAGAAGAAAGATGGATGTCGCTTTTTAATACAACTGGTCAGTCTATGTAGTTTAATTCGAGAGTTAAATCCATTGATTGAGGGTTAGGATTGAAAAAATGTTTGTTAGTTCTTGCCATTTTATCTATTTAATTAGGGCCTGTGTCTTGTCAATTCTTACTGTAATTACTTGGTATTCTTCTTAGGTGCCATTTCTCTGTCAGTAACATGTTTGTGTTGATTTTCAATGTATAGAACACCTTGGAGAATTTTCTGTAATGCTGGTTTGGTTCGATTTATACTGTTTCAATTTTTCCTTGCCGAAGAAGTTTTTTATTTTTCCCTCAGCTATGAATGAGAGCTTAACTGAGTCCGGTATTCTTGTCTGGTAGCTATTTGTCTTGGAGGCATGGCATATCCATTTCCATTGTGGCATTATTTACTATAGATAATATATGGAAACAACCCAGATGCCCCTCAGTAGATGAATGGATCACGAAGGTGTGGTACTTATACACAATGGGATTCTACACTGCCATCAGAAAGAATGGCATTGCCCCATTTGTAAAGAAAAGGAAAGATAATGACATTGCCCCATTTGTAAAGAAAAGGAAAGACTTGGAAAAAATCATATTAAGACCCAAAGAAGCATATGCTCAATGGTTTTCCTCATTTGTAATAATTAGTATACATCTAAGAATGTCCTAGCAGATGATTGCAGTAGCTCAAAACCTAGGAGTCATATAGAATGAGACTAAGTGAAATGGACTCTAGGATATGGAAACAAGAGGTCTTTGTGATTGTTGTCTTTAAAGTGCTGTGTGTAATTTCTTTTCTCTTTTTTCCCTTACAGTCATGTTGTTACTGTATCTGATTTTGTTACCTGGTATATTGTGTGTATGTATATTTGTTTATTTGAAATTGTGAAGGGAAGGAGAAAAAAACAGGATGATTGTGAGATCGTGGAAGGAGAGAAAGTGGGAGAAAAGCTTAAAAAGATATATGAGAAAGGGTATCAACGTTTGTGAAGTTATGCACCTTCTATCTGGTGAATATAATGTAACCCTTCTATTAATCACAATAAAAAATATTCAAAAAAGATATATGAATGTTCTAGAAATAATGTCCTGACTACCTAAAGAATGTAACTGGAATTTCTCTATAAAATGCATTGAAAAAAATAAAGTTTTTCAGTGAACTCTAAAAAAAGAAATTAGTTTTTATTACACTGAAATTGGACCTCCATACTAAAATATTATTCAGCATTTTCTATTTTTTTGACTTCAAACTGTTATATAAGAGATCACAATTTAATGCATCCACCTAAGTGTCCAATGCTTCTTGATTAGTCACTGTTTCCCTCCTACTAACTCTTTCCTGCCAAGAAACATATCCCATTTCTTTTACCACAATGTATGGTGAGTTTTCTTGTTTGTAGTATTTTCACACCGCTCCTTTTCTCATTCATCCATACTCCTATCATCACCCATTCCTACCCCCAGTCTCATATTCCTTATGTTAAACTGGCTGTTAATTGTTTGAAAGATACAGTTCATGAAGTTTCACTCTTGCTTTCACTATATTTTAATGAACTAAATCATATATATACATATACCTCTGTGTATGTTTCTATATTTTTGGTCTACATTCCACACATGAGAGAAAACATTTACTTAGACAACTTAATTTTCATTCCCCTGATAGCTGCATAAAATTCCAATATATATTGTAGTATATAATAGATTATATAATATATATAATAATGCAGGCATCAGGCTAGTGAATATTTTGTCTATACATATCATACATATATTATATATGTGTCATATTTTCCCATTCTTCTGCTGTGGAGCAGCTGAATGTTTCCATGACTCAGCTATTATGAACTGCACTGCAATGAACATTTGCACTGCAAATGAATTGATTTTTTGAGGAATTTCCATCCTGATTTTCTCAATAGTTGCATGAGTTTACTTCCCTCACCCTTGCCAGCTTTTCTGCCATTTATTATTTTTAAATATGTAAAAACAATTGCTCTAATAAAGCATCCTGATGAATGATATATTTTTGTTACACTGAGTTGCACAGTTTAGCAAATATTTTGTACTTAAGTAACTATTAAGCTTTCAGATGAAAATAGAAAAATTTGCTCAATTTATTGTTGATAATGAAAAATAAATCCTGGGTTTTGAGTCTTCATTTCACACACTTACAAGTGTTCTTACAAAGAGGTCTTCGTTTTAATACTTCTCCATACAACCTGAATCTTCGGGTTGATAAATCACAGATCTCGTTAAAATTTGCAAAATCCAAGTCATTTTTGCTTTTGGCAGGCTGGGATTTGAACTCAGGATCGTGTGCTTGGTAGACTAGTTCTATACCACCAGACTAAATCTGCCATCATTGCCATTCTGAATTGTTATTTTTTAATTTTATTGTCAGGGTGATGGATAGTGGGATTACAGTTACATTCATAAGGTCATGAGCACATTACTTCTTGAACATTGTTACTCCTTTCCAAAATTTTCTCCCAATTTATCTCCCCTCAACCCTCCCAACATATTCCAAAGAGTTTTTCTTATCTTCTCAAACTCCTTTCTGTCCAGCTTAAAATATATTTCAATATAAAATACTTGAATAATAATAAAACTCATCAGTTAATTTCAGTATCCCTCCATCTCCAAAACACACTCTTTACTACTTGGCCTAAGCTAGTCTGTCGTTCATTTTAAGATTTGACATAATTGTCTCCTATATTGAAACTCAACATTACCTTCTTCTCTTTAATTCTAGCTCACAGACCTAAATTCCCTTTGATTTTCAATATTCAGTAGCTAATAAGCCATACTTGGTCTAATATTTAAGTCGGAACTGGGTGAAGAATCAAAATTATATATGTATATAACAATTAATGAATTACTTGCTGGATAAATATTGAGTATTAACTTAAGCTTAACATATTCAAATTAACTAAAAACTATCAGTAGGCCATAACACATACCCAAAGACTTCAGAGATCATCATACCTTTGTTACAAATTGTAAAGGTCAAATAAGCATAAAATCTGTAGACTTATTTATACTTCAATTCCTAGTTCTCTGTAACCACAATAGAAAGAAAAGGTACACTGGTACCTGTTAGGCATTTGAAGTCATAATGCCAATCTGTCTCCATCCTGTAAGCAATATGCTTGAAGCTGAAAGGGGGTTCCTGTCTTCTGCACCTAATTCATTTATTTGAAAGAAACCAAGAAACCTCCTTCCAGGTATAGTGGCTACACAGTCTCTGCAATTGATTAGGCTCCATTTGTTTACATAATATTAAGGAGTATTTCACACACCCATCCTTCAAGTTGCCAACACAAAAACACATTGTTTTTAGTTTCTCTAAACGTAATTAATCTGTAGACTTCTGTGCTGGGTTGACTCAATTGATTTTTTCCCCTTCCCCTCCTCCCCTCTTTGTCATTTGACAGCTGGAAGCTGGGCCTGGAAAAGCTCATTTGCATTCGGGCAGCAAGGCTGTAGAATAAACAGAACCAACGTGTCTGTTTGTGTACTTCAATACATAACTATGCATGCTTCAGTCAACACTTATTTTCAGTATCATGGCCAACAAAAGCATTAAAGGAGTTTTCTCCACCATGAATGATAAGCTGTAGATTGCATTTCTTTAAAGAACATTTTTTTTTCTGGGATGCTTATGGAAAGCAATTAAAAAAAAAAAAAGAAAAGGAACAAGGATGCAGAATGCAGTAGAAATTCACCATTCTACCTTACCATAGGACCTCTTAATTTCTGACATGCTCCGTGCCTTAATGCTAGTTTAGGTTGTGATTGATTAAAAATATAAATGCTTACAGTTATAGCACCAGAATTATTTTTTAAATCAATACTTCACATTAACTTTGAAGTCTAAATTTACAACACAAGTTTGTGATTTCATACACTGAGTTTGGTAATTGGGTGTAGTATTGCAAATTATCTACTGTATGTTTTGGTTTTAGCCATCAGGATTGTCCCAATGAAATTCTTTGTGTGTGTATATATAATACATATATATGTATATAATGTACATAAGCATTATTGTATATATTGTATATAATATTATATATGTGTATTGCATATATATTACTTTTCTTTCTCTCTCTCTCTCTCTCTATATATATATACATAAATATGCCTTTAAGTACTTATACAAAGGAATTGCCATTCAACAAATCAGTTTAGAAGTGCCATGTATCCTATTCAGTTACTCTTTTATCATTCTCCTCTAGTCTTCCCAATGCCTCCTTTCAATTTACTTAGATTTATGTGATAAGCATTAAATAATTTGACTGCATTCTCACCTTCTCCCCCCAAAATATCCAAAAACCTAGAATTCTTTTTGTCTAATTCTTCTCCTCATAGGAATACTTGGTGGGACTAATAGGCCAAACATTGAACTAAATCTAATAGGTTTTGGACTCTAAACTGATATTGTTTTACTATTCTACTTCTGTCTCTGTGTGTATGAGGAGGGGGGTGGAAAGAGACAGAGAGAGAGACAGAGAGAGAGAAAGAGACAGAGAGAGACAGAGAGAGAGAAAGAGAGAGGTCAACACTCTTTGTGTGACAACAAAAGTACAAATGAAAGGAAAAGATTATTTTGCCAGTGTTCCATATAAAGCTGTAGCATGGCATTAGTGACAGAGCTGATATCCTCAGTTATTTCAGTCAACACATTCTTCTTTTCACCACCTAATCTCCTTCATCTGAAAGAGAAATGTATTTTTAGCCAACTCTCTGGGACCAAGTCATTGATTTATGAATATAAGGTGAAGGACTTCATGAATTTTTCCCTGACCTCCATCTGTCATTTTTCTAGCCATCTCTATTTTAAGAAATATAAAACAAATTGTCCTAATGGGGAACATTATCCCCTTGATATATCACTCAGAAAGCACTCCTCTATTTCATATTACACTTGTGCCTAAAATTTGCTTTCTATCCTTCTCTACTGATTTTCAATGTTTAGTATATTATTATTTTATACTGTGGGTGCTATTTATTACCCAAATGCTGATGCACTCAGATTCTTCTCACAAAAGCCTGAAATAAGTCCTTTCAAATGTTCCACCGATAAGGACAGACAACCAGAAATGATTTTCCTCTTCTGGGACTTCCTGAATAAGCCATCCTCCAAAGTAGTCCAGCAGGCTCAATACAATGATGACAGCCTATTCCTTCAGTGTGTGTGAGTCTACATTGCCCCAGTGCCATCAGTTATGTGTCTGACAGACTTCATAGCTGTTAGTCTCTATGTCTTATGCAAAATGAGCACACAAGTCATTTCGTGATTCTTGACAATTAGTTAGCAACCAAAACTTGAAACTTTGATGCACACTTGGACAAAAGTCCAAGTAACTACAGTTATATTTTTTCATTTTCATTTTTTCCTTTTAGTATTGGAAGGATGATATACCAGAGGGGTTACACTTATAGCTTCTTAGGTAATGAGGACATTTCCTTTTGAACAGTGTCACTCATCTTCCTTCCTCATTCTCCTCCAGGTTTTCCCCTCTCATCTTCCCTCCCCCCAAAATTGTATAATACATTTCCAACATAGTGTCTAGTAGGTTTCCCTGCTGAATTGGTTCATCCTTTGTCCCACAGTTTCTGTGCAGTAGTGGCATAAAGGCCTTTCAAATTTGGTGGGTTTTATAACTAATTATATAACGAGACTCCTATACATTACCACATTCTCTTTCCTGCGTAGGTAAGTTTGGAAAGTATGACTTTAGCTCTCTTTTTATCTTTGAAACTTACAACTTCCCATAAATCAGAAACTCTGGAAACTGGTATGCATTACTTTGTAGAACTCATATTCTTATATGGCTGGATAGGCAAAAGATATCTATCATTTTTAATATTATAGATAAATAGCAAACAAGAAAAGTAGTAATAATCCCCAGAATTGGTCTATATGATGTTATGACAGAGCTAAACCCTGTTCTAAGGACATCACTATGAGAAGTGTTTATCACGCAATGACAATAATCTGGTTCTTTTTCAATGAAATTTTTAATACAAAAATTGATATCAGAATATAGGCATCTAGTAATTTGCCTGTGGTAGTCTTACATATTCAAGAATGAAAATAACAGATAGCCAGGCACGGTGGCTCACACCTGTAATCCTAGCTACTCAGGAGCCTGAGATCTGAGGGTCAAGGTTCAAACCAGCCCGGGCACAAAAAGACCAGAGACTCTTATCTTGGGTTAACCTCTAGAAAATGGACAATGGGGCTTGGCTCAAGGCAAGGGCAGTAGCCTTTAGCTGAAGAGCTCAAGGACAGCACCCAGGCTGAGTTCAAGCCACATGACCCACAAAATAATAATAATAATAATAATAATAATAATAATAATAATAATAATAACAACAACAACAACAGGGTGTTCGAGAAGCACAAATGTTGAAATGGATATGTTATACAAAGCTTAAAAACCTACTAGAAAGTTGTATTACCAGAAAGGCTCTGGCCTCATTGGCATTCATACAACTATGAAGTTCCTAGGGATAGATGGTACACTAACCACGGGATCTAGGAGAATGCAATTCCCATAGTGACCAGGACAGATATGGGGCACTATGGGCTATTTTCACAAGGACTTTAGGAATGTAGTTCATAGAATAAGATATCTCTAGAGACAATAAGAAATCATTTAACATATGTCACACTAACTTCAAAACAAGCAAGAAGGAAGAATGTAACTGAGGTTGGTCATCATTCCTTTTTTTCTTTTCCTTACCTAAACTTAATTGCCTGTCTAGAGCCTAAGGACTGAATAGACAAATCGATAATGAAACCTGCAAATTCATGACAAGTAAGAAACATCATGATTTCCTTGGATTGAGTAAACATGAAGAATGCTCAATTAACTCTAAATTTCAGATAAACCACCCACATAATATTTATACTGTAATTTAAATTTAAATGAGTGTTTTATACATAATCTGATATCCCTATTACTGAGACATCTAAGAGATTACTGTGGCCTCCACCTTTAAAGTAGGAGTTTAGGGGGTCCTGGTACTGATAGGAGTGCTAACCAAACTCTGTCTTATTGTAGGCCTACTGGTTCAAAGGATTTACTCAGTGATCATTTCCCCAATCTCTTGAGCTCAGTTAGAATTGATTCACATGGCAGCTGGAGTGACTTATGCACCCTAGGTCCATGGTTAGCAAACACCAAGTTCATGGGGAACTGTGAGTGTCCTTGAATGACCAAAATTATCCTGAGAAAAATCACAAAGTTGAAGTCATTGTACTAAAGTAACCGAGATGCCATGCTAGTGGAATAAGGATGGGTATACATACAAAGCAGCATTTTAAACATCATCTGGAAATCAATTTGTAAGTTAGGCACTGAATTGTACCCTATCAGAAAAAGAAACAGGAATCTGTGAACCTAAAATCTTAGAATGAGGCTTTATTTGGAAATAGAAACAGAGCTGAAACAAGTAGTTATCCTGAGATTGTAGTAAGGTAGACCTCTAATCTACCGTGATTAAAATCCTTGTAAGACAACTGTGCATAGAACAGTTCCAAGTAAAGTTTCATATGATGACTCCCTACAAAAAAAGAAAACAAATATTGTTTATCAGGGTTTCAAAAAAGTAATAAATCCAGAAAAATTACAATGTATTTTATGATCGAACAATAAAAAGATTTTGAAAGAACTTAACAGTTACAATCTGGGGAGGTACTGACTGCCTGCTGATCTTTAACCTATTGTGTTTTATGAAATTTAACTAAACATTACTTAAAAATTACATGATATTCTAGAAATGGAGATAGAATTTGGTGGTAGAATTCTTCCCTAAAACATGCACAGCTCTATGTTTGATCCAGAGCATGAAGAAACAAAATAAGTGATTGCATTTTAGGGCTTGGAACAAAATTTTTGAGTTTTTAAGTGCATAAAAAATTAATGTGTGGTGATTTCTAATACATATTCATGTTCTGCGGTAGTTGGGCCCCTGTAGATAGATCCTAGAGAATAACAGTATGATGTAACAGACTTAGCCAGACAGTAGCCCCAGTTGTAACTGCAGCATTGAATGTGATATTATTATTAAAACAGATTAATAAGTCCTCAGGTACATGATAGAACCATTGATTCGGCAACTGTGTTATTTTCCATCCAAATTAAAAGAAAAGAATTGAAGCAATTTGCATGCATGTGGACAGAACAATATGTATCTGCAATTATGCCTTGGGATGTGGTTAAGACCCTTGCCTTCTGCCATAGGGGTCCTAAGAGATCAAACCACCTGGACACCTAAAAAATTATCTCATTGCTCCATTACACCTATGACATCATGCTGAGTTGGCAAAATGAGAAAGAAGGGCTGATGTTCTCGAGACCTTTATAAGATTTATGTGTTTCAGAAGTAAGAACATTAACCTTGTAAATGTTTAAAGATTGGGCATTTTAGGGAAATGTAAGGTTATCTATCAGTTGAGACATTGCTCTGATATCCTTTCAAAGTAAAAGATAAGTTGTTATGTCTTACATCTTCTCCCACAATACAACAAAGGAAATATATATTGGGTCTGCAGATTCCTTTGGGTTTTGGGGCAACACATCTTCACTTAAGACTGATTACCAGAGGATGTTAAGGACTGTTTCATTTCTTGAATTAAAAAAGGCATTCTTACGAATAGATGTCAGTGGTTGATGCTTATAATTCTAGTTGTTCAGGAAGCTGAGATCCGAGCATTCCAGTTCAAAGATAGAAAAGCCTATGAGACATTTATCTCTAATTAACCACACAAAAAAAATGAAAGTGGACCTGTGGCTCAAGTCGTAGAGTACTAGTTTTAAGCAAAAAACTAAGCACTTAGTCCCTGAGTTTGAATTCTACTGCTGGCATAAAGGAAAAAAAATGGGAGGAAAAGGAAAGAACAAAAAAAAAAGGGAAGGAAAGGCAAAGAAGAACACAGAATGGAACAGACAACAGTAGTAAGCCCAGAACATAGTACATCCATTTGCTATCTTGAGCCATAGGGTTCTGTTGAACTCATGTTGTGAGTACCAGTAGTAGGAAGCAATGCAGTTTGGCCTTCATAACAGACCCTCATGGAAAAGTCACCATGTAGTTTTGAGAGATTTGGATCCATGCTCTCATAGGCCTTAAGAATATTATGATATAGTAATGGCCTCTATTAAAGATTGAGCATGTGACGTTTGAACACAATGTGGCAATGTCTTTGACTTTCCACAGATTCTATCAGCTCTACCAAGATGTAAGGTCAAGGTGGTTTATCAGCATCTATTTAAACATAATGTAGAATCTAGTGATGAATCTAATTGAAGCACAACTTTCAGGCTTTGCTGGAGATATACTTCCAGACACCATATCTTCTGCCCTACCAGTGCACATTCATCCGCTCATATCCATGGATGTAAGAGTTTCTGGGCATGTAACTGAAAAGAGAGCGAAGTAGTTAAACTTGGTTTATGGACTTTGACTACATTCACACTTAGGAGTGATTTTTAACCCAGCCACTGCAGAATTTGTCCAGATCCTCTGAATTGTGAATGGTTTATTTTTGTTTAATTTGTAGGTAGAGAAATGGTCCCAGCAAGGATGTAGGAGACAAAGAATCCAGACTAGAAGAACTATCTTCCTGGATGATTATTTGTGCACAATCCTATGGAAGTGAATACAAAAGACTTTTGCTGCAGAATAAGTCCATTCGAGGAGCAGATACCACTGAAGAGACACTGAACAATCAAGCAGAGAATGTGACTTAAGCTTTGGCTTCAACTACATCACAAATGGTGTGATTGTCATGTCAGAGTAATGACCATGCAGACAGAATTAAGTAGACCTAACAGCAGGAGCTTCCATAAATCAAAAGACATATTTATGTGCATGTTGTGTATAGATCCTAGGGCCTATCACAGGTGAAAGGTGAGCTAAATGCTATTCCATAAGCCCAACATGTAACTATGGATACTTCTGATTTTCTAGTTTATCAATAACAGAAAAAGATGCTGCATTCCCAATATGGCAGTACCCTTGAAGGCAAATGGAATATTTGAAAGCAAGTTGGCCCCCTTCTATCTTGAGAGGACTAGCACCCATCATTGTGATTGTAATATATTTTTTATTTGGGTGTAGGAGTTTCTTTCCAGATGCACGGAAATGGTCCTTTCACCAGAATGATGAGTGAGAAGGCATGGCATTCTACACATACATCAGGGGATAGATGTGCTGAGAGAGAGGCTGCAGTGGTGCACAGCTGTGAGATTCTCTATGCCTCCAAGAGATATTGGGACCCACAGATTAGTGAGGTCTTTTAAAGGTGAAACTGAAATGCCAACTTAAAATAAATATGCTAAAAGAACAGAAAAAATTTTTCAAAACAAAGTGCATTTGTTAAAACAAACCCTCCCCCCGCCCACCACCACACCATGATAGTGCTATGTCCCAGACAGGAAAGAATGGTGAATGGAAACCAAGAGAAGCATGCACAGATATTCCATATGTCATCACCTAATAAATCATTGGAGTAGCTGATGATATGTGAATTCACGATTCTAGGTTCTGTAGGATAAGAGGCCCTACCGCAAACACCTGCATTCCTTCTAGAAGATACACAGAGAAAGCCCACTGAACTACAAGTTACATCTCCAATGGAGACAATAAAATCTTTGTGATCCAGGAATGGTAAGCCAAGAAAAAAATGTAGTTAACATATTGGTCAAGGCAGTCACTGATGATTAGCAGGAGACAAGATGGGGAAAATCCAAGTGATACAATGGTATGCCTGCTTCACCTCGCTTCCCATGTAACAACGGTAAGTACTTAGAAGTGGAAATCAAATGAGTATCAAAATTTCAACTGTCTCAGAGATAAAGTTCTGAATTGCACTAGTAGATAAACCATCTCTGTTAATGATAATGGAGAGTGAGGGAAATTAGATCAGATAGCGAAGGAAGGAGAGGATGAGTGTCAGTTATGGCTGATGTTGTCTGCAACACTGAGGACTGCAATTTATACTGCAATCACACACTTTACATTTGTCCCTCAACATAGAGAACCACCAAAATCACACAGAGTAGTTATTCCTCTATGTAAAGATATAACAGGCCCATGCAAGGCAGGAGTGCAAAGGCCCTGAGCACATGCTTCATTCTTCATAGACTACAAGGAACAAAACTGACCAATGTCATTAGCTGCTGAGTTTTGAAAATTGTCCTGGGCCCATTACTTCTCTAAGGCTTTTTCCAAGTGATGCTGGAGAGTGGCGGGGATCTTAAGAACTTCTATATAGTGATATAAAAACAATAAATCAACAAAATAGATTGAGGTCATAATCAGATGCTTTCATTGTTGTTATTCTTGTTTTTGGTCATGGGCTTGAACTCAGAGCCTGGGCACTATCCCTGAGCTTTTACCCTCAAGGCTTGCACTCTACACTTTGAACCAAAGAGCCATTTCTGGTTTGTTTGGTGGTTATTTGGAGGTACCAGTCTCACAGCCTGTCCTTCCTGGGGCTAGGTTTGAAACATGATCCTCAGATCTCAGCCTCTGGCATAACTAGGATTATAGGTGTGAGCCACCAACACCTAGCTGATAATCGGATACCTTTCAGAAAAGCCAAGGAAAGAGTATACATAAACAGTTGTTCCACCACTACACACCAAGGCTCTGCAATTTCCCTTCATTTTAATCAGAACAGAAGAAAATAATGATAATGAAGTATAATTGGAAAAGAAAGGGAGAATTGATAGTTATCTGGAAATTCCTCTGGTTGGCAAGATAGGACTGAGAGACTCCCATATCTGGTAGTATAAATAGATCCAAATATTTGGAAGATCAGCATGACAAAATCTTGTACAAGGAAATTGAATTCCTGTCCCAAGACTTCAGTCATGGCTAAGCTGAGTGCAATGAAAATGAATTTCAACAAGGGAAGCAGAAAGGCTTTAAAAGCTGGTGAATATGGCTATACAAATGTTTCAGGCAGACTGAAGATATGGTGGGGGCTTTTGAGTGTGACACTGCCATGCCAATGCCTCTTGTCTGACACAAAGGAGCCACTGTCACCTCCACTACAAAGGGTTCAGTCAAGAATCACCTCACAGGCAAAAATATGTGACCTGTTTCCTGCCTTGGATTAAGTAATTAAGGAAAAATTAATTAGTAAAAGGACAGAAATTTGCATGTGAGCACAACAAGCCTGGCCATCAGCTGATTTTCCCTTCCCTGTTTTCCCATGGAAGCTACGAGAGTTCAACCACAAAAGAAAAGGAATTTCTAACTTTCCAAGTGTTTTGAAGTGATTAGCAAACAAGGAGAAATTGGAAACGAAGAGTGAACATCACGCTGCTAATTCCATTACACCTTCCAACATCCCCAGCAAGCACACAACCCAGAGTACTGTTTTAGCAAAGGGAAAACTCTAGGGTTTAGGACATCGCTAGCCCTCAAAGGGCCATCGCCAGTAGCAGCCCCTATGTTCAATATGAATCAACTACCTGTGTGCATTTCTAAATCTTTTCCCAAAAAGCAGTCTATCTTGCTAGGTAGTAATTATTTCTGATTAGTTCCAACATACTTGCCTATGAACACTTACAGCTCCATTGTCTAGTACAGATAAAAATTTCAGAGAAAAATACAGCCTTATACCAAGCTGTGTAGCTCTCAACAATAATATAAATGAGACATCTTTCCATCTATCTGTCTGTCTTTCTATCAATCTATCTGAAAGAAAATGAACCTTAAAGAGTATTGTGAGAACTAATGCACCTACTATCTGGTGAATATAACTGTAACCCCTCTATATATTACATTTATACATCTATAAAAAATAGTATTTTGGACCACGAGTTTGGCCTAGTGGTACAGTGCTTTCCTGGCATGCACGAAGACCAGGGTTCGATTCCTCGACACCACACACATAGAAAAAAGCTGGAAATGGTGCTGCGGCTCAAGGGGTAAAACTCTAGCCTTGAGAAAGCCCAAGGACAGTGCTCAGGTCCTGAGCTCAAGCCCTGGACTGGTAAAAAAAAATAGTAGATTGTATGGGGGGAGAATTAAATTTGTAAAATAATTTCTATGATTGATTACCATGCTTAAAATACTATAGGAGAACTTCCCAAATGAACAGGGCTTTTTAAAAAAATTGGATAGGTTATGTCTACCCAATAGAAAGACCTCTAACGTGATTTACCTCCACATTAGCAGAAACTAATCGAGTACCATTTGACCTAACAGAGAGCGAACCCAAACTAGTATCAGGATTCAATGTTGAATATGCAGCAGGACTATTGGCCCTACTATATTGTTCTGTTTATTCTTTTGCAAGTTGATTGATTTCCATGACTAAAGGAGTGTGTACAAAATAGCACAGGTCATCACAACTTTAGTAGACACAGAACATGGTAACATTTGTACAGTGCACTGTGGTAATTTGATAAGGCTTCATGGAGCTACAGGTGACAAACCCAGGGGCTTTGGGAATCTCCAGACTTGACCTATCTTTCTCAGGGGCGGACAAGACCAATATCACAAGCAACTACAAGCCATGCAATGCAAAATCTTTGGAAGATACGTATTAAACAAATTCAAATGTTCTCACTTGCCTAGTGAACTTTTAATTCTGTGACATAACTCTCCCCGGTTTAGTATCAGACTGGCACTGTCAAATGATGTTAATTCAAATTGCTTCACCAATCAACATGAAATAAATGAAAGATAAATACATGTAAGTTCAATGATCTCATTGCCTCTTCTCTTTGCATTTGCAGTCATTCCCTGAGAGTTGGTCAGAGAGCTTGGTGTACACAAGTGTTTGATGCATTGAGTAGAGCCCTGTGGCCACTCTGACAGGTCCCATACTGACTAACATTCAAATCCCTGCATACAAGTTGTGGTTTCCATTATGTTTGATGACAGAGTATTCTAATGAAAGTTTACCCCTAAGCAGAGGACCCGAATTTCCCAGTAAACAAATCCAGACCACTAAGGTTGTTCCTAAATCTGGACACTTCCCCTCCAAACCCTGAGAATGGCATCATTAATTGTCCCTGCTGAATCAAGGTGTCAAATATCAGCACAAAAATTTTCTTTCTATACTGTGTGTTCAGAAAAAAAAAAGCAAACCATTAAAATTTGGCCAATTCTTTGTTTAACACCAAATGGGGCAACAAGTAAATAAGTAAGTAAAATGAACAGTGGTGGATGGATGGATGCATTTACGTACCATGGACAGATGTAGGTATAGGCCTATGTGGACACACATACATAAATACACACATTCGTAGGTGCAAGAGAGAAAAAGGGACGAACAGAAGAGACAATAAGTAATTTTTTTTACTGTTCTTTAAAGAACTAAGAAGCTCCATGTACACTTTTGCTCTTTGATCTAATCACAAGGCCCTAGATTTATTTTCTTTCCCCTGTGACTCGAGTGTCCTTCTCCGGTTCACAGGATTCACGCCCAGAGGAGCCTTGACCCCTTCCAGCCTCAGGATTTGTGGAGCTGGTGTGCGTCCGTTGTTCCCTCTGCCTGAGCAGCTGTCTCTGATCTTTTCTGAACTTTAAAGCAAACGCAGGTGAAGCCCCACCAATGTTGGAACTCAGACGCAATATTGCTCCCATCAATGCTTGATCCCTCTTTTCTTCCCAGAGCTCTATTTTAGTGCCTCCTGCTCATGAATCAAATGCTTTCTGCCTCTGAACCACATCATGCACCTGCCTGAAGCACTGCTTAGATTTTCTCTCTGGGGCATCGTTTGTGTGAAGCCCACTGAGTTGAAAGTCCTTCAGCATTTTCTCTTTCCGACACCTGGGAGGCAGAGCCGCCGCAGACCGTTTTGTATTCCAGCCGCTAAATGTTAGAAAGTCAGGCGGAGAAAGAAAGTTCAAGGTCTGGTCACATTAAGTGTTGGTATCACAGCACTGCCCGTTTCCTCGACCATTTGTGCTGCAGGAACACTAGCTGTAGGAACATTTTACATTTAAGACATAAGAACGGCTAAATCCTCTAAGTCCTCAGTTTTATTCATTCTCCAGACCAAAATCATAAACCTTGTCACAAAATAAGGAAAAAAAATCACTTGTTCTGAAATAGTGTCCAAATGAAAGGGCAGAGTTTTCTTATGTTTACAAGGAGGCAGAACACGATTCATTCTACTACCAGAATACAGATATTCCAGGAAGGCCTGGGCTAGTATGTCCGGTTCACTGTTCTCCTGAAAAGGTAAAGGAGATCATTTCCACTGGGAATTTGGCTTTGATATGGTAAAAAAAAAATCCTCAAATCCAGAAACATAGAAGCTCAAATAACAAGATTTTTTCCCTCCAACTCTCATAAAATGGAAATTGAAGCGTAGAAATTAAGCCTGCTAGCAATAGCCTTGCTTTTATTATTAGCATGGACCAGAAACAGAAATCAATGCAGGCTGAGCTACCTTCTAGCTGTGGAACTCTGGGGAATTATCTTGTCCTCTCTGAGCTGGTTTCCTTGACAATATCCTATGACTAATCCATCTGACTTTCGAGATTATGCTAAATAAAATTGTTTAAAAAAAAAAAACTCCTACTATGTGGGTCTAATTCTGACCAGAAAGAACCTAAGCTTCTCAATGATGTGAAAATTAGATCAGTTCTTTATTCCTCATCTTCACAATCATGAATATATTAGCAAAAGTTGAGATCTTTCCTGAGAGGTGGATCTTTGCAAAACTTAATGGACCAAGTGGGCTCTAGCTTAATTTGTTTATATACTGAATACAAATGTAATTGTTCACTGGGCTCTCTGATCCTCAAAACAACTGAGTCTATGATCTGATCACTCAGTTCACACAGTAACACAATTACTTGAGAAATTTAGGGCAAGACTTCTAGATGGCCTCAAAAAAAAAATAAAACCTTACAACAGAAATCTCTCAGCAAAATTATGTCAAATTTATATGTATTTGGATGATGTCATTACTTTAAGGAGAATATGTTAAGATAATTAATACTTGCTGAGATTCTCTGAGGGTGAAGAATGAAGCAAGTTTTTGTGTTTGCTTTCCCCCCAATGATTGGAAGAAAATAAGACCTTATCCCCCAGTGCGGGGGACTTTGAATCCAAGCTCAGTTTCAGGTAATTAAGCACTTACAGACTGTAGAGGAAAATTTGGAAACTCATTATTTTTTATTAGTAAAGTCAAAAGGATATTTTATGATATAATGAGAAAACTCTCCCAATTTTACAAACCAGCAGCTTTAAGGCTCAGCCCTAAACTCCTTGAGTTCACAAGGCCTTTCTCAGCCTCTTACCTGCCAGGTAAACATTTCAAAAATCTCAGCTCATACTCTTCAGCAAAGCGCTATTCCTTTCAGAGAATCTTTTAACCACGCTTAAAAAGGAAGGGAAAATATTGCATCTGCTATGAGCTTGCATCTCAGTAATCTATGCTTTCTATATACCATTCTTTCTCTGGGGACCTAACTCCTGAATCAGCTTAGGATTCTCCAATGATAGGTCCCTCTAGGAAAGGTTGAGGGGAGAGCCACCTTCCTGCCAATGCTGTTTGTTTGGGACCTGTAGTTACTGCCCAAAGGGACACCATTGAACCCTTTTGAGATGTAAATTTCATGCTTACAAGAATCTCTTCCTCTCCCCTAATTTTACATGCCAGTTCACCTGCCTCCTTCTTTCATGAGTACCATTACTGACATCTTAGCTTTGACTCTATTTGGAGCAGGAAGAGAATGGCATGGAATAAATTCAATTCTTGTCTCAGTTTTTCTAAGAAATTAAGTCTGTCATTCCTTTTTAGTGTGTGTTCAATCAGCGTCCCTTAGGTTTCCATTTCTAATTGTTTGGGCAATGTACCCTCCAGTGCCTTTTACCCTCAGGTTATTGAAGGACAGGAGCGTTTCTCTCCCCTGAGATCTAGGGTAGTGTTATAATTGTGGACAATGAAATGTGTTAGGACAATAAGAAATTCACCAATTTATGCGAGCTAAAACCAGAAAACTTAACAGCATTTCTTCAGCTGACAGAGTAGAGCAATCATTCTTAATAAAGTTTACTTGTATGAATTATTCACAGCCTTAATGAAACATCCGAAACTTAGGTAGACATAATACAGAGGATTATACACATGGCCTTGGAGCGGATGGAGTAAGCTCCTCGTAAATCTAAACCCATGGGCTAACTGAATAACCTTTGTATGAACTTTCTTTTCTTCATTTATGAAATGAGGATAATCATTTCTATTAAACTCTGTTTCAGAGTTGCTGTGGGAATCAAATAAAAATGCATTAACAAGTGAATTGAAATGTGAAAAGCATAACCAAATAGCAATTCAATAATACTATTAGATCCTGAAATTTGTCATGTTAAAAGGGGACCATGTATTACCACAAAAGCAGTTTTCCTGCAGGAAAATTAATTACACTTCAATCAGATAGTGACTTGGGCATTGGTGATAAGAGAGTAAGATGCATTGAGTTGAATTCTATATCAGAAACAAGTAAATCTGAAACTCATTTAATAATTGTCTGATCAGGAGACTGTTTAGTTTCTCAGAATCTTAGAATCTTTATCCATAAAATTAATATGCGTATACGCCAGTTGAGTATCACTTACTTATCTGAAATGCTTGGGACAAGAATTATTTTGAATTTTAGATTTATTTCAGATTTTGGAATATTTAAATACACCTAATAAAATGTTTTAAGAAAGTCATCTATTGAAAACACAACATCCATTTATGCTTCATAAACAATAACAAACACAAATACACACATATATCCCTAAGGTACTCTGATATAATAGTTTCAATGGTATATAAAATATTATATATGTCTTTATTATCCATGAAACAGTGCTTCATACTCAAAATATTTAAAATTTAGGAGCACTTAGATTTCAAAATATGAATGTTAAATCTCTATTGTATAGGTCAGGCATTTTAAGATTATGGTATGAATGTTGAAAAGCAACTTGACAATGATGCTATTCAAAAGTAGGGCATTTACAAAGTGATGGAAATCATGAGATATGGGTTAGTTTTCTCCCGCCTTCAGCCACATGAGAATTCATAGAAGGTGCTGTATGTATGGAATCAGCTCTTACTTGACAGCAGCTTCCAGAACAGCACACAAAGAATTACTGTTGTCAATTACTCAACCTAAGGTATTTTGTTATAGCAGCCTGAAGAGACTTAGACTGAGAAGGAACAAACACTTGCTGGTCCCTAAATAATAAACATCACTTTAGCCAGCTATGGGGAAGAGATCACTTCTTTTTCAAACTGAAAATAAAAAGTTTTAAAAATGTATTAACCTCTTTATCTGGATAGTTATTCTGATATTAATAGTTTTCTTCAAATATTAGGAGTTCTCACTCTTTAGCTTTATTTCTGCCAATATTTCTTCTTTCTTCCCCTCATTCTTGTTTTTTCACTCTGACTATATCCCTATGTTGGATGCAAACCTATAGGATTCTGAGCTTCTGCTTATATTTTTGTCTTTATCAGAATGTTTATCAATTATCATATATTTGATTTCATTAGATATTTTTATGAAATAAATTTGCTATTAAGTTTTTGGACTATTGTAAAATTTTCTCATCATATTTCTATTTCAGTGATTAGCCTACTGTACTCAAGCTTTCTGATAGATTCTTTTAAAAATAAAGTTTATTGGATTACTAATAGTCTCTTCTGAACAGATATGTCTCAACTTTTATGAAACATAATATTTACTTTTTAATATCCTAGAGGTAATGTATTTAAAATATTTGATTACTAATTTGGCTTTGCCTCAGGACAGTTTTTATTGACTACTTCCCACAAAATGGACCATTTTCTCTTTGTTCTCTATATTGTATATGTATATTAAAAGTGGGAAATTTTAAAATATTACAATGTTGCAATTATGAAGCTAGATCCTATCTCTACCAAAGTATGCTATTATTTCTGTTGCATGTTGCCTTTCTTTGCTGCCTTTCTTCCATCAAAAGTGGAAATCTTATCATTTCAACATAAATGTCCTGGAAGGTGATATGTTAAGTGAAATAAGTCAGAAAAGAAAAATACTGCATTAACCTCTTCTTACATGCAATCTAGAAATATCAGATGCAGAAATAAAAGAGCATTCTTCTTCTAGTTTCTTGTTTGTTTGCTGATTGGTGTGAACTAATTCTTTTTTTTTTTCTTTTTGTCAGTTGTGGGGCTTAACCCCTGGGCCTGGGCACTGTCCCTGAGCTCTTCAGCTCAAGGCTGCAGTCCTAATTCCCATTTTCTAATTGGAGATAAAGTCTCACGGACTTTAGTGTCTGGCTGTCTTTGAACCGGGATCCTCAGATTTCAGCCTCCTGAGTAGCTAGGATTATAAGTGTGAGCGACTGCACCCCTTGTTAACTAATTCTTTATCTCAAGTAATGCTTGATTTTGATTGAATATAGATTTTTATTGTCATTGGTACTTTGAACTTCTAAAACTCCTAGCTTCAGATGCTGTATTCTCTTTGTGAATTGCAATATACTAATTGATCAAACAAATTATTTACAATTCTCCCAAATCCTATTTTTGCAGACTCAGGATCAGCCAAAGATGAAAAAATAAGGGAAATTTAATTCCTTTTCTGTATATAGGTACATCCTTACACAGGCAGGGAGCTTCACAGAGTAGCAGAAATACAGAAAGGTTTTCCATAGTCTCCTGTGCACATTTAATTTGTTTTGTTCTTACTTGTCCTATCTGTTTTAGACAGTAGAGATGTTAAACAAGTTCTGAATAATCTTTTTGCACTAAGCAAGATTTGAGACAGGTAAAGACAATATGTAGCTGATGAAGACATTGACGTTTCTAAAGTCCATTCGTGTGCCAGGTCCAGGTGTGTCTATGCCTACTGGCAATGAGCACCCTGACATTTGGGGGGGGGGGCTTGAGCTCAGGGCTTCAGCACTGTCATTGGACTTTCTCAAGGCTAGTTCTCTACCCCTCGAGCCTCAGCACCACTTTTGGCTTTTTTCCATGTATGTGGTACCGAGTAATCGAACCAGGTCTTGGTGCATGCTAGGCAAGCACTCTACCACTAGGCCAAACTCCTGGCCAACACACTGACATTTTTACAGCATTCTGTGTCCAAGCACATTTACTTTAACAAATTGTGAGTCGCTAATTCCTCACATAAAATTCAAAATCCTAAAACAATAAAAATTTCAACCAGGGAGGAATCAGAGATAGTCTGCTAGCACATTCCATAAGGATTAGTGGTACCTGGCCGTTGTTAAGTAAGAACCATTGAGGCTTTGACAAGTGGTCCAATCTCCTGGTTCCTTCTATCTGATTTCAAAAGTAGCTACAAAATAACTAGAGGGAAAAGCACAAAGTTCTTTAGCTTCCCCCGAGTTAATTCATAGGTCCTATAAAGAGAAAAAATTAAAGTCTATGCAAAAAATAGTTTAAATATTTCTTCCAAGGAGACTAATGATTTAAAGTTCTTAAAGATATTATTTGTATTTTTCCTGTTTTTATTGTATTTTATTGTCAGGGTAATGTACATAGAGGGGTTACAGCTATGTTCACCAGCTAGTGGGTACATTACTTCTAGAATCTTGATACCCCTTCTAATATTTTTGTTGCCATTTCCCTCTCCCTACCCTTCCCAATCAACTTATTTTTTTCCCTTCCCTTCCCTATTTCAAATAAACAAATAGACGTATATACAATATACCAGGTAACAAAGTCAGATAAAGTAATCACATGAGATTCACCATAAGAGGAAAAAAGAAAACATATAACTTCACATAGTACATTAAGAACAACATCACAATTTATATACTTATAAAAATATAAGAATATATCTCTACATATTAGTAAAGGGTACAGTCCATACCCAGAATATTATAGTTATAAACATTTACTCCCAACACGGGAGCACCCAAATACTTCAAGCAAACTCTCTTAGAATTACAGAACAAGACAGACTCAAACACAATCATAGTGGGAGACTTCAATACTCCACTCTCACCAAATGACAGGTCAACTCAACAAAAATTGAGCAAAGACACCATTGACTTAAACGACACCATAGCCCAGCTGGGCTTAATAGATATACACAGAGTCTTCCATCCAACAGCGAAACTTTATACATTTTTATCAACAGATGGAACACTCTCCAAAGTAGATCATATAATAGTTCATTCAGAAAACTTAAGCAGATACAAGAGGACTGATATAATCCCCTGCATTCTATCTGATCACAGTGGAGTCAGACTGGTTCTGAACAATGCAGTAAAAGTAAAAAAATATTCAAACACTTGGAAGCTGAACAACACACTTCTGAATAACTCCTGGGTTACACATCAGGTCAGAAAAGAAATTCAAAACTTCATTGAATGTAATGGCAATCAAGAGACATCACAAAGGAACTTATGGGACACAGCAAAGGCAGTTGTAAGGGGCAAATTTATCGCACTAGGAGTACATATTAAAAAGATAGAAGAAGAGCATGTAAATAACCTAAAAAAGAAATTGAGACACCTAGAGGAACAAGAAAAAGTTAATTCTAAAACAACTAGAAGGATAGAAATAACAAATATAAAATCAGAAATATCAGATATTGAAATAAGATCTATCATACACAAAGTTAATAAATAAAAAAGTTGGTTCCTTCAAAGAGTCAACAGAATAGACAGACCCATGGCAAGATTAAACAAAAAAAGGAGAGTGGAGACTCAAATAAACAAGATTAGAGACCCCCACAGGAGCAATCACAACCGATATTCAAGAAATTCAGTCCATTATGAATAAGTATTACCAGGGCCTATATTCAAAGAAATAAGAAAATATAGTAGAAATGGATGATTTCTTAAATAAACATAGGCTACCCACATTAAACAATGAAAAGATAAACAAACTAAACAATCAATCTCTTACAATGAAATTGCAGAAGCAATCAGGGAAATGCCAACTGAAAAGAGCCCAGGTCTATATGGTTTCACTGTGGAATTCCACAAAACTCCTCAATAAAATACTAGCCAACAGAATCCAGAAACAAATTTTAAAAATTATACACTACAATCAAGTAGGCTTCATCCCATAGATGCAAGGCTGATTTAACATTCGCAAATCAATCAATGTAATACATCACATCAATAGAGTTAAGGATAGGAATCATATGATAATTTCTCTGGACACAGAAAAGGCATTTGACAAAATACAACATCCATTCATGATGAAAGCACTAGAAAAATTAGGAATAAGAGGTACATTCCTTAAAATAATTAAAGCCATATATGACAAACCTATAGCCGGTATTATACTAAATGGTGAAAGATTGGAACCATTCACCTTAAAATCAGGAACTAGACAGGGATGCCCACTCTCTCCATTTCTCTTCAATATAGTGCTGGAGCACTATATTCCTTAGCCAGAGCAATAAGGAAAGAAAAGGACATCAAAGGGATCCACATAGGGAAAGAAGAAATTAAACTATCCCTATTCGCAGATGACATCATCCTCTACTTGAGTGACCCAATAAGCTCCACTCCCAAACTTCTAGACTTAATAAACTACTTTAGCAAAGTGGCAGGACACAAAATTAACCTTCAGAAGTCAGTAGCCTTCTTGTACATCAACAATACACAAACAGAAGGCCAAATCAAGAAAATGATCCCATTCGCAATAGCCCCCAAAAGAATAAAATACTTAGGAATTAACTTAACCAAAGATGTAAAGGAATTATTTAATGAAAACTGTAAAAGCCTAAGAAAAGAAATTAAAGAGGACACTAGGAAATGGAAAGACATCCCATGCTCATGGTTAGGGAGAACCAACATAGTGAAAATGGCTATACTGCCAAAATTGAAATACAAATTCAGTGCAATCCCCATCAAAATCTCAAAGACATTCTTTATGGAAATAGAAGATACAATCCAAAGGTTCATATGGAACAAGAAAAGACCTAGAATAGCCAAAACAATTCCAGGCAAAAAGAGCAATGCTGGTGGTATTACAATACCAGACTTCAAACTCTACTAAAGAGCCATAATAACAAAAACAGCACAAAAATAGACCAGAAGATCAGTGGAACAGAATGGAAGATCCAGAAATAGAACCACATACCTGTAGTCAACTTGTATTTGACAAAGGAGCCAAAGATATACAGTGGAACAAACACAGTCTATTCAATTATTGGTGCTGGCAAAAATGGGCAGCCACATGCAGAAAACTAAAAATTGACCTTAGCCTTTTGCCATGCAAAAGCATTAACTCAAAGTGGATCAAAGACCTCAATGTCAGGCTGGTTACCATGAAACTGCTACATGATAGAGTAGGAGAGACACTGGAACTCATAGGCACAGGCAAGAGATTCCTGAACATAATCCCAGGGTCACAACAGATTAGAGAGACTCAATAAATGGGACTACCTAAAAATAAAAAGTTTCTGCACAGATAAAAGCATAGCCACAAAAGTAGAGAGACAGCCAACCAACTGGGAAAAGATATTTACCAATAATACATCTGACAAATGCTTAATATCCAGTATCTACAGGGAACTCAAGAAACTAATACCCCCCAATCCCAACAAACCATTCACCAAATAGGAAAGGGAACTAAAGAAAGACTTATCAAAAGAAGAGATTAAAATGGCAGAAAAGCATATGAGAAAATGTTCATCATCTATGGTCATAAAGGAAATGCAAATAAAAACAACCCTAAGAGACCACCTTATCCCAACAGGAATGGCCAAGATTTTGAACTCAGACAATGACAGATGCTGGCAAGGTTGTGGAGAAAAAAGGAACCCTACTGCACTGCTGGTGGGATTGTAAACTAGTTCAGCCACTCTGGAAAGCAGTGTGGAGGTGTTGCTGCCCGCTGCAATCACTTCGGAGGCCTACTGGGAATGATCACAGACTCAAATTGCTGCAAGCAGTGATTATTCTCTTCTCCTTTCTCTCTGCCTCTCTCCTCTCTCCTCTCCCTTCTCCCCCGTTCCCGGAAACCCCACACTATTTATATCCTTAAGCAGCCAATCACAGTGAAGGTCCTCTGCAAAGCAGCAAACAAACCTGGAAGAAATCTAGCGATCCACTCTATCCACAAGCATGGAAGAAACAAATAAACAAATGCAAAGAAACTTCCTGGTCATCAAGTACTGACTCATTAGCGAGCTGCCAGGTGCCAACTTATAATCTTACTTCCTCAGGAGGCTGAAAGCAATTGTCTCCAACATGGAGGTTTATTAAAGAACTGAAAATTGACCTTCCCTACGATCCCACCATACCACTTCTGGGCATCTACCCTGAACATCATAACCCAAGATATGATAAGGACACCTGATCAGCTAAGTTCATTTCTGCACTATTCACAATAGTCAGGCGATGGAAACAATCCAGATGCCCTACTGCAGATGAATGGATACAGAAAATGTGATATATATATATATATATATATATATATATATATATATCTCCAATGGAATTCTACATAGACAACAGACAAGATAAAATAATGTCATTTGAAGGGAAGTGGATGAATCTAGTGCAAATCATGTTGAGTGAGACAAGTCAAGACCAAAGGAACAAAAGGTGCATGGTATCCTTAATATGTGGCTACTAGTTCCAAATAGTACAAGAGCAAGGACTCAATATTTGCACACCCAAAGCTATGGACATGGTATTGGAAATATAAACACAACTACATAGACAAAAAAAACTATGACTCTATAGACATGTTTTATTACATAGAGTAATATGTATCTATGATATACAAACCCATAGCCTAATTTTGTTTATGTTCTAAAAACTAAGTGCCAGTGATTGTATACTTGTTTGTTAAACATGTCATTTGAAATATGTTGTAAAAATCAATGTTAATAAATTCTTTAATAAAATATACATATAAGAATATAGTCAAAATATAAAGGAATTATGAAATAAATATAGATATAAATACAATAAGTGCAAGTTTGAAAGTATTTGAAAATGTAAACACAATGTCTAAATTTGAATATTTTTCATAATTATCAGATTTTACTCTTGCTTTTCTGTCAATAATGTGCAAAAAATTAAAATGGTGCATACTTTGCTGTTCCATTACCCTACACATGTAACAAAACTAATTCCATAGCATCTCACATTTCCTTAGAATAAAGCTTTAGCTCACCTAAATTCTTCTTTTTCAACTCTTGTCTTCCTTTTTAGTGACATTGTACTTTGGCTCTGCATGTTCGTGTGTATGTGTGTGTGTGTCTGTGTATGTGTATGTGTATGTGTGTGTGTGTGTGTGTATGTGTGTGTGTGTGTGTATAATGGCTCCATGTGAAATTTCATACTTATGGTTTATTCTTTCTGGAAAGTTCACTCTCTTCACATGAGTCCCTCTCTATTCTTCTCTTACTCTCACAAATGCTAAATAGTGTTTACCAATGAATAAAATTGATTATTCATATTTATTAATTTTACTTGGTACCCTGTGACATTCCTTCACATATTGTGCTTGTGCTTTATTTGTTGGGTTGTCCCTTTACAACTTACTGATCATTACAGAGAACTACTTGTTTCCCAAAATATTAATCACAT
Organism: Megascapheus bottae; assembly: GCF_031878675.1. Taxonomy (NCBI): domain Eukaryota; kingdom Metazoa; phylum Chordata; class Mammalia; order Rodentia; family Geomyidae; genus Megascapheus; species Megascapheus bottae. Next base: position 70,123,064 of record NC_143515.1, on the reverse strand, counting down.
GAGTAGATAATGTAATCCTGCCCCTGGAAAATGTGCTTTTGGGGAGATGTTCACTACCAATAGAATCAGAGACACAAATAAATTCATAAGATGGTAGTGAACATGAAGCAGTTTGACATGTCAACCAAACAAGAATGTCTTATTTTTCATTTACATTTTGAGAAATACAATTGCCCAGAAATAAAGATATCTATAGCCGTACATTCGATATTAAAAGGCAATCTTTTTTTCCTTGAAGGAGCTATCATTTTTGTATATTTGGGTGGCATAATTATCTATAGAGTAAGTATTAAAATTGCTCTTAACGCCAAAGCAAATTAGCAAGACAAAAGGGATAGCCTCATGTCATTCCAAATTTCATTTTAGAACAAAAATTGATACTCTTCTAGTTCAGACTAACAGACCTGTACAACCATCACATCTTGTCATTGTAATATATGGCTGATTATAGACAGTCCTTGATAGTTGGAAATTGTTAGCCCTGTAAGGAAAGACATAAATTTCAAGTAAATGTCATTAAATAGGAATAAAGCATGAATCCTAAGAAAGAAGCAAAGTTTAAAAATACATAATCAACCAGGCACCAGTGACTGGACAAAATGATTTCTGAGTGATTTGAGTCCAGCCTGAAGTCTTACTTGAGAATATACATTTCCTTTTGAATAAACTTGTGCTGTCTGCAACTCACTCTATGTCTCTAGAATCAATTACTTAATCTCCACTCTTGACAAGAATGGAACCAAATTCCAGCCCACAAGAAGTACAAGAAAGCTTTGGTCTATTCTAATATCTCAATGCTGGTGACAACTAAATGGAGTATACACTTTTCAGGAAACTCTAAAGAAATCCTTGTGGAAAATGGTAGTTTCATATCGCAATTTGTTCTGCTATTTCCAGTCTTCTCCCAAATATCTCTTTTACTGTCCTCAAGAAACTCAAGTGACCGTGGGTTCATAAGTAGAAGTTTTTGATGTTTATCTTCCCCAAATCCACCATTACTTCCTTTTATATGCTATAAAGCCAAGGCATTTGCTTCCATTTGTTCCTTCATTTTATGTAACAAATAGAAAGCTGTAAGAGATAAACCAACAGAGCAAAACACAAGCTGTGTAAAAACTGAAATATGTTTAGCTAGAAGAAAGAAATAGTCCATTTTAGGTACCTATACAAAAAAAGGGAAATGCCAAGTAAAACAATGCCGATTAAGACATCTTTGTTTCCCTGGGTTCCAAAATTTACCCTTTAATATAAAGACCCCAGGGTCTTAGCATTAATTTTGTTTGTAATACTTATCCTTCACTGCTAAGACAAAATACTTTGAGTATATCTTGAGAATAAAAGTTCGGGCCCTCAACATATTGAAACAATTTGTGCTGGAGGTATTTTGAACAAGTTTCAGGATGCAAAGGGAGTTATGAGACTAACTTGTTAACTACCAGATACACTGATAGTTACATAAAGGAATACCAAAGTCAATTGACTTCTTTCACTGATAAGAAATGAACAACTGAAAATCCATCCTGCAACATATCTGTCACTATATTCACTTCTGTTTCTGTTTATTATAACCATCTCCATTCTGGTGCAAGGAAAGGAGAGATTCCATTCTTGATGGTATCTTTTTTAAATGCAAATTTATACTGAAGTTAAGTATACGTCATTTGGTATTTAAAATGTGAATTAGATGAAAACAAGAAGTCATGAATTTCATGCAACAATTGCATCAGGTACATTGTACAACGTTAGAATCAGGTTTGTTGAACTTGGTAAACTCAGTGCTTAAATATCACGTTTAATGATTAGCATTGTCAAAGCAATTTTTTCCCTTCTGCGACAAAACCAACTCAAGGATATTCTCACCTTTCATTCAAGAACTGTTCATATGCGATCTGATGCATAGGACCTGAAATATTCCAGAGCCTTTCCAATAAGAAAATCAGATTATCTAGTTAATATATTCTAATGGCATACTGACTTCTAATTATCTATCCATAAATACCATAATACCCAGATGCCAAATCTTGTTTTAGGAAATGCAAAGTTGAGACAGACAATAAGTCAAGGAGTCTAAGAATTTTCAAGGTCAACTGTGGTTAAATGGGAGACACAAGAGATTAAGGAAAGATACAACAGGTTGTCCTTTTGTATTCTTACTCCTGGATTGGATGATAGACACCTCCAAGTCAACTTTTGAATCTAGTGCCACTGGGGTTTAGACTGGCACATTATGATTAAGAATATTGTAGTCTCTAGGCCATGTTTCATTGTGACCATAAATGTCTTCTAAACTCACTAGAATTATGTTTCCCTGCTCTTTGTTCTGTTTTTTTTTTTTAAATTTATTTTTGGTTGTAGTAGATTTTCTTTATGTTCTAATCAAGTTCTTTCCCTAATTTTATGGGAAGTTATTCTGGGAAAGATGAATCATGAAAGCCTCCTATTTTGGGACTAATGTCAGACATTACAAGCATAAAGTTTCAGTTAATATCATTTATTCTAAGGCGACCATCAAACATGGTGTCCAGTGCCAAAACTACTCTATCTGTCCAATTGTTGCCAAACCTGAGAATTTATACTGTGTCTTGTATGCTTTGTATAAAGCACTCCACTCTTTAATGCTTCACAAATAATGGAGCTGATCATGAAATAACACCAAACCACTTCTCTTCGTATCTGCCTTTGAATTGACCAGAATTTGAGCTACAGTCTTGAAACTGAGTAAGTTTTAAAAAAATATAACAAAGTACAGTATTTACACATGCTTACCACTCTTAGTTTCCTTCTGCTTGCTCTAAAATCCACCAACACTAAGAAGATTACTTAAAATGTGCAAGGTAAGACCCATTTTATAAGCCACTAATGGAGGAGCTGCAGTGACTAATTAGCTCCAACCAGTAAAAGTCAAATTGTTATTAACAAAATCTGAAAGTTAAACAGAGGCTCATTACTCCCCTAGTCATTGGATTTCCCTCCCTGGGGAGTGTTTAACTTGTAGCAATGGTTTAGCTTTGCTTGATTAAATCTCATTATCAGAAAGGAATAAGCACTTGAGCTCAAAGTATGAAGGAACCTAGAGGTGTGCCAAGGCATCCATTAAGATAGAAAGAAAAAGGAGTTGGCATATAGACTTGTCCAACTCTTCAAAAGATGGAGAAATTGCCACTCCCTGACTCCTGGTATTCTTGACCGATTTCTTTCTGAACTCATTTAAAAGTGAACCACTTCATTCTCTATTCAAGGGTAAAACATTAAGTCAATAGGCTTGTTTTGCTTCCACTCTTCTCAAGACCTTTCAAGGGGATAAAGTTTGCAATGGTGGGCAGCTGGCATTGTGTAAAGAAGGAACCAAGACAATATTTATGATTGGTTTTCCAGTGAGAAGAAAGACTGAGGCACAGAACTTAATTGAGTTAAAGTAACAGCTGCCATCATCTTTCCACCCACTGGGGAGAAAGACTCCACATTAGTCATACCAAGCAGTGAAAGGTAAAGTAGTAATAAAATCACTTCTATTTTGTCTTCGACTTAATGGAAGAGAAAGAAGTTAGCACATATAAAAATAGATGTATTGTTGCATGCATATGAAATTTGCTTTATCACTGGCAATTGACCAAAAAAGACAATTTCTAATGTACAGTCCATTCTATTTTATTGGAGTCTTTTCTATTTAACTATTGTATTATTTACATTAAGGGAGGTATTTACATTACTTAAAAACAAAACTTACATCTCATATATTTTGGAGATGGCATCAAGAGGATGCCATTTTAAGTCTGGGTTTATCTTCCAATACCTGGGGTAAGTCACATAAGACTGATTATGACTGTCTCCAACTGGAATTCTAACTATGAATATTCATAATTGACACAAAAACAAAGGTAAGCAGGAGTCTTTGCTGAAGAATTTTCAGAATTTTAAATTACATGTTAAATTAAGACTTCACATACAATTTTCATAGAGATTATTCAAAAAGGAACAGAACATGCAGGTAGGTCTCCCTGGTATTTTTTTAAAACCAGAAGCCTATATTTGATAGGAAAATACTTATGGTTGGAGAACCATAAATAAACCTCACTAGAAAGAGCCATACAAACTGCCAGGACTATACTGAGTTCACCCATTTAGGGCTAGGGAATTGTCTTGAGACCTTTTCAATTGTTTCTCAGGGCAAATATCAACTGGTAGAGACCTACTAGACACTCTCATCTTCCAATGATTTTCCAGGTGGCATGGAAAATCTATTTAGAAAAATAAAAGTTCAATGGGCAACTAAGAGTTATTAGCATCATCAATTTGAAGTGTAAGCACAAAGTTTATCTGAGCTAAGTAACACAAAATTTGGAAACTGGTTTCCATTTATGCAAAATGACAGGCATAATAATGATAGCACTGACCTTTTATAGCTGTTATAGGGCTTAAAAAATGAATTCAGGGGAAGGATTTTTGCATGCCTAGTGCCTAGCATTCATATTCCTCATCTCTTATCATTCTCCTCCTTTTTACTTCATTGGTTTTTTTTTAAATACTTATTCAGGTCCTGAGTAACTGCAATGTATATTACTTCATTTAATCATTTCATTAATGATGCAGGACATCATTAACAATATTTTACATGACTCAAAGTCAAGTCCTGGGTGCTGTTCCTGAGCTTCTTTTCTCAAGGCCAGTGCTCTATCACTTGAGCCAAGACCACTTCCATTCATTGGAGAGAAGCATCTCATGGACTTTCCTGTCTACACTGGCTTCAAACGGCTATCTTCAGATCTCAGCCTCGTCAGAGCTAGAATTCCCAGCCTGAGCCATGTAGCCCAACCTAGCAATCAAATTTTAAGCAATGCCTGGGTCCCTAGAAAAATGGACATATCATAGTGAAGACCCTTTTACACTTTTTGAAATCTTATCATAGTTTCTCATTGAAATCTATAATGCTTTAGCAATAGCATAGTTACTTCTCTTCACCTGTGTAACTGGAAAAGTAAACTCCTTACATTGGTAAATATCAGTATATCTGTCAGGAAGGAAAAGCCTCCAAGTATCATAATGACCTTCAAATCACAATACTTTAAGTCTTGTTTCTTGAAAATAGAGAATGAACTTCTCTTGATTTTGATCTCAATTCAGCTTGTCAGCAACACACAAAACTAATTTTACATCCTATTTTTTCTTTTCAGGGATTTTGCAAGGCAAATATTTTAAATGGACTGTCTTCAGAATACAAGCAATGAAACCATGGCTGGCTTCTGATTTGTCTCCTGTAAGGTTACTTTAGATCAATTATCGAACGTCAAGGATTTAGTATCACACATATGTCTCAACATATGTATCACTTCATGATTTGACCAATCCATTACACTAAGCCCTTGGTGTGCCCTGTGTCTGATGAATAGATCACTTACTATTTCTGCAGATGAAATTCATAACGGATTTTGCTCTGTAGGCATGCAGCTCAACTTCCCGTGTTTCAGGGACAATTTGCATACAGCTAAAGAAATGTTCCCCTAGCTATCACTGATCAGTTGGAGAAGAGATAAATCAAATAACTACAGCTATCCTAGAGGAAAAACAGGTGTAAATCAGTTAAAATGTTTGTCTGGAAGCTGACAGTTTATCATCTAAGTGATGATCCCTTTACATTTTTACATTACACTGAGATGTATAAAACAATTCTACATGACACAATGAAAACATAGTGTGTTTCCACACTGGAATACTTAACCTCTCAGAGACTGTGAGTCAGATATATCTTACATTTGACATTAGTATTTTAAAAACTTCCAGAGTTTTGAACTAAGGGATTTATAAAAGTACAGTTTTATTCAGCCCGTAAGTCAGACATTGTCTGTTTAAAAACAAAAACAGCAATGACTAACTGTCCATTAATACTAACAACTCATTATAAGGAATTCTGGTTTTGGTAACATTTTACCATCATAATTTCACCTACCATGAATCTGTTTTAGTATTTTACAAGAAATCTCCTCATAAATTTGTTATGGTTTAGAAACCACAGACAAGCTAAGTATTTATATACTGTTTATTTCTAATTCATCCCTTTATCTGAACATCCATTCAAGAAGCTGAAAAAATCACTCTGATTAATGAAAATGTATACTAAAACATTGTAAACTGTGAATCCTATTTTAATATCAGGTTAGTCTTGATGTCAAGAGATTGCTCTGCCTCTCTCCAACTCATGTTCCACAGAATGAGATTTTCTTTTAAATACCTGAGCAGATTAAGGTAACATCATCTTGTGATATTTTTTCCCTAGGCCAGTGTCACTTATTTGCACTCATCTCTTGTTGCTCTTACAGCACACAGTTCTAATTACCTTTGGGCCTCCTATTTCTTCATCCCTAATGACCATCCCCTTGTATTTTGTGCTGTTCTGAGCACTTCTTCTCTGATAGGTCCCTCTAAACAACCCAAGCAGAGCCAGTCTGTCAGTGAACCAATTAAAATGAACCTAGTAAAATTCCACAGATACCTCTGTGTAGCATGGTAATGAGTAACTAACCTCTGTTATTTCTCAAAATCTCCATCTCTCTCCGTCTCCCTCTATCCCATCTCCTTCTTCCATCCAGGCTATAGTGGTAAAAGCTGCTCTATTCTGCCATGACCTGCCACTATGATCAACTAAACCCTTCATGAGCCAAAATGAATCTTTTCTCCTTTAAGTTACATCTCACCACAGCAAAAACAGACTAAAACAGTTGGTGACTCATAGGGTACCTGACAAAAAAGGCATATATACATATATGAGGATATATATTGAAATAGGTATATATATATATATGTGTGTCTATCTATTTATCTATAGATATAGATGAATCTATATCTATTTATATATCTATATATCATCTAAGTGATGATCCCTTTACATTTTTACATTACACTGAGATGTGTAAAACAATTCTATATGACACAATGAAAACATAGTGTGTTTCCACACTGGAATACTTAACCTCTCAGAGACTGTGAGTCAGATATATCTTACATTTGACATTAGTACTAGATAGATAGATAGATAGATAGATAGATAGATAGATAGATGATAGACAGATAGATAGATAGATAGATGATAGACAGATAGATAGATAGATAGATAGATAGATAGATAGATAGATAGATAGATAGATACAAAGATAGATACAAAGATAGATAGATAGAGACAGAGAAAATGGGGAGGAAATTCAGGACAATGCCAATAAAGTCATTCACTGAATCAAGAAGAGCAGTTTTGGCTGGGCACAGTGCTCATGCTTGTATTGTGAGCTACTTGAGCAAAAAGATCATGATTTGAGGCCAACTTATGCAAAACGTTCATGGAAACTTATTTTGACCAATAAAAGGATGGGCATAGTAGCACTCAAAACATGGGAAAGTCAGATAGTCAAAACAATATGCCTGCTTGCCTGCCTGCCTGCCTGCCTGTCTGTCTGTCTGTCTGTCTGTCTGTCACCTTTATTATCTACCCCAGGAAAACACTGACATCTTCGTCTTCATAGAATGTGTTTTTAACACAGCCATGTTCTCTGTGGGAGCCTCACCCCTCTCTCTTTCTTCTCCATTATCTCTTGCTTTCTCTTATTTCCCCACCAAAACAGAAGTAGGAGAGGCAAAGAAAAGAGAAAACAAATATTTTAATTCTCTTAAGCAAAACTACTTAGTAAAATTCTCTATACCACCCAACTCAAACTTAGTTTAAGGTCTCCTTATAAAAAATTCCCAATGTTTAATTTAAATTTTGAGATTAGAGATTAGGGCTTCACCAAATACAAATTTCTTTTTCAGTCTCTGTGCAGGTGGGGGAGATTCATACTTCTTGTTTTACTAGAAAGATTGAGATTTTTCCATTATAGGATTAGCCTCATGTTTCTAATCACTTTTAGTCATTGGATATATTCAATCTGTGCTGGATTTGAAGCATTTTTAAATTACAGAAAGAGGCATTATGGTTCTTACTGGAAGTTAAGACAGCATTACATAAAATCAGCTTAAGAATTCAAAATGTCTCAACAGCCCAATTCGGACCACAAAGTATTTTATGGCATTGCCTTACTTGCTACAACTCCTATAATGTGAATGTTTGTGTGTGGGAAAGAGAGGCAGACAGAGAGAAAGAGAGAGACAGACAGACAGACAGACAGATAGAGACAGAGAGAGACAGGGAGACAGAGACAGAGATACAGAGAGAGACAGAGATAGAGACAGAGACAAAGACAGAGACAGAGAGAAAAATCTACTTAAAAACAGATTATGAGTTAACATTTCCAAGTGATAAATTTGTACCAAAGATTCAAGGGCACTGAAATGGGTTCTGCATGATGGAGTTCTGGAAAATGCTGGAGACAAAGCAAATAAGATACAAAATCTATTCTGTTTGACAGAATATCTCTTACATTCCTTATTCTTCCTCTTACTAGGGATTACTATACATAACTACTGCTTTCCACACTAAGAAAAGCCAATCATATGGAGCTTGAAATTCATCATGACTACCACACTTTCATGCTAGAAAATAAAGAATTTAGCATTGGTGATGTAGCTGAAGATTAATAGTAAACTCTCCTAGTATGATTAAAATCCTGCCTAAGTTCAACATGCAGCAAAATCTAGAAAGCAAGAGCAGTGTTATAGGAAGAGGGATAGGAGAAAGAGAAGGGAGAGGGGGAGACAAGGAAGAAAGAAGGGAAGGACCCAAGAGAAGGAAAAGAAGGAAGGAAGGAACGAAGTAAAGAGCGAAGGAAGGGGAGGAGAGAGGGAAGGAAGCTAGTTTCCAGAAATTGATAGACCTAGAAATGTATGTACATGCTCTGATAGTTACAAGGTAAAGCCACTAGAAAAAGTGATGACTGATTTCCAATTGCTGAGCCTTTTTCCAAGTGATAGTTAGGAAAGTGCCCAAGTGCCAGGGAAGTTGGAGAGAGGACTTCCCATGTAGAAACTTCCAGGAGTCTTTAGTGGAGTAAGCATTCATGAACTTTCTAGCTCCAGCCATAGCTTAAGCCTCATGCTTCTGTCTTCACTAGCAATCATAAACACACATAGCTTAAGATAAGGCATTCACTCAGCTGATCACAGTGGCTTACAGCTCAATGCTGACTTCCAGTTTCTTACACTCCTTCTCATGTTCATATAGAATTCTCAAGTTTCTAACTACTCAGGAAACCTCTCATTGATTAAAAGTTAAAATGTGTTGTCAGGAAGAAACTTGTCTAGAAATTATCTTAAGTGTATCCAGCCAATGAAGTATCACAACCCTCTGCTCAGTGGCCTGTGTTAACAAGCTCACACCTAGTGAGTCCATGTCTCCCTGTACAGACCAACTTGCTTCTAATCAGGGAGTATTGATCTTGCCTACAGATTTGTTTGTTAAACTGACATCTACCTGACTCTGAAATCAAAAAGAATATCCACCATTTTTCCATATCATCTTAATTGAATGTCAAATTCAAAGAATGCCATTTTCAGTAGTAATACAAGTCTCACAATAACCATTGTAAAACTTTCTTATCTGTTAGTCCTTCCTGTTTTGTAATGGTTGATTATGCCATCTACAATCTGACTCCTTACTTTTCTTGTTTAATTAAAGAAGTAGTACAAGTTAATAGTTACCAGTTTATTTTAGAACTAAACAAGAATCCAGCAACACACATGCAAAGAAAAATTTTTATTGGCATATGCTGGATCATGCATAGATCTCGATCAGTTGAAAACATCTGCCAAGAAGAGCTTAAAGTGCTGAAGAAATGTCGCAATTTTTGTCACTTAGACTTCTGTAATTTAAATCAGTAATCATGTAATTATATCTCTTTGGATTAATATAAATGGAATGAATGGAATGGGAAGATATTTAATTTCTTACATGTTTACTTGGTAAGTCTCTGCAGCAAGTGCTGATTTTTTCTTTTGATCATCTAAATGAAGACCTATTTATTATTTATTTATCCACCTGTAATAGTAGCTTATAAATATATTTTAAGTTAATACCTCTTTCTTATGTATATACATATAGGTATACATATGTATTTTATATATATTTATCTAGTTGTATATAGGTCTGATTTAGATATATATATATCTGAATACATACATATATACATATATATAATCAGATATATATATAATCAGTAGATAGATACTTCCATATCTATGAATCTATGAAAGCCATATAAAGCATAACATAATCACCATTATAATCATAGCTCCGTCTCAGAGGTGATTAATCAATAACCAAAGATAGAGAACAATTCTACAAATGTACATATATAACATAGGTAAAGTATATGTATATATAATCACGTAAAAATATTTGAATATGTAATTGAACAACATGGACTCTTCTAAGAAATTTTTTCTCTCTCTCTTTTTCTTTCTTTCTCTTTTTCTTTCTCTCTCTCTCTCTCTCTCTCTCTCTCTCTCTCTCTCTCTCTCTCTCTCTCTCTCTTTCTTTTTGTGGGTCATGGGGCTTGAACTTGGCTTGGGTGCTGTCCCTGAGCTCTTCAGCTCAAGGCTACCACCCTACCCTTGAGCCAAGCCCCATTTCCCCATTTTTCTAGCAGTTAGTTGGAGATAAGAGTCTCAGGTTCTTTTGTGCCCAGGCTGGCTTTGAACCTTAATCCTCAGGTCTCAGCCTCCTGAGTATATAGGATTAGAGGAGTGAGCTACCAGCGCCCAGCTAAGCAAATTTTCTTAAGTGAATTTGTTTTCTATTGTTGGGATAATGTATAGAGGGGTTACAGTTACATTTGTCAGATAGTAGGTACATTACTTTTCACACATTGATACCCCCTGTCATGTTTTTGTCCCCATTTCCTTTCCCCATCCCCTTCCAATCATCTTGTTTCCCCCCTCCCTTTCTTATTTTAAATATACAAATAAAAATATATACAATATTCCAGGTAACAAAGTCAGATACAGTTACAATATGAGATTAACT